>NC_064258.1:49742178-50047594 GCF_003254725.2 Canis lupus dingo | reverse complement strand
GTGATAGCTATAAAGATTGTGTAAGAAATTACAATGCAAACATCAAATTTAATGGGATGCTGATGGCTTTATTTAAAATATTTACCGGGGCTGTGATTTTAAAATATTAACCTTAAATTCTAAAGGCCAAGGTCCATATCAAGTTTTCAGGAAACACATAAAAAGTGCCACTGTGAATAACAATAAACTAAACATCACTTTGAGTTTTGGCTTTCATATTCAGCTCAAAACCCTAAGCACACATTTCAAGGTTGCTTATGTATGTTAAAATATTCCATAGAAAAGTTTGCGGAAAGCTGGTATGTGAGCCCGAATGTCCTGGTTATCTTCTTAACAAAGAAGTTCACTTGAACAGCTCAGCACAAAAGCAAGCCTTTCCAAAGCACCAAAAAAAAAGTCTGCTAAATCCAAAAAAAAAAAAAAAAAAAAGTCTCTAATACTACATAATTTGATTTGGAACCCAAATACATTAAGAACAAGGCCCTCTTTCATTGAAGCAGTGACCCATTTTATAGTGCTGTATTGTGGCTTATTCACCTCTTTATTTAGATGTGACTTAGGCTAACTCTCGGAGTCCAGGCTCCACCATTTTTAATGGGGGCACAAGGGTGGCAGTTGGAAGACCGAGCTGTTTTTTTCCATGCAAGCCTGATGTTTCCTCCTTGAAACATAAAACTTGAGAAATACATGTTGACGTTCTGTATTTGCACTGTGGGCATAGGCTGGGCATCACAGTAATTGTCAGTGACAGACATTCTTTTACAAAGATAAGTTCTCACCTAATTTGTGTGAAGCAGTCCCCCAAGAATGTCATGGTAACAGCCAGCACATGTGCAATATTGCTTTCAAATAGCATGCATGTGCCAAATGCCAGAACGAAAATTTGTGGGAATGATATCTGCAATTGGAAAAAAAAAAAAAAAAAAAAAAAGATGTTCCTCATCGGAACTGTGAAGGAATCTACCTTTCGGGGAGTTGTTTTGGTCAGTGTTCTTTTCATCTAAACTGACTACTTCATCACTCTTCTTGTGAGCTGCTGTGTGCACTTATGCAGTGAGGCATGAGAGGCACTGGGTCGTACAAGGGGCACCTCCAAAAGCAGCAAGTTCAGTGCTGTGACCTGTACAAAGGATTGCTGCCGAGACTCCTGGTGTCTCAAAAGTTCCCACATCAAATTCGATGTACTTATGTAATGCTGCATAACATTTAGCCAATTCATTGCCAGGTCTTCTATCAAGGAATAAGGATAATAGCAAGAGGTCCCCTTTCTGTGGTGCTTTCCATGCTAGGCACCGTTCTAAGTGCTTTGCATACATAAACTCATTTAATCTTCTTTAGGACCCTGTGAGGTGTAAGTATAATTGTTATTCCCATTTTACAGATGAGGAAGTTGAGGCTCAAAGATTGCATAAGGTTGGGGCTGGGATCGGATCATAAACGCATCTGGTTCCAGAGTCTATGCGCTTAACCACTGTGTCATGCAAAAGAAGGATGTTCCTTTAATTCAATTTTATGAAAATAAAGCATTTGACATAATAGACGTTAAGCAATATAACCTATTATTATTGTTGCTGTTATCAGTATCATTATATTTGCACTGTGGACTCCGCAGTCAATACGCTCATAAAGCAATCAGCTGGATGATGTGATCAGTATACACAGCGGCCTTGATAGTCAGACCCCCACCAGAAATCACTCTTCTCATTTGCAAGTGATTCAAAGGTAAATTATATAGACAATCTCTTTAATAACCAGCTTACCTTTTGCCATGCATGTTATTATTTGGGAAAACCATTTGTAATTGTGTAATTGTATTAATGGCACGTCGAATTGTGTATTTTTTAGTCTCAGCTCAAAGACATCGCTTCCCTTTTCTCCCTATGCTTAATTCATTCTGACAGCTTTACTGAAAATGTAAAACTTACAAGTGCCCCCTTCTCCGACTTTGCCCCTCAGGGAGGAGGAGGTGTTGAGACTGCCTCCGACACTCAGCGAAACTCCCCTTGACCCGTATCTGCATCTCTGCATGTGATGAAAATTCATGAGCTGCCTCTTTCTTTGAAAGTGAGCAGGATCTTCCAGTTCCTTTATGTGAATAACATCGGGAGGAAGCCTTCGCGTGAGTCCAAGGGTAGAGGACACAGTCCCCTGCATAATGTAGGAGAGAAGAGGGCTCTGCTCACATGTGAGGCAGCACATTCTCCGCAGAAGGCACTGCTCGGGTCCTGTCCTGGGTGCTGCCTATAGTGCCCACCCAACACGATCTCCGGGGGAGGGCCCAGAAACGTTCCTTAGCTCCCCCTTACTTGACCACCTGCCTTGGTAGGACCCGAAATGATTTGTGTCCCAATCCCTCACTTTAAGACACATCACGTTTTAATTGAGGAAATCCAAACTTTGGAACCAATGGATTATTGTAACTTAAATACATTCAGGAAACACTAGAACATCCAGGAATGGTGGTAGGCTTGCTGTAATGCTGATGAAAACAATTCTTCAGAAGTGATTGATGAAACTCGAAGGCATAGGTTATCTTTCCTACACATAATTTGTTGTGATGAAATTCACATAACCTAACATTTAACCGCGTCAACGTTGAGTGGCGTTTAGTAACAAGATTGTGCAACGATGATGCTTACGTGGTCCCAAAACATTTCTGTCACTCCAGAGTAAAGCCCCTTGACCATTAGAGAGTTCTTTCTATTTCTTGAAGCCCCTGGCAACCATGAATCTGCATTATTTTCCTATGGATTTTATTCTGAATCTTTCAAGTAAATGGATTCATACAATATATGACCTTTCCTGTCTAGCTTATTCCACTTAGCACAACTGTTTCAAGGTTCATCCATATTATCATATATATATATATATATATATATATATATATATATATATATATATCAGTAATTTATTCCTTTCTACGGCTAAATAATATTCCTTTGTGTTTGTACGGGCTATCCTATGTGTTTATACCACAATTTATTCATCCATCCAGGGGGTACTCGGGTTGTTTCAGCCTTTTGGCTATCGTGAATAATGCTGCTATGAACACACATGCATATGTACTTGAGGACCTGTTTTCCGTGTTGATGAGTATTTATCTAGGAGTGGGATTGTGGGGTCATTAGATTATCTTATTACTTAATTATGCAGATTCAGTATCTTCTTAAGGTCAACTAATAAGGTCCTTGTGGGTATACGTGATTCTTCAGGTGCTCTTTTGTCTGCAGAATTATTTACATCTTCCCTCCTATCATTCTTGCAAATAAGCTTAAGCATCACATCTTCAGCCTCAGATTGTCTGGGGTATGCTTTCGTACTCTAATTTTCTCTTTTGATGCCAATTTACAGAACAAAGAATGAATTCCAACGTGAAATATTGCTTTAGAAAAGTGGCGTTAATTGAGTCGTTAAACAAACGTACTAAACCCCTTTGACCTAGACTCTGTGTTAAACACTGGAAATACAGAGGTAAATAAAATAGGTGTGGTCCACACCATTAGAGTTTTCAATCTTAAAAGCAAATAAGGGGAATGAGTTTTTCTTATCTACTTGACAATATGATTTCTAAAAGCCATGATGGTATTAGAGCATTTTTCAAATATAGATTGTTTATATTTACTTTGGATCATGGTCCCACCTCTTCTTGCTCAATTCTTTTCTTGCTCTGCTTAGTTCCAACTTGCAGGTGTAGACCTGTAATGACCCTTCAAGATGACTGGTGGTTTCATTGCTGATACACTGGCAAATGGAATGTCAAAAACACCCTCTTCAGAAGTTACATCTCATTCACATAGTGCAACTACACATGTAATTCTAGCGTTTCCAAATTCACCCAAAACTTTTTCTAGCAAGAGTACATTTCAATTTTAAAACGAGAGCATTCATTTACATTTGAGATCCATGAGTCTCTAAAAAATATATAACAAATTTAACGATTCAACACAAATGCAAAAAGTAATTCATATTCAAATCGATCATTCCATAAATTATAGAATAGTGAGAGTTTTGAAGTTTGGATACACCAGAAATAGATGGATGATGATACAGAGGTATATACTATGTTATAGCCTAATGGGTTCCCAAAACAGAGCCATTTAAACAATATAATAATTCATCAGTCTCACATGTAACAAGGAAGGGCCAACAGGAATACATTTTTTTTAAGATTTTATGTATTTATTCATGAGAGACACACACAGAGAGAGAGAGAAAGAGGCAGAGACACAGGCAGAGGGAGAAGCAGGCTCCATGCAGAGAGCCCGACATGGGACTCAATCCTGGGTCTCCAGGATCAGGCCCTGGGCCGAAGGCAGTGCCAAACTGCTGAGCCACCGGGGCTGCCCAGGATCACATTTTTACTCTGGTTTCAAGATGGCTGTCACAGCGCCAGATAACA
The DNA here is from genome assembly GCF_003254725.2 of Canis lupus dingo. Lineage (NCBI taxonomy): Eukaryota > Metazoa > Chordata > Mammalia > Carnivora > Canidae > Canis > Canis lupus. The sequence continues at coordinate 50,043,195 of NC_064258.1, read as the reverse complement.
CATCTCCATCCCAGCCAGTAGGAATAAGCCCATTCAGGGCAAGCCTATTCTTTTTTGGAGTGCACCCTCTGAATGCTACACATCACTTCTACTTGTATCCCAGTAACAACTTCATCACATGTCCATATTATCAAGGGAGGTTTGAAATATGGTTATGGAGTCTACATCTCTGGAGCTGTACTAGAAAAGGAAAAGAAAAGGATGTGTATAAAGAAGACCAGCAAACTCTGCCATAGAGTGAATTCCCTAACATGAAGAATGCTCCATTTGATTAAAGTAGATTCCAAACTAATAAAAATGTAATCTGCCGAGATTCTGGATTCTAGAATGAATTCTTAACTATTCTTTTCAATAATAGAGTCAGTATGATTTAGAGTAGCAATCTAGAAATCATTCAGTACTCATATTTTTATTCAGTACCTATATATTTGTTGGTTTTGGTTTCATTTCAACAATGTAGAAAATAAAAGGAAAGTTTGGGTAAAACTCCAGTACTAAAGCTCTTCCTTTGTCAACATTTACTTATGGATTGATGTAGGTAGAAAAAAAAAATATATATATATATTCTCCACTTTTGGGTCACTTCCTACTTCTGCACAACTAATGGTACACCAACATATTTTTATGTGTGTATATAAATCAATTATTAAAAACAAATTTGATTCAACAGAAAATTCTAATTTAATAGGAAAGGACAGAATCTGTTTCTTTGAGAAATCTGCCACAAAGATACATTTTACACTTGAAGTTAAACTTTTCAATAATTTATTCCCTCTCTAGGCTGCCTGAAATTCTAAATTGCTCAAATTACTGCTTGGGTGCACGGATGACCTCGTACAGGGGCACACCTGATGGCAATTGTTTATATATAGAACACAATCCTGATCAATCTCTGACACTTACTACTGACTTCCTGCTGCTCAAAAATGTGTACTGTAATAGCATTTGTATGTTTTCTTTTTCCCTCAAGATTTCAGATTCTTTCTCTACAAGAACATGGAAAATTAGAATGAACAACACAGACACCGTAATAGAAGGAGCGCAGGCAATTTGATTGTATTTTAAGATGCTATATGGTATTTACCAAACAAAAATGCCATATCTGTATATGAAGAGATATCTATGTAGATATAGGTGTGGAAAAAGTTACTGATGCATCTACCTTTGGCAGATTTCAGACTTATAATCATTCTAATTTTTATTAACTCTTAACGTGCAAAATGTCTTTAAGATTTTCACCGAGAATCATTTTTCAAAAGGCTCACATGAATAACTCAAAACAAATTGCTAAAAATTGACAAAACTATAGGTTAAAAAATACAACGTTTAGGGAGAACAACTTCTCATTAGATTAATCATCAATTAAATGTGTGCTGAACGGTTACTCACTTTTTGTTTTTAAAGGAAATAGATAATGAAGCTTTAATCAGTTTTACATGTGAATGTGTTCAAACAAATTGATTTTAGACAGGATTTACGTAGCAGGATTGAGAACCACTTAGTTTATATTTTTCTTTTTGATTTTTGAAGTTTTGAGACTTGGAAATCTAGATAAGTGTTTGAAAAAAGTTTTTGAATCTTCAAAAAAAAAAAAGGGAGAGATTAGCAAGATGATAAGAACTGGTAGGAAATGTAACTCAAAGATGAGAGCATATTTGGTCTCTTCCTGGATGGTCGGCTTCTTGTCCTCAGATGCCCACAGAGGTCTTTCTTCTCTTTCAACACCCCTTTTGAAATTATTGTTCTTAAAGTTATTTTGTTTATTGTCTGTCTACACACCAGAATATAAATTCCATCAGATCAAGGATCTTACTTATGAGGCTGTACTGTGTCTTCAGTGTCTTGGTGGGATTTGCTTGACTCATAATTAGTACTTAGTAGATATCTGTTGAAAAGGCAGGAATCAATGGATACCCTAATTGGAAGGGTTTACATATTTATTTCTTTTTTAAAAATATTCTATTTATTTATTCATGAAAGACACAGAAAGAGAAGCAGAAGGAGAAGCAGGCTCACTACAGAGAGCTCAACATGGGATTCGATCCCAGGACCCCAGGATCATGCCCTGAGCCAAAGCAGACGCCAAACCACTGAGCCACCGGGTGCCCCGGATATACATATTTCTACAAATGTTTAATAATAATTAGATTTGTAATAGATGGCTTACAATTTCTGTTTTACCTTCTAAATCCCCCTCAAATCTGTCCATTTCTCTTCAACTCCATTGATGTCACCTGCTCCCAACTACCAGCACCTCTCGAGCAAGGAGCATAGACTCCTGCCTTGGTATCCACCGAAATATCAACCCCCATACATATTTCTAAATCCACTGGCTTTTCTGAAGTGGAGTGATTTTTATTTTTAAATGCAAATGTTCTCATACCAAACTCCTACTTAGCCACTTTAAATTTGCTCCTCCCTCTTACACCTGTATTTTCAATTTGTGCTCCAAGGTCAAGAAGAGTCTGGACTCCGGCTGGTTTTTTTTCTTTTCTTTCTTTTCTTTTCTTTTCTTTTCTTTTCTTTTCTTTCTTTTCTTTTCTTTTCTTTTCTTTTCTTTTCTTTTCTTTTCTTTCTTTTCTTTTCTTTTCTTTTCTTTTCTTTTCTTTTCTTTTCTTCTTTTCTTTTTTTCTTTCTTTTCTTTTTTTCTTTTCTTTTCTTTCTTTCTTTTCTCTTCTTTTCCCTTTTCTTTTCTTTTCTTTTTTTCTTTTCGGCCCTTTATGGCTGTTCTTCTCTATTCTCTTCAGTTCACCCATCCGTTGCTATTTTGCAAGCTCCGACTCAGAGGACTTTTTACTTGCTATTCTGACTACCTGGCATGCCCCGCCCACTCCTTCCTCTTTAGCTAGTTATTTACCATTTGGCTATAAATCCAGTTATTAAATTATTGCATTTGAGCTGCCAGTTAGTACAGAAAGGGGCCACGGTGTTAAGCTAAGGAATGCTAAGCTTGCAATTCCTTTGCATTACCTCTACTCATTATTTGTCAAAAAAGGGGGAAAAATGAGATTTTCTTGGAGGGCCTCCATTTATTTCCATGCCCAATCATGGTAACTGTGGCAGAGGCTAATATTCCCCATGGATATTATGCAATCAACCACAATTACACTCTCTTTTTACCTCTAAATGACTGTACTTTGAAACTCAAGAGAGCTGTGGGATTGTAGCCAACTCTTCAAGCATTTATTCATTCATAAGTCATTCATTCAAAAATATTTATGGGAGCTGAACATGTGCCAGGGACTGAGCCATGAACTTTTATGAACCCCTGTTTATGCTGATCCTTCTACTTGTTACATACTTTTCCTCTTTCCTTTCTATCTCTTTCAATATCCCTAAATCCCTGGTGAAGTCCTACTCTTCTTTCAAGGCCCAGTTGAAATGTGACCTCTTATCTGAAGCTTCCCTGAACTCCTTCAGGCTGAATTAATTGGTCCTTTATCTGTGTTCCCAAAGGAGTTAGTTCATACATTTGTAAAAGCACTTATCACATTGCATTATAACTATTTGCATATCTGTGTCCTTTCTGGACTTTTTTTTTTTTTTTCTTTGTGGCAAGAACCGTATCTTACTCATACCTAAAGCCCATTCTCTCATCTCATACTTACAACCCTGGCTCTCATCATAGTACAAGACATGAGACAGAAACTATTTAAATTCTGTTGTTGCTTAGATATATAGGCTTCCTCAACCATTCATGGGCATTGCCATGAGTGGTGAGATGTAAACATTCATATGATACATTTTGCCATCTTTTCTAGATGAGTTGTTAAATCCTTATGGAATTGTTGTGCTTCCTAAGGGAAACTTCTATAGCCCAAATCCTTAGTGCGTAGAAAAAACTAAAACAATAGAAAAATACAAACTTTGCAAAAATCAGGGCAATCAGAAATCTGAAAAGCAAGTGGGAGTGCAACTATCCTTGGAAATTAGGCTAGGTCACCGAGGAAAGATCCAAAAAAAAAAAAAAAAAAAAAATAGCACAAGAGTGTAGGGACGTATTTAGGGGGGAAAAGCACAAAAGAAATAGAAGTGTGTTATTATGGAAAGGCAACACAAAGATATTCTTAAATAATATGTATCAAGTAGATTTTTTTTTTCTGCAATAAAAAACATAAAACCACAGTGCGTGAAAAGTAATGTTTACTAGAAAGGATTTGGACCCCACCCCAACCTCATTGTTATTGCACTTCCCTTGAGGTTAGTTATATTACCTTTGAGGTTTAGTTAAATTTGCTGCTTGCTCATACCTGAGGGATATTTAAGAATAGACAGGTTTAAGTCTGCTACAAGATATCAACTCTCTCAGGGAAACATTGCAATTATCTAGCTTGATCAGAGATCCCTAAATGCTAAGACACCTCTGTGTAACTCTCAGATTCAGACATCCTGCTGAACACTCGTACAAAAATGCAGGCAACCTAATCTAACCTGGAACCGTCTACACCTCTCAAATCAGTTTGGGACTGGAGCATGATTAGTGATCTTGGATTATGTGATGGAGGCAGCTTTGATTCTACTCCCCGGACTCATGATGGCTCTGTTTCCAGACCGTCCTTGGCCTACATGCACGCCGCTGATACCTGGGATTGGCTCAAGGTCCCCATACCTCGGCTATGTAACCAGAGGCAGGAGTCTGTTAACAGTTTGTTGTCAGTGATTGGAAAGGAAGACCATGGGTTTACCAAATCTTGCTTCTCATTCACCCTGCTCTTTCTGTTCTCGATTCACTTTCACATGCTCCTGCTCCCGACTGGAGGATGTTGACTCGTTGGATGAAAGCAAATATAGATTGCTTCCAATCCATTTGGCCTGGTGAAAGTTTCCAAACTCCAAGTGGGCCACTGAAGGAGGTGATCACTTTCTAAATAGTGTATGCAAATCTTGTCGATTTAAGGAGGGGGAAAGACTGGATTTCAGTGCTATTTGTAACTATGGAATTCAGTCCTCATGAATGGGGAAAAATGTTTGAACTCTGAACAAGAGAGCATATTGTACTTGTGTGTAAAGAGAGAGAAAAGAATGAGTCTTTTGAATAGGCTAGCTAGTTTAACCTTAGTATTTAGCTGGTAACAGACATATGATATTAATCTCTGAAGATCTCCAGAGGGTAGCAAATCTGGTACGGAACACAATGACTAGAAATACCAGAACAGTTTGCTTATATGGAGGATTGCATATTTAACAAGAAAGCAATGGATGGAAGATTTTGTCTATGTTTTGTAAGAGGACCTCTCTGCCTGGACTCCATCATCATGTTCACTACCTCCTTGGAAGTCTCCTACTTGTCCTGGAAGACTCCACCAACATCATCTCATGATAATTTTCCCCAGGTCACATTAATTCCCTCTGACACTGTGGCAGGCCGAAAAATGCCCCTACCCCCAAAGATGTCTGCATCATAATCCCCAGAACCTTCACTGGCAAAAGAGATTTTGTAGATGTGATCCAATAAAGGATCTTGAGATGGGGAGATATTCCTGGATTATCTATTTGGGCCCATGGCTCTCGCCAGGGTCCTTTTAAGTGAAAGAGGGAGTCAGGAGTGTCTCAGTCAGAGTGGTACGATTGGAAGAAGGCCCAGACAACTATTGCTGGCTTTAATGATGGAAAGAAGTCACACATCAAGGAACATGAGCAGCCACTAGAAGTTGGAAAAGGCATGGAAACAGCTCATCAGACTTTCCAGAAGGAATGGTCCCTCGTTAAGGCCTTGATTTTATCACAGTAAGACCCAGTCTGACTTGTAAACCTCCAGAACTGTGAGATAATAAAGTTGTGTTGTTTTAAACCACTAAATTTGTGGTAATTTCTTCTGGTGGTAATGATAAACTGGTACCATTTGGCACAATTTTTCACTTTCCTTCTGTGCATCCGTATTATCATACAGATACCTACTAGCACGTGCCTGGCTGTATCATAATTTGTTTATGAATTGCCTCCCCACATATTCTTCCCTTAACCACTCAACAGTAACTAGTGCTTTATCATCTTTGTGTCCCCGGTAGCCTGCCCAGAGCCTTCCAATGGGCCCGATGCCCCACCAACCTGTCCCAGAAATATGAGAAAGACTCACCACAGATTCGTATGTCTTAAGGATTGGCTCAGATATCCTTCTTTCCCTGTAACAAGCCATTCTTCCATTGCTATTCAACCCCTTGGTTCCTCACTCAATATCCCAATTCCACTTGAAGTCCTTGCTGCAATACAGAGACATAAATCTCTGGCTCTGACCATTGACACTGTTTAGGTTTTCTAAGCCCAAACTGTCCGCCTGAGATCTCTATCAGTAGGGACAGCTACCTTCACCCAGTTTCTCAGTTTCCTGGGAGTAAATAAAACACTTGACCCAAGTAAATACCAAGCAAAATTTTACTAAATAAATAGGCAAATGCGTAATGCAATCCAAATGACATAGTGATGGGATAAACAGTCAAAGAGATCCAAAGTTTTCTATTACCATATTAGGTTACAATTGTACAGCTCTGGGACTATCTCTGGTTTTGAACCCTCAATGACTTTGTCAATGATGTCAATGAGGTTTGGTGCTAAGTTAGTTTGTAGATGATATTAATTTACTCAAATCTGTAAGAAGTGATGCATGGTGATTGCAACACTAGTTCTTCTGGTTTCCAATTCATGCTAATGTTAAAGATTTTTTATTTTTTATTTTTGTTATTTATTAGAGAAATGGCTTTGTCTGCATCAGGAAAAACTAACAAAGGGGCGTGAACATCTACTCGGGCATGTGGAAAGACTATTTGCTTATTCAATACAACTTTATCCTCAAATCACCCAAGGGTTAAAAATATATATACATAGTGTATTTGTTTGAAATGTTACCTTAAACTGAGATGTGGTATAGCAGAAGAATCATGGCCTGGTGATCCAGAAAATCTTTATGGTATTCTTAGTTCTGTCCATAAGTTAGTAAGAATATCAGTAACTTTAAATCTCAGTCTCCCCACCTCAACATGAAATATTGAGAATTTACTTCCAATTCCAACATTCTTTGATCTTTAGCAACATGCCAGATATAGCATGACCCCATTGTGCATGTTGGTCTAAGACCTGAGTTGGTGTCATAATGCAAAAATGATTTTGAAGACCTTGAAGGAGCCCAGTAAAGAAAAGCTCTAAGAACCTAAATTACTGGAAAATAAGCTTTATAAAGAAGGCTAAAAGAATCATGGTTACTTTGTTATTGGAATATGTTTAGAGGAGTCTTCCTAACAAAGTTCGATTCAATAGGAACTCAAGAAAGGTGAATGGAAGATCATCATAAATACAAAAAAAGCAAAAAAAAGGAAAGTTAGGATTCTTTTTTTGGGGTGGGAGGGTTCTAATCTTGAGTGTGGTTTCTTTACTATTTTTATTTCCTTGTAGTACCTACCACATGGGTGGGTAAGCTTGGGGAGTAAATGACTTGATCTCTTTTTATCATCTGCTATATGCTTTTTTTTTTTTTTTTTTTTTTTTTTTTTTTTTTTAAGCAGGCAAAGTACCTGTGGATGTGTTTGTAGGTGTAAGAAATGTACTAAAGGGGGGTGCCTGGATGGTTCAGTCAGTTAAGTGTCTACCCTAGGCTCAGATCATGATCCCAGGGTTCTGGGATCAAGCCCCTTATCGGGCTCCTTGCTCAGTGGGAGTATGCTTCTCCCTCTCCCTCTGCTGAACCCCCTGCTTGTGCTCTCCCTCTCTCTTGCTCTCTCTCTCTCTCTCTAAAATAAATAAATAAAGTCTTTTTAAAAGTGTACCAAAGGGAAACATTTCTTTCTGAACAGAAAATCTCCTTGTGAAGTCAAAGATGACTTCTCTATAGGAGTTAGAAAAAGGATCCTAAGGCTGTATTTCATCTGGGAGCCTAGCTGCCCAAATACCCAGAACCCATATTTGCATAATAGATTACAGTTGCTTTTCATCTTTTAACCTACTGAAAAAAAATACTGTTTGTACATACATTCTTCATAAAATTTTACACTAGATATTCATTTTGTACTTCTGGTAAACTGAGTATAACTTCCTGCCTGTTTTGGGAGAGCTAAGTGTAAGAAGAGTGTTCAGTGTCTAAAACTGAATAGGATTTTGGGAGGGATTGTGATCTTTACATATGAATGGGAATACTGAATAAAGGTAACTTCTCCGTGTTATTTTATGATTTTTTCCTCACAATAATTTTAAATGTTTAACTAGAAATTTTAAGTAAACATCGAGACTGTATTTGAAAGTGTGGGTTAAGTGGGAGCCCACATAGAAGGTGAGAGCCCAAGTTTGCTTGCTTCTGGAGGCTCTAATGGGGTTGCTTTCGTATTTGAGCACAAGGTAGATCTGTCCTCTATCGTAATAGGCCTGGTGGCTGTAATATTTTACTCATTTTCGGCTATAATAAGCTTTTGAGTATCTGAAGCTATAAGGTTTGTGTTTTTCCTCCAATTTGTTTTATTCCAAAGGCTCTCTGATGGGGAAGGTGTAAAACAGTGCACAGGAGACTTTCAATATTAGTTTACTCACACCTGCAGTTTTTGAAAAATAATCTTTTTTTTTTCCTAAAAATAAAAGTGAAATGTTTACGGAGACCTAAGGAGCTGATTTTTTTCCTCACTTCAACCAATTTATAGGATTGAGCTGAGTACTTTGGAAGCAGGGGGTAAAGCAAAACTTGCTTTAGGAGATTTAACAAGCATTTGCCAATGGAAACGTATTTTTGTACATTTTCCCCCTCTTGAATGGTTTACGGAAGAGCCTGTTGGGTTGAGTATATAGATGGGTATAGTGAGTGATTTTTCTTTGCTATTTGCATTATATTACTCTAAGCTTAATCATGATTTAACTCTTGGCTCTTTGCTTGCTTGAGATTTACCCCTATGTCATTTTTTTTTCACATCTGGTGAACATGGATATAATTGGCCAAAGGGTGTCACTTGGCCTTTACTTGCTCACCTTTCATATAGAGGCTGTACCTTAGATCTTTAATCTTACAATCTATAATCTGGATACATTCTAGAGATCCATCAGCCTAGGACTTAACAGCATCCATCCTGCGTTCATTTTTATGATTCCTTGAAAAATCTTTCCATGGTACCCTGAGAATTCTGGAAATCCAAAGGATCAAATGAGACTCAGCTCTCCAACTCTATATGTGTTCATGTATTTCAATACTCTTTATAGGATTACTGACATGCTGTTTACCTGCCAAAGATTACTGAGACTATAAAATGAAGCTTAATTATGTCTCAGTGCATTATCTGTCTGAAGATACCTTTGTTTACTTCGTCCTACACAGAAGTGGAAGCTAAACATCCTAGAAACCCCTCAGTAATATCTATTCCTGACCACCTATTTGCTGTCCTATAAAAGTACAATTTGGGATCCCTGGGTGGCGCAGAGGTTTGGCGCCTGCCTTTGGCCCAGGGCGTGATCCTGGAGACCCGGGATCGAATCCCACGTCGGGCTCCCAGTGCTTGGAGCCTGCTTCTCCCTCTGCCTATGTCTCTGCCTCTCTCTCTCTCTCTCTGTGACTATCATAAACAATAAAAAAAATTTTAAAAAAATTAAAAAAAATACAATTTTGTAATTTTTTTGTATGTTTTTCCAGTTGACCTAGAAATGACATTGAGGTGAAATTACTAGTGTTTTTAGGGAGCATGAAGTGGGTAGCTACCCTATGTGAGGCTCTGTGCCTAGACATGGGGCAGGATGAGTCAAAAAAGTGCTGTAATCAGTTCCTCAAAAATTCATAGCCTGATTGGGAAGATCTAAAACAATGCATATGCAAAAAAGCATCTAATAGCATTTCTTAGCTTTTACTCTCTCGATTTGGGCAATCCCTTTATTACATTACTGAACCAATTAAATTTACCTTAGTGTCAAGAGAGCAAAAGCCATACATTTTTCACACACACCCTACATATTATATCTCAATAATTGATTTCTAAGATACCTGTAGGAAATGTATCATGCATTTGCCGTTAGAATACAACCCTGCAGGGGTATTTATAAGTATTTTGGTGAGTGTCGGCTTAAAAAGTTCCCCAAATCTTAATGTAATGAAGTCCTGGAAACTACATATTTTGTTGTGATTTGCAGCAATTTTTTTTTAAAAAAGGAATGTTATAAACTCTAACCTAAATCAATAATTATGACTAATTACTGATGTGTAGTAACAAGATAAATTGCAAATAACCAAATATAAAGTAATAAACACAAACACTACTTTGATATTCTTCAGTTTGTAGCATTTCTGATATGGTTTTCATGTCAGTGACTGGAGGGAAAGAGGAAAAGATAAAGTATAGAAATAATTACACGAAAGCAAAGAGAAGGAAGAAAAGTACAAATTCCCCACGGCTTGAAATGTGTAAGGGTGAGAGATTGTTGTACGTGGAGTGTGAAGTAGTTTGGAATTTGCTATCCTAGTCCCAAACTTATTACGGTTAGGATTTAACCACTGTTAAATGAAATATTTCATGGAAAGTTGGTGCGCCCTACTTTATTTAACCAGTGTTTTCCACCAACACAGAGTGATTGTCATCATAACCTTTTTGCTCCTCTGTTTTGGCATTTCTAACAGGGCTGTTTTCTACGTTGGGGGCCCCTGGGAGGCACGTTCTGCTGAGAGGTCCAAGTACAATTTTACATGTAAGGCATAGCTCCCAAATTCCTCCTGGGTTTGCCTATTGTTGCAGAGAGAGAGACTTTGTAATTACCAAGGGATTATAGCAGAATATGAAAAGCCTGAAAGCAGCTTTCTTGCAAATCAAGAATGTATTCAGCACAAACTTAGGGAGAAGCAGCCAGGAAGGGAGGCAGAAGTGTCTGAAAATGTTAAGGGTTCAAGTAGAAGGTCCTGCCTGAAACTCCTAATTAAAGAAATGAAAACCACTTTTAAAGAATGTCAAAGACTGTCGTTTGTATTCTCCACCAAGAAAAGGGTCTTCTGAGGATTGTAAATGAGGTGATGGCACTGCCCAAATACCCCGGGTTTGTCCTTTTTTTTATACTCCAGAAGTAATGAAAATAGAGCTTAATGGTACATAAATAAAAATAATTAAATAGAAGATAGTGGTAGTGGTGCATTACCTGAATTAATATACAAGATTAAGAGGCCAATAACCCAGAAACAACTTCGTTATTTTGGCCTTTCATATAAATTAGACAGCTCTCTCAGAGTAGAATAAAACATAGCTTTCATTGTACCATTTTGATTCAAATTTAAAAACAAAACATTTGTTATGGATTATGTTTCTGGTGTTCTCGTTGACATATGGTTTCAGCACATGCTCTTATTGAAACAAGCCAGATTATCAGTTACACCTCTTCTGGGTATGTCTTTTGTAATTTAAGTTTAAAAAATGACTTATTTCTTCTTATTGATTTCATAACCCAAACTGGAATCGGTGATTAATTTACAAGTGTTAATTTTTATGTCCTTAGGTTATCTCTCTACTTGCAGAAATGTTGACAAATGCATGGAGCAATGAGCCATATAACATTGGAAGCCCATAATGATTTGCAAAGCTGTTTCAGATTGGGTGATTTTGTAGAAATAAAGGGGTAAATTGAATTCAGAAGGGAAACAGGCAGAGAGAACTCTCGTGATGGCTGATAAACACTGTTTCTTTTAAAGAATAGAAAGTATAGGTGGAATTGCTTCCTAAAAATGTGGCCTATTTAACTTGCCAATATTTGATTAATTGAAAATGTAAGAGAAAATCAGGGGGAAAAAACCCTAATTTCTTATTAGTAATTATCCTTTCTGCACTCATCATCCTACCATCTTTCAATCTTTTCCTCTCCTTTGCTGGGCTTTGACTCCCTTTTACTTATCAAGCTAACGGCTTACTCACAACCCTTAACATCAAACTTTCCCCAGGTATTAGAGGCCACTGTGATTTTTCCCCTCCTTTGAGCTTATTCAGAGACTCTATTTTTTTTCCTACCAATCTCGTATTACTTAGACGTATATACCCTCCCACCTCTAGCTGCTTCACGTGGAAACCTCATTCTCTTGCAGGGACAAACATCATGTCTTTGATATCTGTTAGAGCAACATTGTCCTATGGAAATATACTGCAAACCAAGTGTATAGTTTTCCATTTTCGAGTAGCTACTTGTTATTTTTATTTCATTCTTTAATTTTGTATTTAAATTCCAGTTAATTAACATACAATGTCCTATCAGTTTCAGGTACACAATACAGTGATTCAGCGCTTCCATGCAACACCTGCTCATCATGAGTGTGCTCCTTAATCCCCATCACCTAGTTCACCTACCTCCCCTCTGGAAACCCTCCGTGTGTTCTCTACAGTTAAGAGCCTTTTACTTGGTTTGCCTCTCTTTTTTTTTTTTCTCTTTTTTCCCCGTTGCTCACTTGTTTTGTTTTTTAAAACTCCACATATGGGGAAATCATATGGTATTGGTTTTTCTCTGACTCATTTCACTTAGCATGATATTCCCTATCTCCATTCACATCATTGCAAATGTCAAGATTTCATTCTTTTTTATGGCTGAGTAGTACTCCATTGTATGTTTGTATATATGTACACCCTCTTTATCTGTTCATCAGTCAATGGATACTTGGGCTATTGCCATAGTAGCCACTTTTTAACAAGCAAAAAGAAACAAGTGAAATTAAGTTTAATAATATGTAATTACTTAATATATCAAACATACTATTTCAATATATAAAAATTTCTAATGAGATAGTTTACATTCTTCTTTTGTACAAAGTCTCAAAATCTGGTGAGTGTTCTACATTATAGCATCTCTAGTTTCTGAGTGCTCAATAGCTACATGTGGTTGCTTATGGCCGCATTAGACCACAAAGCTCTGGAGTATCATCCTCTAAATTAATGCATCTAAAAAACTCAGGTACAAATATTTGATTGATAAATCTAGGTCATTCACAAAGTAAGAATGTGCATGCTTAAGCCATCAAATCTTTGCAGTTGGCTCACTTGTGTAGAACTATGTTGAGAGTAATATTATTGCTCTTGCCTTAAGGTATTTGTTTCATTAATAATTTTAGAGATAGGCATCTATGTACTTAGAAAAAATATTTTTAATATCTCAGAATTTTAAAAAAGACTTAATGTTATGTATCTTTGGGCAATTTCATCTGTGTTCTGATATTGGGATATGTTGGGGTTTGAGGTCATTTTTAAATAGATTATAAGATGAAAGCTGGCATCTGCATGACACAGCATAGCTCCAACATAGGTATCTTGCTAGGAAGACATGCACAGAGCTACAGTGAATGGGGGTGAGCTTGGACAGGCAATGGGCAGCTAGGTCCCAAATTGACTACAGATTTAACATCTGTGGCCACATGACTTAAACTCTTCTTTGCAAACTTAGGATTAGAATCCCAAACCTGTTGTGATGATCATGTACAATAATATATCCAGAAGCAGCTTATAAACAGAAAGCTTAAAATACATGGAAGAGGGATCCCTGGGTGGCGCAGCGGTTTGGCGCCTGCCTTTGGCCCAGGGCGCGATCCTGGAGACCCGGGATCGAATCCCACATTGGGCTCCCGGTGCATAGAGCCTGCTTCTCCCTCTGCCTGTGTCTCTGCCTCTCTCTCTCTCTCTCTGTGACTATCATAAATAAATAAAAATTAAAAAATAAATAAATAAAAAATAAAATAAAATACATGGAAGATATTTTTGCTACATTTAGACTCTAATATTTCCAAACATGAGGAACAGGTCACTGGAGACTGGATGACAACAGGCCCTTTTGCTCTGCCCAGTTTTGTAGGGCAGAGGTTTGAAGTTTTCCAAAATTAAAGGGAAAGCGAGTCAGTTTTAACAAAGTGCAAATTCACACTTCCACTACCACATCATCAAGTGGTATTCACTGACGTATGGAGTAATAAAGATAAAAAAAAATAGACAAACTGTAAACAACTGGTATAAGTTACAAAAATAAGATATGCTTTAATATCTTTTATTAAGATATTAAAATAGGAAAATTTACAAAAATAAGATATGCTTTAATATCTTTAAGATATTAAAAAAGGAAAGGAAATTTTAAAAAAGGAAAAACTACAAAGGAATTTTTAAATTAAAAAAGGAAAATTTACAAAAATAAGATATGCTTTAATATCTTTTATTAAGATATTAAAAAAGGAAAGGAGATTTTAAAAAAGGAAACTTCACCTGGGGGTTTTAGTAAAAACGATCTGCAAAGATCTTTGGGAAACTGTTGAGATGTTCAGATATTAGCAACTACATTTCTGGTTTTTCTGACTTTTTTGAAGAACAAAATTGTCAAAATTTAGTTGACAAGGTTCACAGCATTATTAATAACTATTTGGCAAGAAGGCATCATGATTAAAAAAATCGCTTCTAAGTGGTGTAAAACTCCATGATTCCCACCAAAGGATTGTCCCTGAACTAAGTACCCTTCTAACTGAGAAAGCGACCCTGGGCTTTGTAACTTCACACTGTTGTTCGGGTTAAGCTACTTGCTCTCCCTTGGAAGATATCCAGAAATTACAGCTAGGGAGGGATGGGGGGGTGTTTGGCTACTGTGTGGATTGAGCTGCAGGGTGCTCATTCCATCAGTCCTCTGCAGTCAGTACTGCCTGCCTATTTGCTTCGGAGTGCAATAGTCTATGGTCTATAAAGCACTAAATGGTTGGGCCTTCACCACTTAGAGATCAGCCTTCCTCCCTGGGCAACTTCAGGGCAATTGCGATCCACTGGAGTGCTACTGCTGTATTCCTAGCTGCCATCTACGGGGAGCCAGAGGCGGGGAATCTTCCAAGGAAGACCTCCTCACTGGTGGAAGGTCTTGTTTGCCATTAACCAACAAAGAACTGATCTGGAGATCTTCAGGGCATGGCAGAAAGCCCATCTTTTCATCAGAGTGGAAAAGTAGGGATTTCTACTCTTTAAAAAGAACAATGCATTCAGTGAGAACAATCTGATTCCTTAAAGCATTACATTAAATAGGACAACTTCTTGTTTTCTTGCCTTTAGCCTCCAACATTCACTGGCTTCTCTACTTCCTTGTCTGACCTTTTTCTCACCTTTCTCTCATTTAGAAGGGGCAGGGTTGTATGAGAGAGAGATTTGAATGGAGACTGGATTTTATTTTTGAATTTTTCAGTTTGAGATTTAACCGAATACGTGAACCTTTACACATATTCATGTATTTATATATTCTTCCAGCAAATCAGAATTGTATGCCTGTGACATGCCAACATATATTTGTATTTATTTATAGTAGAAAAAGAATCCTCTACTTTGATATATGTGGTGGCCCACTTAGAAAAACAGAAGATAAACAAATGCACATAATACTACATCAAAGGTGAGTAAGTGCGATGAAGGAAAATCAAGCAGGAGAGGAAGGGAGAGACTTAACTTTTAGATAGAATGACCTTGGCTGGTTTCTCCACAGAGGTGATATTTGACCAGAGAAATGAAGTCAAAGGTATGAGCTATGCAAACATAAGGGAGATACCAGGTGCTTTAAAGGTATGCTCAGTGTCATTCTGGGTTGACTGAAGTGGATGGAAAGGAAGTACTGTTTAAGGAAATATCAGAAAGGGAGACAGAACATGAAGACTCCTAACTCTGGGAAACGAACTAGGGGTGGTGGAAGGGGAGGAGGGCGGGGGGTGGGGGTGAATGGGTGACGGGCACTGAGGGGGGCACTTGATAGGATGAGCACTGGGTGTTATTCTGTATGTTGGCAAATTGAACACCAATAAAAAATAAATTTATTATTAAAAAAAAAAAAAAGACATGCAGCCAGGGTCAGGTCAGGAGAAACCTTACGGACAGCAGTAATTGTAAATTACTCTCAGCGGGATGGTTTCAAGTAGGAGTATTGATGTGATCTGTGATCAAAACGATTTCTAAAGATTAGTCTGATTTTCTTATAGGCTGCAAGTGTAGACAAGGTGAGAGGCAATGGTCCTTTGGTCTTGGGTGATGGGAAATAGTCAGATTCAGGATATATTTTAAAGGCATGCCCGACTCAATTTGCTAATGGATTAGATGTGGGATTTTAGAGAATGGAAGGAGTAAAGGATGATTGCAAACATTCTGTCAGGAAATTAGTTAATATGGATTCTTTGCAGAACTATTAGGCACTAATTATTATATGGATGTACTGAGAGCTAGGTGATATAACAATGCCTATGAAAGAGAAATTTGGGTTGGGGATTATCACTTACTGTTATCCAATTTGCAATAGGAATAGCCATATGGTTCCTTTCAATAGCAAGATCCTTTGGTGCAGTTAAAATGTGATTCAATTATTATAAAATCCATTTAGAAAGAATTATTCAAAAACATAAATAAAATCTACTTTAATTAAGCACTGGGAGAGAGTAGCAAAAGGCATACTCTCTTCAGCCATCTGAGAGCATATAATCAGGGTAACCATACATAATTGTTGGACCAGGGAGAGCATATCTGTTGCCATGGTGAACCTGACACTCGTACCCCTTTGCAATCTTAAAAGTGTCTTGTTTTGGACAGTAAATCAAATATCCACTCTACAGCACAATCTGAATATTGGAAATTTCTGCAGAGCAAAAGAAACAATCAACAGAATAAAGCACCTTATGGAATAGGAGAAAATATTGGCAAAGCATATACTAAATGAGGGATTAATATCCTAAATATATAAAGTGCTTCTACAACTCAATAACAACAGCAACAAAAATTGAAAGAAAATGGGGCACCTGGGTGGTGCAGCCGATTAAGTGTCTGGCTCAGTTTCGGTTCAAGTCCTGATATTGAGCCCAGGGTCAGGCTTTGTGTGGAGCTGGTTTGCACTTCTCTCTCACTCTGCATCCCCCTCTCACTCTCACTCTCTCTCAAATAACCAAATAAATCTTTTTTTTTAAAAAAATGGGAAGATGACCTGAATATACATTTTTTCAAAGAAGATCTCTTAATGGCCAACAAGTACAAGAAAGGTTGTTCAGCATCACTCATCATCAGGGAAATGTAAACCCAAAACCCCAGTGAGATGCCACGTCACCCCTGTAAGGTGATAGTGGCTATTATCAAAAAGACAAGAAATAACCAGTGTTGGTGAGGATGTGGAGAAAAGGGAACCCTTGTGTACTGTGGGTGGGAATGGAAATTGGTACAGGTCCTATGGAAAACAGAATGGAGGTTTCTAAAAGAAATAAAAGTAGAACTACCGTATATCTCTATTTTCAACTGGACAACACTGGATCTTCAACAAATACAGTAATTCTATTTAATAAGAAGAATAGACTTTATTAACTGGGCAAGAAACTTGATCCTCCTGAGGATTACATCATAAGGGCAGAATCAGGGTAGGCCTACTGCACCGTCCAATGTAAAGATTAAATAAATTAAGTAAGTAAGTAAGTAAGTAAGTAAGTAAGTAAGTAACTAATTAAACCACTGCCCAGAGTCTGTGAGGATCCTGACACTTGCCCAAGGGACTTTTCAACTCCTTGTCTTGCTAGTTGTGTTCCTCCTTCAGATCCTGGCTTCTTGGAGTGTAGCCGAGTTTAAATTTTTTTTTTAATTTTTTTTTTAATTTATTTATGATAGTCACAGAGAGAGAGAGAGAGAGAGAGAGGCAGAGACACAGGCAGAGGGAGAAGCAGGCTCCATGCACCGGGAGCCTGATGTGGGATTCGATCCCGGGTCTCCAGGATCGCGCCCTGGGCCAAAGGCAGGTGCCAAACCGCTGCGCCACCCAGGGATCCCCTGTAGCCGAGTTTAATGCTAATTTTCTCTTCGCACTGACCTGTGCCTTGAGCCCTATGTGTAAATCGTGAATGACACCCCCTTGCTTAATAATTCCCAGAAAGATGAGTGGTGTCGGCCATGATCCAGACAATTATCTATTATTGTTACTGCTACTACTGGTGTAGGAATAGTACTACTGTCATCATCAACAAATTTAAGACCTATATGCTCTTAGAAGAAAAAAGAAGTGTATGGCTCAGTTCTTGGCCCTAAAGAACTTATAATGTGCAAATAGTCATTGCTCATTACACTTGATTGATTCACATTCCTTAAGAGAAGTGAATTTAAAATTATAATAAAGGCTTACAAAAGGTCTCATTTTTAGACAAGTAATATTACATGACATTTTCCCTTTCAGCTAGGGATTTCAGGGAAGTTTATAAATATTACCTTGATAAACTTCACAAAGCTCCTTTCAGGTTGTATGTATAAAACTAATTTGCAGATACTTAATGAAGAAAAACAAACCTGTATCAAGATCAAGTGATCTGTCCAAGTCAAACATAGCTCTAATACTGTTTCTTCCAGTTGGATAGAGCGGCACAGCCTACCACAACATCCTATGAGGTTTTCTTCATAAATATTATGTTACTGGTTCAATATGAACTGGTAAAACAATTACAAACTATTTTAATAGGCTCATCTTTCAGGTTAGAATGGTGAGGCTTACAAAATTTAAAGTTCTTACTGCTAGTTATTTAGCGATTTGATCACCAAACACAACATTGTATTCACATTTGGAAGAAGATGAGCCAATGAAGTATATGAGATACACAATTCAACAAAACTATTTTCTATGACTCTTAGATTAACAAAAAATTAATGATATCACTTATTTTTAGTAGCAAACATTATCAGAAATTGTGTGTGTGTGTGTGTGTGTGTGTGTGCGTGTGTGTATAATTTTGACCATTGAATTTTATTCTTAATAAGCTTTGGGAATCTTAATAAGTAAAAGCACCCTGAGGTTAATCCATTTTTTATAATTTGGGATATATTTAATAAGGTAAACAATGGTTCCCAATTTTATCTCTTTCAACAGTAGAGTTTTATATGCCCAATTATCTACAAAATAGGTCACATTTGTCTACCGTAAAATATTTATTTTGATACTATTTTAACTCATTCAAAATAAGTCATTTTGCACTTGGTTATCAGCTCTTGTTTTCCCTTTTGACATTTTTCTTGTTCTTTGTGACATCCCTGCCTCTCCCTACCCCACCTCCTACATGTATTTTGCTTACTCTTACTTGGAGCTTTTCTGTGTGGCACCCCTCCTGTGTCTGCTCATGCTCTGGACCTTCCTACTCTGTGTTCCTACTACAAAATCACAGGCTTTTATCAATCTTTAGAAGCAGTGAGGAAATAAGTCCCTTCTAATTTGTTGGTGTTTCTTGGATGTTCAACATAGTTGGGTTTTATGAAGAATTCCTAAGGACTTAATGTCAGCTCAAGACAGTTGGTCTCCAGTTGGCTTCCTGTACGTGTCTGTTTCCATGAGCACCTAGGTTTCTAAACCATCACTGACATTGCATCTGTAAAAATAAAAGACAAGGGGCACCTGGTGGCTCAGTGGTTGAGCTACATTGGGCTTCTCTCAGGGAGCCTACTTCTCCCTCTGCCAGTGTTTCTGTATCTCTCTTTTTGTGTCTCTCATGAATAAATAAATAAAATCTTGTTTTAGAAAAGTAAAAGGTACTACTTAGCAAGCACTTACCATATGTCAGATACGACTCTAACCACTTTACATAGATTACTTTCCTTATAGTCACAACAACCCAGAAATAGTACTATTACTGTTCTGTCAGTGAATATTGGGTAAGTAACTTGCCCAAAGCCACCCCACACCTAATTAGTGGTGGGGCTCAGACTTGACTCCTACTCTATCTAATTCCAGCTTCCAACCACCGTCTCCTTAAAGTTTTTATCTACTATGCTATATCTTCTCACATAAAATAGTTGCCTATTTCATCTACTTCTGAAAGATATTTTGAAAGTGATTATATTTACAAGGTAGGTTGGAAACCACTAGGTTTCAGCAGGAAAGGAAACATTTTTTATCAAAATATTATGCCATAATAGTGCTACATTGTTTTTTTTTTAATATTTATTTATTCATGAGAGACACACAGAGAGAGGCAGAGACACAGGTAGAGGGAGAAGCAGGCTCCATACAGGGGACCCGATGTGGGACTCGATTCCAGGACTCCAGGATCGCGCCCTGGGCTGAAGGCAGACACTCAACCACTGAGCAACCCAGGCGTCCAGTGCTACATATTTGAATAGCACTTGGCAGTACATACAATTTTTCCATGTTTGGTATATTGTTCAACCTTCACATGTATATGCAGGAAGTTATGTTAACTGTATTTTACAGATGAGGAACTGAGACTGAGGTAGACTGACTTGCAAAAGGACTTCCAGCTAGTGTTCTGCAGAACTAGGATTCAAACTCTTATTTTCTAAATTATAGCTATTAAATTTTCCAGTATACTATGATTGTCTTATATTAAGCTTTCTAAAAAAAAAAAAAAAAAAAAAAGGCTTTCTAAAAATACAGAAATTACAAGATATAAGATTTATATTCTGGAAATCTCTCCCAAATGAGAGGATTTTTTTAATTACTTAAGGAAATGAGAATTTCTGATTTGACACCTGTTACTCAGTGAATATTTTCTGAACATTTTGGCCTTCCAATACTTATCATTAGCAAATATGCCAGCATTGAAGGAACATGGTCAAGTGCTTTGCTATTTTTGTAACTGTGTTATAGTTCATATTACAACATAGGAGACATAGGAGATGCAGATCATAAATGCCTTGTGGCCAACTTCTTTCCCATGTCATTCCCCTCAAATAAGTAGCAGCAGCTTCTAGCGGTGCTGACCTTGACATTAGGATGGAAAGCTGACACTGTCCATTAGGATGAAGCCCACCTGAGCCCAGGTTTTCTGAGGCACATAATCCACATGTCTTGGGACCACTTTATGAACCTGCCCGAATGTTCTTGGCACCTCCTGCTGTTCCCACTCTGGAGATGAGACTACTTGCTGCACTTCCAGGCTAGCATTACTCCGGAGCAGGAGTGTAGCATTCCTGACCACTATTGCTGTTGCCTCTGTTCCTAGTTCCTTCTTAATTTTCAGCTTCCTCCAGAGATGAGTGCCAAGCTTTGGCACAATCTCAGACATGCTCATGGAGGCAGGAGGTACAAAAATCCCTGCAATGAGATTAACTGGGTAACAGAACCCTAATCTCTGGCCTGTCATCATTCTTCTTAGGAAAGAATCCTCCTTCTTTAGTGCTTTATCCCAAATATGCAATGTAAAATGAGAAAGCACAAGAGCATTCCAGAAACACAGAAGTGTCACAGGAGCTCCTGTCCACAGGAACTTCACAAATTAAGTTGGGTGGATGTAGATAAAGATTAGTCTACATATAATCATGTGCAATTCACATCATAAATAGTGTCTTTCTAATGGTTTTAGAGTAATAAGGGAATACAACTGACTAAATGCAGAAGATGAGCCTGGTTGGGTTGAATGAAGCATGGTGAAGGGAAGAAACACAATATGAGTAATACATGATTACCTACCAGTTGCTGTGAATGGGCAAGGTTTTAGGTTTGTACATACATGTATTGTTATATAACTGTCACTCCCTGCCAGAGTAGTTTTTTGAAGACGAGGAGATTAAGACAGAGAAAAATGAAATAACACCCGCCAGAAGTGGCAGAGCCAGAGTCAAATCTGACACTCTGGCACCACCACTCTTGGATCCCTCTCCAGGAGGAGCAGGAGATAAAGCAGAGGGTGGTGGGCACTGTTATTTCAGAGGCACAAAGAGATGGGAAAGACTAGAACAGGTGATGGTATGATTTGCCTTTAAAGGAAAAATAGAGGGGCACCTGGGAGACTCAGTTGGTTAAGCAACCAACTCTTCTTTCAGCTCAGGTCGCAATCTCAGCATTGTGATATCAAGCCCAGTGTCAGGCTCCGTGCTCAGTGTGGAATCTGCTTGAGATTCCCTCTCCCTCTGCCCTCCTGCTCATATGCTTTCTCTCTCCCAAATAGATAAATATAAAAAAAAAAAAAAAAAAAAAGACAAAATGAGGCCATACCATGAGGTTCCTCAAAGCCTAACAGGTGAGTTGGGATTTGAATGTATTGATTTTTAATTTTTTTTAGAACTTCTTAAAATTCAATTTACTTAAACTAAAAAACAAAAACACTTCATCTCTTCTGTCCCCCATTCCACCCCCATCTCAGCCTCTTATCAACCACTAACCTGTTCTCCACATCCGTGAACGTGGTTGGTTAGTTATTTATTATTTATTCATTTCATATAAATAAAGAGAGATTGTATATAAGAGAGATCATATGGTATCTGTCTTTGTCTGACTGACTTATTTCAGATAGATACTGAGGACTCATTTTGAGTGTATAGGAGAGTAACCTGAACAAAGTGATCTTTGCGGAGATTCGCTGTTCATAGGACATATTGTAGTAGAAGCTGGAAGAGGGTGATACTCATTTTTGACATTTTTTTAAGCATAAGGAAGTAAATGTGTTTGTACTTCCACATCACTAAGCACAAGATTTAAATGCCAGTGATCTTAGAATGTTGAAAGCTGGTAAAAGGTTTATTGCTTCTCCTTCCCTTCTCCTCTCTATGTTCCTTCCTTAGAATCCACTGTGACCCTGAAAAGATGATTCCATATCTCTGATCTTACCAAACTCATGAAGTAGCTGAGAGTGGTCTTCTTGTATCACTGGACATGGATGGCGTGCCATCGTACAGCTATCCCCTCATACTGTCCCCTGGATTTCAAGGGTATTCGGACTTTTCTTTCAGAGCTTGATTCTTGTCACTACCGACTCTTCTCCCCATTGCACAAATACAAAGCTCTAAGTCATCTGGGATACATCCTGTATCCAAACCCGAAAGCATTTCATCATTTCTTCTACAATGTAGTTCTGTGTCCTGCAGCCACATCTCTTAGGGTTCCCTACACCCTGTGCCTGGACTATTGTGATCTTTCTATCAGATTGCTCCATCATATATACTTTCCTCCTTCCCGTTCTGCACACTGGATTATTTATTAGAACAGCTTTGGTCTTTTTGTATTAATTAGAATTTTTATGGCTAAAAGTTACAGAATTCTAAGTAAATTGGCTTAAGCAAAAGAAAAAAAAAAGGAAAACAGTAGTTTTAAAAGATACAGATAGGAGATTTGGTTTACAAAGCATTTGGATGCAGGTGTTCAAGTGATACCATCAAAAATCCACATTCATGTGTCCAGCTGCCTACTTGACATCTTTACTTCAATATTTAGTTATCAAACTACCTGACATCTTTACTTTAATATTTAGTTAACAAACTTAACATAGGCAAAACTGAAATTTGAACATTCCACCCCTGCCTCACCCAACCTACTCCTAAGACTCCTTTGAATCACTTAAAAGTATTCCCACCTGTCTAGTTTTCCAATGGCTTAGGTCAAGCATTTTGACTCTATCCTTAATGTGTCTTTTGTTCTCACCCCATATCCAATGAATCAGAAGAATATTTTGGTTCTCCCTTCTGAATGCCTCAAAAATCTTAAAACTTCTAATCACTGTGATTACTATTCTACTCCAAGCCACCATTGGCTTTTTCCTGGACTAATACAATAGTTCCTTGATTCTGTCCTTTCTTCCTTTATCCTAAAAACATCATGCAGAGTAATCCTCCACAGTGTCACTGTGACCTATAAACTTCATAATCTTGGACTGAGTAGTCTAAAAATTTTTCTACCAGTCTCCCCTTCTTTACTCACTAGCTGAACAGATTTCTCCTCCTCCTCCTCCTCTTCCTCCTCCTTCTCCTCCCTCTGCCCCTCCTCCCTCTGCTCCTCCTCCCTCTGCCCCTCCTCCCTCTGCTCCTCCTCCCTCTGCTCCTCCTTCTTCTTTTTTTTAATACTCCAAACGTGCCTCATCTCAAGGTCCTTTTGTGCTCTTACCTCAGACAGTCCCACGGCCCACTCTCTCACTTTATAGTCTTTGTTCAATTATTTTTTTCTCAGTTTCCTAACCATTTCATCTAAAACTGAAAATTCTCCCTACCTATTTTTATTACCCTCACCTGCATTGTTTTTCCCTTTGTATTTATTGCAATCTAACATTATACATGTCTCTCATCAACTGAAAACTACACACATTTTCTTTTTCTTTCTTTCTTTCTTTTTTTTTTTTTTAATTTCAATATACCCAGCATCTGGAATAGTGCTAGATGTAGTTTGTATTGATTGAATGAATGAATGAATTAGTCTAAATCTCACTGCCCCCTACTTTCTCTGAATTTCTGTAGAAAATAAAACACCAGGGTGCAAATGGACTATGAATGTGATCATAGTCCAACCGTTTTAAATTTTTCTTTTTTTTTTCTTTTTAAACTTCATGAGAAAATATGCTAAGGTGTATAATTAAATTACAAACTTATTATTTAAACAGAAAATATGATTATGTCCTTTATCAACCCTGCTTGTCTAATTCAGACGTTGATGCAAAAGTAAGTGAATGAATGAATGAATGAATGAGAAATCCACCACATGGATACAGTAGGGTTGGTGAGTGATGTGCTGTGAAGGTCCATAGTGTGAAGGGATAGTAGAGACTAGAATCTAAAAATAATAATTGAAAATTGAAAATTAAGGCAAAAGAATTATGGGCACCTAACATAGGAGTCAAGTTGCATTATGCCATCTTAATGAAATATAGTTGCCCCTGATGAAATCAGCACTTGATTCACACACCAGCTTCTTTTTTTTTTTTTTATTTTTTTTTTATTTTTTTATTTTTTATGATAGTCACAGAGAGAGACAGAGAGAGAGAGAGAGAGACAGGCAGAGGGAGAAGCAGGCTCCATGCACCGGGAGCCCGACGTGGGATTCGATCCCAGGTCTCCAGGATCGCGCCCTGGGCCAAAAGCAGGCGCCAAACCGCTGCGCCACCCAGGGATCCCCACACACCAGCTTCTTTTAGTCAAGTCTTCAAATTTGTCAAAACTGTATTTGGCAGATGCCAGATACTGTTCTGTTAATTTTAAGAAATGGGAACAATCTAAGCAATTGAGACAAATAACAGACCCCAGAAAAATTATCGTATTCTTGTCTCTATCACACAAACGTTCCCACTGAATCGATTCTTATATGCCAAAAGGTTAAGCAATGTAATTGTGGGACAAAATATAAACTTAGGCTAATTTCCAAGTGCCTCATTCTAGAACAATAAAGTTTAAAGTTCAACCCTGGAGTACTTTAGATTCAGGGAATATATTTATTATATATAAGGAATCCTGAAGTACCTTCGACTCGTGTGTGTGTGTGTGTGTGTGTGTGTGTGTGTGTAAAATTTGCAGTATTAGCTGAGGATGATTTATTTAAGTTGAGTCATCTCACTAAGGGTGCCTGGGTGACTCAGTTGGTTAAGTGTCTGCCTTCAGCTTAGGTTGTGATCCCAGGGTCCTGGGATCTAGCCCCACATCAGGCCCCTTGCTCAGCAGGGAGTCTGCTTCTCCCTCTTCCTCTGCCCCTCCCCCTTCCTGTTCATGCTCTCTCTGTCTCTCTCTTTCTCTCTTAAATAAATAAAATCTTTGAGTCACCAGACACAGGCTATCTCATTTCTCTCCTGCTATATGGTTTAGCAAACTGGTCAGAGGAGAAGAGGAGTGTGTATATAAGGGTGCTTGGCAGAAGAGATTGGTTAGAGGGTTTGGATCAGTGAGAAGGTAGAGTAATGAACAAAATCAAGAAATAGTATTTATCTGCTTAGTGTGCAAGCATTGAATGCAGTGAGAAAGCTAAGCTTTATTCTAAGAGGTTGCTCAGCCCAGTTGCTTAGACAGGCTGGTAGAAACGTCTACAGAAGACATAGAACCAAGGAATCCAGAAGAAGGAGAAGGATTGAGAGGCAGTGTGATGGGAAACCAGGAGTACAGCTTCTGAAAACAAGAAACCTAAAATAAATTAAGGCATTAAAGGTGGAGTGGGGAGTGGCTGAGGATGGGTTCTAGCATGTGAAGCTAGAGTTCTATAGCTGTTCACATCTCCCCCATCCCCTACTGGTCACCTGCACTGGGGGGACACCTTCAGCACTCAGAACCCAGCACCGGTCACCTGCCTCATGCCCTGGGCTGCTGTTTAAGATCGCTGTTATATTGGACTGTAGAAGCCAAGATTTTCCTATCAAAAATGATTTCACTGGACAGCCCGAGTGGCTCAGTGGTTTAGCACTCCCTTCGGCCCAGGGCATGATCCTGGAGACCGGGGATCGAGTCCCACGTCAGGCTCCCTGCATGGAACCTGCTTCTCCCTCTGCCTGTGTCTCTGCCTCTCTCTCGGTGTGTGTCTCTCATGAATAAATAAATAAAATCTTAAAAAAAATGATTCCACTGAGATTGATTAACTTTCTACCTGATATTTGTTAAAACATATGCTATCACTAAGTCAGCAACATTTCCTTATTTTTGTAATAGTTTCAAATTATCTACACTTTCAAGCTTTTCGTGGTTGTTGTTGTTTCTTTGTTTTTGATCTTCACCCTAACTTGTGGACTTTTTAACCAACATCTTTGCAAACTATAGAGCTACATCAAGCTGCCTTCCACTGAAGACAGGCAATCATATTATCCTCACATTCTAACATGGCATTGCATCTGATCTGTGGCATGTTTCCATTGCTTCCATTGTTCTACTGAAATTCCATTACTTTCATGTATCCCGTGAACCTCTAAATTCACCCCTTGCCTCAATTTTATTACTCGACATTGCTTCTGAAACTGTATCATGTAGACTGTTCTCATTAGAAGTAAGGAGTAGCTCTATTTCTGAGGAAATTACGGCATGTGTCACTCTCAGAGTTATTGGCCCCACCTTCAGATCAGCATTTCCAAGAATCAGGCTCATTGTTGAATGCGCTATTCAACACCATGATTATGCCCCTATTCTTTCCAAATCAATTTCTCTTCAGATTCTGTTAACTGTAGAGGGTTCTTATGTCTCCCTACTTAGATGACGCTCCTCCTCCTCACAGATCTCATCTGAAAACACGAATTTTCTATCTTTTCTTTGCCTCTTAATGCCTCTCCCTTCTGTTATTTAACTTTGCAATTGTATTACTTAACTCTGTCAAGTATCTTGACACACAGCTTGCACAAAAGCTGCAATCCATTTTAAACCTCATCTTATTGTTGGAGACTCCTCCTGGATTAAAGATCTGTGGTTATGCTTTGTGTATCAGCACATTCATAGTAACTTCCATGGATGAAAAGAGACATGAGATTTAATAAAACACAATGTTAAATCTTCCAATGATATATGTAGGTCAACTTAAGGATGTTAACATTATACCTTACAAGAACAGACACATTTAAATGGCTAATCGACAACATCTTGACAGAAGATAGTCTGTTAGGAAAATACAAACCCTTCCATAGAATTTATACCTTTTATCCTAAAAGTATTGTACACTGAGCCATATGGCATAGAAAAAAATAAAGACAGCAAGCAAAAGAGAATGTAATGTAATGCTCCATTTTGCCCTTAGCCATCTGAGTGTCCACTCAAGACCACCATGCTGTTTTCACACCAGTTCTAGGACTGCAAATTAGTGCAGGTGATACTGGTTCACTGCAACTCTAACTGTGTTAAGCATAACTCTTTTTACCCATGGTTTGAGGCATTCAGACTCAGCTCTGAGTCACTGAAGCAAAATTGGAGCATCTGGGTAGAGTGTCAGAACAGCAGAGCTAACATCAATGCAACACCCCAGTGGCTTACAGCAACCCACACTACAAATGTACATCAGTCCGTAGTTGTTGGGAGGCTGTAGATTGTCTTGCATTCAGATCCAGATACAATGACTTGTAAAAATTGGTTGGAAAACCACAATGATGTAACTAATCATTTTTCTTATGATCCTAATTGACTTCCTAAATATGTGTTGATGCTAGTTCAGAATATGATTCTACTGTTTTATTCTCAATTATTATATTAATCTGGTTTTTCTCAGCATGTGTATAAGCAAATTGACAGGTTGAATTGTTTCATGTGTGGAAGAACATCACTTTAAAAAATAAAGAGATTTATGGCATACCCCAGTTATTCCTTGGAAAGAAGAATTATAATATTATTGTCACCATTATTATTTACCATCATCAATGCTATAAGTATATATTATTGAGCCATAAATCATATAATCATGTTTTTTTTCTGTCTTATTCAATTAAGTGGTCTGAGTAAAATAATATTGTCTTAGGTTTTGTTGTTATTAATTTACAGGCTGGCGATTGGATTTCATTCTTTCAACTTCTAGAGTCCTTGTAAGTAAATATGTAAACTTTTTTCTAAAATTGAGAGATGCTAAAATGTCCTATTTATTTGTTTTCATATTTTTTTTCTATAGAGCTTAAAAATAACTCTAACAGGAATAGTTTTTCCTAAGTAATTCTTTATATTTGCTATGACATTCTTGTTGATTTCACAAATTTCGTGTGTGTATATATATATATATATATATATATATATATATTCTCTGAACTTCAGTGTCAACAAAGTAACCCTCTAAAAGCTTTCTGACAGTCAAACTCTCAAAATCTTTTAATGAATATTATAACTTGTGATGAATATTATTGTTATAAATTAAATACAAAATGAACTCAGGTTAGAAAACTGCAAATAGTGAGTAACACCTTTTCTTTTATCTGCATGCCAATTACCAGTAGTTCACTTAGTATTCATTGAAGTTATACTGATAATAAGGAATTTCTTTGGTATTTATGTGGACAATGTATGCCCTTTTAGGAACACTATTATAATTAATGTTCATATTAAAATAACTATTTAGAATCCAATTAGAACAATATTTAAAAAATAAGTATATTATGTGCAGGTGAATCATTGGAGTGGTTGTTTATTTAATACAGCCCCAAATTAAAACTCAACACTTGAAATACTACACACACTGCTTAAGGTTTAATTGGATGGCCCTGTGTTAATATGATGTGGATATAATCCATTTGGTATTTGTGTTGTACAAATTATTGCTGTGCCTGTTTCTTAGTGCTTTTCACAAAGAGGTACTAGTAGACAAGATCTGTACTAGCAACTGCTTCCTAGAAAGACTTCTGGGGTTGGGAAGAGAAGCAAATCATTAAAACCTCATGGCTTCCTGTCCTTTCCTTTGGCCATGTTCTGCTTCCCAGTAGTGATCCTGGAAGAAGGTAAAAATGGTGTCTTACATCCTAGACAAACTAGGAGTCTTCTAAGAGGCAGCTGTTTTTTCTAAACCTTCTGGGGAAGACTAAATTGAATATACTATTTGCATTTATGTTGGTTTCTGTTATTCTTAGCATTAGGCTATTGTTGTCTCCTCTACTCTAGATTGGCCTTATTCTTTATTTGTGTGCCAGGAGCAATTTGAATCTATATCTCATTGGCTATATTTACTACTTTCAATTCAACTGGGAGAATGCTGGTGAGGTCAGCCTCTTCTGGAAGGTGTGGGTGGTTGTGGCAGGAGATCAGAAGGTCTTCATCATGGGGCGATCCTTGGTGGTAATAACATTTCACTATTTCATATTCATGTGCTTTTTAATTTTCTAAACAAATGTCCATGGGAATAACACAACTTTCCTCTATTTAGTACATTAATAAAGTGTGAATTCCTCTGGCAAAGTAGCCCATAATGAAGCATAAATGTGTAGGTGTTTGTACACATTAAGAAAAAGTGTTGAGTTTGGCTAATGTTAACATATTGCAATTGGACTAGACTTTCTCAGGTTCCTCAAAAACGCTAGAGCAGCCCTGTTGTGTAATAATCCACAATCACATCTATAGATGTATTTGGACAATAAAGAAACAGACAAAGAGAGTTGGAAATAAGGTCACATGCTCTCAGAACCATAGGGAGTAAGGATGAGTGGAAATTCAACACCCTTTAAAACAAGTAGGTTCTTTATTTAGAAGGCCAGGAAAACTAAGAAACATACAATGTTATTATCTTGAATTAATTTTCTAGTCATTATAGGTGTACAATAACAGTTCTGATTGTGATAAATTTGTTTGGAATCCATGTAGTTCAAACATTTATTTTTAGAAGTGTTTGTCACTTTAAACTAATTAAGCAATTTCCTGGTTTTAATGAATTTACTGCTTGGAAGCACTGACTGTAAATTTGTGAGACCAACTGAATAGAGCTGCCCCCTTAGAGGGTAGTGCTAACTATCCCTGTGAGCATTTCATGTTATGAGTTTGTGATTTTAGTGCCTGCCTTACTTCAGTCAGTGGGATGTATTGTTGAATGCCTTGCTTAAATATCAATGCCCATGCTATCTTGAGTGAAATTCTCTCTTGTCAATCTTTAAAGCTTTAAAGCACAACCACAAAATATCCAAGCTGTTTTTCTCAGCCAATCTACTCCTGCCTCCAAATTAGAGAGTCTCATTATAGATTATATTCAATAAATTGTCTTTCGGTCATCAGTCATGGTGGCTCCAAAGTGAATCATATGCAAAGATGCTCCAGGTGTGACGCCTTATAACACTTCTTACCTGCTCCCAGATCGATATCCCTGATAGAACGCCATCATTACTTCTACCTTCTTTTCTAAATAGTACCAAGAAGGCTGCTCTCCTACCTCATCAGACCCCTTGTAGGATTTCAACATGGTAAGCATGTTATACTAATATATCTGTAAAATGCTGTTTTCTCTTTCTGGAACACCATTTTCTACCTTCTGACTCTGTTCAAATCATACTTGTCCATCAAGCCTTCGGCAAACATCAGACTCTTATGAAACACATATAGCCTGATGTCTCTCCTCAGTACTGATATATGCTTCCATTCTTTCTCTGAGTATGAAAACATTCGTAAGGCATTATTTTTTATCGCTGACAGTTTTCCTTTTATTAGTTTGTTTATTCCTTGCTTTTTCATCCAATTATATTTTCAGTACTGTGAGAAAAATCTCTGGTGTCGCCTTTCACTCAGTAGGTGCTCAATAAATATTTATTCGCGTTGGTATTTCAGTTATTTCTCTAACAATAGTTTTGGAAACTTCCATACTTAGTGTAAATTTCAAAAGATTGAGAGAAGGCCTGTGTATTCATTCTAAATACTCATAGCTTGTACATTCTGACTTGATATGTGTTTGTTTAAGATTATGTAGCCTTTTGATAATTTCATCCATCACAAAGGCTTCAGAAAAAATTATACTTAATTTGGATCACGACAAAATGGCCTATATCAAAGCTTTTACTCCTTCATTCATTAATTCTAAGAATATGGATATAAATCTGATCTACAATTTACACACTCCTGGAGAAAACCTGTGTGATGTGTTGTATGGTGTTGTATACTCTATGATAACTATGTGAAATCATGTATTTTAAACCTCCAGGTAAGGAAGCCGTTATTGCTCTCTTAAGGATAATTATAGTAAGAGTCACTCAGATATGGCATGTTTATTTGGTATCAAAGAGATATAGCAGTTTTTCAGATAAAGAAAGAATATCATAGGATATTATAGGTATTTATAGTATTTACTGATCACTTACTAAATGTCAGACACAGTTGCAAGCACTTTACATATGTTAAGCCCCTTAATCTCCATAGCTACTACTAACACTCTGGTCCACCAAAGAAGATTGTCATAGAGTAGGTACCTTTCCCCAAGGCTGCGTAGCAATAGTAGCAAAATTAAGATTCAAAATCAAGCAATTTTCTTCAAAAGCTCAAGCTCCTGATTATTTTTTTTAGGATTATAACTCCGATGATTTTGTAGAGGATGGGTTATAGTGAGAGTGGCAAGAAGAGTAGGAAAGAAAGCTCTTGAAATTTCCTAAGTAAACAATGGTTAGGGCATACAATGAGATCTGATAGTAGCCATGGAAAAGAATAGTAAGTTCGAGAGAGGTTTTTGGAATGAGAACAGGAGTGCTATTAGGATTTGGGGATTTAATTGACTGCATGTGGGAGAGAGAAAGAAATTGAGAATGTATATTCTAATTTTATCACTTAGAAGAATGTAGTTGTTATATCATTAATTGGATCAAAAATAAAGGAAAAGGACTACATCTTAGGAACAAAATACTGGACCTATTGTAGACATGCTATCTTGAAGTTTTTATCACAGTAGAAATATCCAGGGGGTAACTGGGCAGATGTAGGTCGGAAACATGAAAGGGAGGGTCAGCTAGAGATAAATAGGTCTAGGAGTCATCAGAGGTGGTGGAGGAGCTCTGGGAGGAAATGAAGGTAGAGCACGGAGGAAGATGCATCGTGTAAGCATAGAAGAGAACCAGGAGGAGACCTCAATTAATGCTAGTCAAGCCAAAGAGGAAGGGACAAACAAAGTTGCTGAGGACATGAGGGAAGGCAGAGAGAACACAGGAAAGAATGAAGATTGGGATGGATGGGAGAAGAAAATTTCTAGAGTTAAAGTAGTCAGTGGAGTCATTACAGGTTTATCGAAGACTGAAAGAAAGCACTGAGTTACAAAGTTTAGTGGGTCTTGGAGTAAAGTTCTGGAGTAAAAACCAAGAAAGGAGTAAGATTTAAGTCAGTAAAAGCTGAAGATGATCCACTTCTCAAAAACTTTGTTTAGTGATAGCTTGTGTCAAATGAGGAGCGTTCTTTTTTATTTTTTTTTTAAATTGTTTTGTTGTTTGGAGGGTAAGTGAGCCTTGCATGTTTTGTGTACATGGAAAAAAGATGCCGTAGAGAGGAAAGACGACACATATTGGGGGAGAGGAGATAACAGAGAGTGTCAGAAGTTGGACAAGAGGGAAAGATGGAGATCAGTATAGAAACTAAGTCCTTGATTTCATCTGGAGAGGAACAGACACGATGCGATTCCCTGCTTGGAAATGGATCTGAGGCAGAATAGAGTCCCTGCAGGTCAGTTTCGTGGTGGAGGGCATCCCTCTAAGGGTTTTCATTTTCTTGGACAGGATCAAGTTCCTCTGCAAAGAATCATAGGAGTGAGGTTGAAGCCTGAAGTTAGCAAACATGCCACGATAGAGCAAACGGGTTGTTGGATAAAGATGGGAAAAGGCAGCAGCAACAACAAAAACACACAAAGAACAGAAACGTTGCCAGACAGCAGCAAAGGCTCTACTGACATTGGAAAGCCTGCACTGGTCCCAGAATCACTTTCCCTGATTATATAATTTGCTTTGGCATTTGTTACAATCTTTTAGGAAAGCAGTAGAGCCATGTCTGCCTTCCCTTAAGTAGCAGGGGTTTACTGTAAATAAAGAAATGTGGGATTTCAATTCCTTCATAGTCTTCATGAAGTCCAAAAGAAGACCAAAAGTCACGCAGAATGATCCAGGATACCACAAATCTCAAAGCACTATGTTGACAACTCCTAGCACCAAGCACCAGTCATTGGCATCCGAATCTGTTCTGCTTAGGCTTTTTTTTTTCCCCCTCAGTTACAGACCTATGAAAATAAATACATTCCCCTATTGAGTTATACTGTATTATAACAGCTCTGTGTGTTGGGGTCCCCAAGACTACCCCCAAGTACAGTGTTTCACTGGGACTCACAAGACTCAGACTGCGGTTGCAGACACAGCCATGATTTATTAGAGCAAAAGGATATGAAGCAACATTCACACAGGAAAAGGTGCAGGCGGTGAAGTCTGAAGAAAACCAGGGCACAAGCTTCCCAGAGGTCTTCTCCCAGTAAAGTCATGGAGGACACAGTTGATTCTCCCAATAAAACAACAACAGTTTGCAACAATACATGTGCAATCATGTGATTTTGCAACAATTTGCAACAATACATGTGAAATCTCATCTGCCAAGGAAACGCATTGACCTACTTCTGCAGATTTTACTGGAGGATGCTCAAGTAGGCCCCCGTTGCCTGATGCGTACCAATACTCCAAAACCCCCAAAGGAAGGCATGTACTCAGCATAAACTGTATTTTCTACATAGTGGGCCACTCTTTTTTTATTTATTTAAATTCAATTTGCCAACATATAGTATAACACCCAGAGCTCATCCCATCTCGTGCCCTCCTTAATGCCCGTCACCCAGTTACCCATCCCCCACCTCCCTCCCCTTCAAAAAACCTGTTTGTTTTCCAGAGTTAGGAGTCTCTCATAGTTTGTCTTCCTCTCTGATTTTTCCCTACTCAGTTTCCCTCATTTTCCCTTATGGTCCCTTTAACTATTTCTTATATTACACATGGAATGTAAGTGAGACCACATGATAATTGGCTTTCTCCAATTGACTTATTTCACTCAGCTTAATACCCTCTAGTTCTATCCATCTCGAAGTCAATGGGAGGTGGCCATCTTTCTGATGGCCGAGTAATATTCCATGGTATATATATAGACCACATCTCCCTTATCCATTCATCTGCTGAAGGACATCGTGTAGTGAGCCACTCTTACAAGTTTGGGTAGTGAGACCCATTTCACAATCCAGGTATCCAGATGCCAGCCAAGGGCTGAACTTGTAAGCAGGCCTTGCAAAGGATAACAGTCAGACCTATTAGCTTAACACTTCTATACACTCTGTTTCTGCTTTCCCTCCTACATCTGTCTTCTCTTTCCCTTCTCCTCACAATTGCCACTTATTTAAATATCCTATCCATTCCTCACTTCTTCTGACCCCCGTCTCTCTTTTCTACCTTCTCTACTCTCAGCTGCCCATCATCTAGAAGTCCTCCTATTGAAACCACTTGAAGAGAGAGCCTACTCAGTCACCTGGTCCCTCTGGACCCTGTGAGGCAGAGCTCTAATTGCTGGCCCCCTAAAGGCCTCTGGCAAGCCTGGGAATTTGGCATGCTTGGCCCAATCCATTGTGAGTAGAAAGGTAGAACCGAGTGTTAAATTTTGCTTAAAATGTTCATTGAGCATGTGAAGCTCTCAGGTAATAACAGAATCCTTCCCAAAGCAGCACTATCTTGTATTGAAGGACCAGTAAGAAAAAAAAAAAAAAAATGAAGGACCAGTGAGAGAGAGAGAGAGAGAGAGAGAGATGGGAGAGAGAGAGATAGGACATAGAGAGAGAGAGAGAGGAGAGAGAGAGAATATGAGATGAGAGTTGGTTTACTCAGGATTGGAGAATGATTAGGATGTGACAAAATGACACAGAATTATTCAAAGTTATTAATCCCAGAGCACAGACTTGAGAACAGAAGTGTCATATTCACCATGCTAATTTGTCTTTCTAAAAATCATCTTTGAGCACATGCTTTGCTAACATTTAGTTACTTGCTAAATAGAAGCCAAATCTGTTACCCTTTCTCTGTCCCTCTCTGCATCGTTATCAACCTAACTTCTGGTCTTTTCTAATACGACGCTACCCGAGAACCAAATTGAATCATTCCTTATTCTCCAGAAAATGTGTTGCAGTTCCTGATTTGATGCAATTCTCTCTGACTGGAATGCCATTTGCTGGAGTCATTATTCATCTCCCATGGTCTAGTTCACATGGTACCTCTTCCAGGGAGCCCTCCATCATTCCAAAGACCAGAGTTATCTTTCCTTTCCTCAGTGGAAAAATGTATGATGAAACAGGAATAAGAATATATTCTTCTGTATATTCTTATCTCCTTAGACTCAACAGAAAGCTCTTTTTATGTGCAAATAAAGCTTTGCAGCTCTGTTAGCAACTAACATTATTTTGCATAGACAGTGAGTGTGTGTGAATGAGCAAGTGAGCAAATGACTGTCCACCTACCATGAACCAGTGTTATTAGGCCATTATACCTTTCCTTTAATTGTACTGACTGCTTTGGACCAATTATACCGTCTTTTCTTCAATCACTTGATACTTGATACCAAATAATTTTTGCAAGTTAAACAATAATAAGGAAAACATTTACTATGAAAACATTAGCTCCTACCCTCATCCCCACAGTACCTGCTATGTATTCAAGTTTCATTGTCATCCCAGGTGTTTTTGGCAGCAAGCTCCATTGCTTTTATAGGTATCATCAAATGTGTCATTCTTCATCCAGTTCTGTCATTTGAAGGTCGTATTAACAGAGGGTAAGAAATACCCAGCACAGAGCTCTGGAGATCCTGACAAACATTCCCGCTTCTGCTCGATTTGCAAATCTTTCTGCCCTGTAGGTTTTGTTTTAGTAGATGGTCATATTTCAGAGGTGAAATATGAAACAAAAATGGAGGCATTTGACTGTAAAAGCCCAATTGCATTGTGCTTTACTCTCAAGGAGTGACATGTGCAAATTAAAAAGCCCTATAGAATGGAACTTATTGATTATACTACTAAAATATTTGTATGCCATCATATTTAGAAAACCTTTCAACATCATCCCCATAGAGGTGGTATATGGTCTTGCCCGACTTAATTACTTTAATGATTGGTGTGTATGTGTGTGTGTGCAGAAGGCAAAGGCGAGGAGTATTATCCAGATGTCAAAGTAGTGACAACAATGAAGGATGGCATGCGCTGAGAGATCTTTATGCTACAGTTTTCCATTTCCTCTTCTAATATTGAATAGAATTTTAGAATAATAGGGGAAATTAAAAAAAATTTTGAAAAACATACAGTTCTTCCAAGAAAATGAAATCTGTTGCCTATTTCTAGAAGATGTCATTAGGACAATGAATACTTTTTTATTTCTGTGGAGCTCTTATTAATGCCTGATGCAGTGGATGCTCAACTAGTGATGATGTCCTGATTATGTATCTATTTCTCATCTCAGCTGAACTAAGTGGAAAGATGGTAAAATAAATATATAGTCTGCTTCAGTTAATCTTCTTCTCCTCTAGAATTTAGACATTGAATTGAATATCACAAGTGAAAATCATTTAAGAGTTTCTTCTTCCTTGAAGATCAAAGCAAATCTTATAAATCCAAGGATTTGAGAGCTTAAAGTTATTTGAGATTGTCCATCCATTGGTTCTCACCCTTACCCCTATTAGACCGATATCTCCCTTTTATACCAAATCGTTTATTATAGAAACTCTATGAAATTAAATTCATAAAAAAATATAACTTGTGTGTAGTCATTTCAAAAAACAGTATAATCCAGTAACATAAAGGAGAAGTGGAAGTAATTTGTAATAGATTAATTGTGTCATTCTGCAAATATTCATTCACATGCCACTACAAGAGAAAACATTATGAACTCATTTCATCTTCTGCCTATGCATAGGAGCACAGCTATCATGCACAGCTATAAATGAAATCTTATATAAGTGTATTGACAACTCAAATATCGTGAGCAACATACCATAGGTGCTCTGATTTTATAAAATGGTGAATAGCTTTAGTAAAATTTCAAACAAAATACCATCTTCTATTATATGTTTGTTGCACTCCTGGAAATTGTTATGCATACTAAAGCTTTATCAAAATAATTTTGTGTTCATAATTAAATGGAATTAGGTTATGGGCTTGGACACTTACAAACACTATTTCCCCCATTGAAAATCCACCCTGGAATTGTCCTACACATTGTGAGACTTTTTCCTCCATCTCCAGTGCTGTGCGCAGTGCCAGGTCTGTTGCGTTTGCTGGCTTTCACCTGCTAGAGGATTATAGTACACCCAAGCATTGTTACACCAAGAACTGCATATCCACAAATTTTCAAAAGCCCTCAGGGACATTACTGCTTCTGTTGAGAACTTCTAATTCAACACCTTCACTTTATGGATGACAAGGCTGAAGCCTGGAGAATTGAAGTAACTTATTTCAAGTCACACAGCTAAAATAGAATATGGTGCCTGAACAGAGTTATAAACTCAGTTTTGAACTCTACTGAATCTGATCTTATGCCAGTACAGAAGCTCTGACATAGGCAGTATCGGGCGGAGCAGTGCCCCTGGGAACAATGGCTGTAGCCTAGCCAAGGATACTATGTGCATACGTTAGAGTATCCCAGACAGACATCCCAGAGGATCAGTTTATTTCCTGAATGCATATAAACCAAATCTACACCCTCCATTCCCACTAATCCCATCCATCAACTTGTTGTCTGCTAATACGCTCTTCTCTCCCACTCTTGGAAATAGATGTCTTCGAAGCCTTTCCAAGTGCTTTAACTAAATTCCCCCTTCTATCTGACAAACATATCATTTCCTCTCTGTATGGCTTCCAAGCCTTTTCTTCATTACTTTTTCCACAAATATTTCCCATTGTTCATGGTGCTTACAGAATTTCGTGTTTACCTCCCACATGATTGCACTTCTCTACATGTACTGCTTTTAACTATATGTCTGTAAAGATTTTATTTTTACTGATTTTACCTATCTTGCTAATTGAAAAATCCTGAGGGAGAAACTACTAATTCCAAGCATCTAATGCCATGATAAATACCCTGTGGCCACTCCACGAAGAGTTGAGTGACTCATGTCAAACTAAGGACTGGAATAGCCATAATTCTAATGACAGCTTAATGCATGCTATAAAGGATGATTAGATTATATAAAACAAACATTTCCAGATTCTTCAAATATTAGTGATAAATAACGAGCTCTTCTTTGGAATGCATTTCATGACATTTGATTATTGAAGTTCCTGGACGAGTGACTATTTTGTCCTAGTTGCTATGGGCCATCTCCAGGGAGAATTCTGTAGCACTCTTCACAGTGGAAACTGATAAGTAGAAGGGCCATCCAATTAGTTCCTATGGCTTCAGGCAGAACTATACTTAAACTGTCATCAATTCTTAACAATCTTCAGAGAAAGAGATCCAACAATACCTAACAGTAACCAGACCCTTATGTCAAGAATCCATCCTCCCTCTATCCCTTTCAAAAACACAGTCTCATTTAAAATTATTTATTTTTCTTTCAACATTACTGGAGAGGAGCAATCTTGAGTGAAGTTTATTAGTATGAAACAACTAATAATCTTGAAGATGTTACACCCACTCCTGTTTTTTCACTTCCGTTGTATGAAAAAGAGCGGTGACTTTTCTTTTAATAATTACACTCCCACCTCTACATATTAAACTGACTGTGCATTATTACGTTGTTGTTTTATTGTTGTTGCTGTTGTTGTTATTGTTTTCAATCTGTGCCAGCTACCTCCTCTTTTACCTATTGCTATTTAGTCAGCAAACATTTAGTGACTACCCCTTGTAAAATAACCTCAGTGCTAAGCTCTGGCAAGTTATAAATACTAAATACACTCGTACCCTCAAGGACCAGGTTTAGACGTAAATGACAAACATGCTTAAGAATGTATTATCACACTAAACTAAAAATACTCAATAATATTTATCAAAAACAATAATTAATATAAACATGGAACAGCCCATTAAATATCAGTATCTACCAATCAACATCAGTCTACCCCTGTCAATTTATTCATCCATTCATCCGACCAACAAATATCTATTCCAAATTTTGCACCAGGCTCACACACTGGGATCACAATAATGAGCAAAATATTTACAACCACTCTACTGCCAGAATATGCATTTTAATGAATTACATAACACAGACACATACACCATACTGAACAGTGCCATGGAGTGATCAAGAATAGCTGACCTAGTTTGGAAATCAGGGTAGGAAGGAATAGAAAGATAAGTTTCAAGTGACAATATTATATGTAAACTTAGTACGAGTTAATTAGGGAAAAGTGGGAGGACGGAAATAATCCAGATGAGGAAGCAACATGTGCAAAGTCCAGGGAAAACAAAGAGAATGAACAGTTGGAGGCCCAGAAGGCCAATTTTCTGGCATGTGGAAAGCAATAGGAAAGGGGTTCTCTCTGATGTTGAAAAGGGAGTTAGGGTTAGATCATTTAGTGCCCCATTGGCCATATTAAAAATATGATTATACCAAAAATTATTTGGGTTTATGTATTAAAATATAGGTGCATCCGCATTGTGGAGAATTGAAAAAAGCCAGAATGAATTCATATAGACCACATAAAAAGATTATATTAAGTATAGAATATTATGAATATAATTATGATTTGGGATTATCAAAGGCAGTGGAAGGGGGGCAGATTTCAGAGGCATTTAGTGATAAAATTAACAGTTATTTTGATGAATTGGATTTGGGAGGTGTCGATTCACACCTTTTCCTGCATAGAAGTACGATAAGTTAAATGCACTGACATTGGTATCATGGAGAATCAATGTTAGTAAGAAAATCAACAAGACCATTTTTGGAGGTGCTAGGTTTGAGATTTGTGTTTAATATAAAAGTGGAGATGTCAAATAGGCAAGTATACACATGGATCTGGAACTCAGAAGGAAATCCATGCATGTAACTTAAGTTTGAAGTCATCTGGGTATGGATGGCAATTTAAGCCATGGGTAGATATATAGTGGCCCCAAAAAATACATTTTAGAAGAAACTGAAATTTCAGATAAGAAAGGAATCAGGGATCCCTGGGTGGCGCAGCGGTTTAGCGCCTGCCTTTGGCCCAGGGCACAATCCTGGAGACCCGGGATCGGATCCCACGTCGGGCTCCCAGTGCATGGAGCCTGCTTCTCCCTCTGCCTGTGTCTCTGCCTCTCTCTCTCTCTCTCTCTCTCTCTCTGTGTGTGTGACTATCATAAATAATAAATAAAAATTTTTTAAAAAGTTTAAAAAAAATAAAGGAATCAGAGAGAGAGAGAGAGAGAGATCTCAACACTGTTGAAATCCTGAGACTCTAAATGTGATGAAAAGTGTGTAGTCTGGCTGGCTCAATTGTTAGGAGACTCTTAATCTTGGAGTCATAATTTTGAGCCCCACAATGAGGGTAGAATTTCCTTTTAAAAAATGTGATGAAGAGTGAAAAGCAACTGATGATTTTAGAAATAGGAGGCTTTTTGGATCACTTTGTAGCAGCCATTACAGTACAGTGATGAAGGCAGAGGCCAGACTGGAACAGTAAGGGGAAGGTGAGAAAATGCAGCTAATAAGCATAAACAACTTTCTAGAAAAGTATTTTCATAAATAGGGTGAGGAAACATGGAATCTTAGCTTTAGGGTTAGAAGGAGGGGGGAATCCCTGGGTGGCTCAGCAGTTTAGCCCCTGCCTTTGGTCCAGGGCATGATCCTGGAGTCCCGGGATCAAGTCCCACGTCAGGCTCCCTGCATGGAGCCTGCTTCTCCCTCTGCCTGTGTCTCTGCCTCTCTCTCTCTCTCTCTCTCTCTCTCTGTCTGTCTCTGTCTTCCTATCATGAATAAATAAATAAAATCTTTTAAAAAGGATGGGGGCGTGGTCTGGGAAGAGAGGAGTATTTTTATAATGTTGATAATAAGAAAATCCCTATATAAAAAAGGATGAAGGTACAGGTGATAGAGCAGGCAATGAATAGTAGTAGGTGAGGTGGGATGTATTCAGAGTTCGGTTGATCTTAACCTGAAGGATGCATACCTGAACATCTGCTGAGAGTGGTAAGAAAAGGAGGTGATGTAATTATAGCTTTGGAGAAAGTCAACAAGATCTGAAATAGGAATTAAACAGAAAAATGTAGCAGGGTTCTTAAGCAGCAAGGAGAGTATGGCTATGTCTGGTTATCCTGGCTTCATTTTAATACCAATCCAGGTGGATTTGGTAATCCTGAACCATTAGTAAGTTATTCATAATTCACACTTATTTGAGTTTCTGCAACTGAACTCAGATGCCTAGATGCAGGCATGGAAAAAAGGGGTATTGGTTTCATCCGAGTTTGAGAAATTGCCATACAGTGATAAAAGGAGCAAGACAATTTAGGTCCTTGGCAAAAGACTTACTGTTAGGTAATGGAATGTAACCTGGATAGAGGGATCAACAAAGTCAGGAAGGCAACTGACAGAGTAAAGGTATGATTTTGTGTACTAGAGTTTTGACATAGCTGAAGAATGGTCACAATGGGAGTAGTTGAATAATTAAACCATAAAGTCTAGGAAATTGTGATCTTAAATCAGGATACCTGACTTACTGAGTTTACTGATGGAGAAACTTCAATGAAGACAAGACTGTTGCTATATCCATGTAAGAGGGTAATAGAGTAGAGGTTAAAAAAATGCACTGAATATGTACACCTACCTCAGTTTACTCATGACTTGTGATAAGATTGAGAACAAGGATCATATCCTGCAGTTTAGGCATGGCACACGGGATAAATTAAATAATACATATGTATTGAATCAATTTAACTTTCTGATTTTGTGTTATCAATTATTATGTCATTATTATTTTAGTTTAAATAATCTTCCTGGTTATTGAAAAACTTGAACACTGCTCAGAATATAGATGTTTGCTCTTTTCTACATTATACAAAATGGAGAGAAGTCAATTATGACTTTTAACTCCTCTTTTACCTGAGGAAGTAATTTCTTTAGCTTAGTATGTATTCAGAATAACAATATCAATAAAATGACAACAAAAAGCTAAAAACTTTTCTTTAGTTATATATTCATAATAGGTAAAGTAAGCAAAAACCTGTTTTGTAGAAAAAAAGTGGTTTCTACATATGACTGCCAATGATTGCAGTTAGACATATGTACCATTATTGAGAAACTTTTATATCT
Organism: Canis lupus dingo; assembly: GCF_003254725.2. Lineage (NCBI taxonomy): Eukaryota > Metazoa > Chordata > Mammalia > Carnivora > Canidae > Canis > Canis lupus. The sequence goes on along the minus strand of NC_064258.1, from coordinate 50,000,947 downwards.
ATTCAATGATAAACTGAGCACGAGAATGACTATTATATTTTTAAACATCTACCAAAATTACCATTATTCTATTATTGAGAGAGAGAAAAGTCCTAATAAAGTCCCAGTAAATAAGTGCTTGTGTTGCAGCCTGTAACTCCCAATTCCACACAAAAAATACACAAAATAAAATTAATGTGTAACATGGATCTACTGTGACCATGACTAAAATAGCCACTGCCCCAGTAGCATTTTAGATAGATTAATAAATCCTTTCCTTGATATTTCTGAGTAAGAAATATTTACCATGTAAAGATTTATTAAATAGTGAAAATTCTAAATATGGCTTATTTAATTTTCACAGTCATTGTTACACCTAGAGGCTAGCTCTTTTAAGATTATCCACATTTTGGGGATCCCTGGTTGGCTCAGTGGTTTAGTGCCTGCCTTCAGCCCAGGGCATGGTCTTGGAGTCCTGGGATCAAGTCCTGCATTGGGCTCCTGCATGAGCCTGCTTCTCTCCCTCTGCCTATGTCTCTCTCTCTCTCTCTCTCTCTCTCTGTCTCTCAGGAATAAATAAATACAATCTTAAAAAAAAGATCATCCACATTTTGACTGGGATTCTTAAAAAATGTGTAATGATAATTATATTGAGATACGAGATGTCATATCAGACACACTTGATATGTGTCTGTGGGCACATATCAAGGGAGTCAAAGTAAAAAGTTTGATGTTTCTGTCTGGTGATTGTGTTTCCCTCGTAGCCCATAGGACGCTGGATCATGTTTTTCATAAATCTAATTTCGGATGAATAAGGTATACTAAAGATTGTTGTTGATCATTGAAATGAGGTTAATTGCTTGGTTTGAGCTGCGGTTGTCAATGCGAATCTCCTCAATTTTATGCCAAAACACTAATGCTTATCTATTATTTGCTTACATAGTGGTAATAGTCACCTTTGTGTATCTCCAGTGCTAATCATATGCTCTCTGCAAAGTAATAACTCATGAAGATTAGAAGACAGAAAAGAATGGCTCTACAGCTGTAGAGCATTTGTACCAATTTCCAACTCAGAATTTGATGGTTATTTTAAAAATTCACTTGATTTTGGCAGAATAGGACACATCTGAGATAGATTTATGAATCAGTGTTAAAGTACTGCCCTTGCTTCATGTGAACGCGAAAGCGATATTCTGTGATCGTAAACAGAGAGGTTTTTTCTTTCTTTGCAGTCAACTAATACAGAATTTAATCATGAGACAAAGAACCCTGAACAGACTGAAGGTAAATAAAAATAATCTGTTCTTACAGCTTTTCTGATTATGCCTTTCAAAGTTTATGTGGAAATTTAATAGGCCTCTTTTTCCGTTATTTTTCTGTTATAAATATGAAAACCAGAAGTACAGGGTGAATAATCCATGTTACAGCTTATTTCTTTCAAGATAATTAGCTGCAGTTACCAGTCCAATGTTTGTGTGCATGGATAGAAGTTCTCTCTCTCCACAGTCTTGCTTTCGACGATTTCAGCAAAGCACAGCCAACCTGCTTCTGAGGTAGCATCAGAAAGTCAGGGATCCCGTAATATTTTGTCACAAGGCCTGTGTCATTTCCTTCATCTGATCACATGGGCATTTTATCACCTCACATCATCACGAGAAGCAGGGTGAGAATACAGGACAATAAAGTGTTGTGAGAGCCTGTGATAGAGATCACAATCACATAACTTTCATCACAACATATTGTTATAATCGTTCTATTTCATTATGAGTTATTGTTAATCTCTTACTGTGCCTAATGTATAAACTAAACTTCATCATAGATAGGGATGGTTGCATAGGAAAAAAAAAATCCATCATAGGGATGGATGTATACATAGGGTCTGATGCTTTCAGGCATCCCCTGGGGGTCTTGAAATCTATTTCCCTGGGCAAAGGTGGGAGGCAGTGACTCTGTGTGTGTGTGTGTGTGTAATTACTACTTTCTCTTCAAATGTCGCAGTCCATATATGTAATTTTAGTTGTCATATATATAACACATAATAGAAGAAGGTCATTGGCACTACAAGGAGAAATGCTAAGGCAAAATTTTCACTGGCCACGTGAAAGAAGCTTTGAGAGAATGCGACTCCAGTCATCTTTAAATGTGCTGTGGGGCCCTGAGTGTCCATTTCAAAGTCAGCAACATATGCAGACCCAGTCAGATTCCTTTCTGGAAGCCAGTGGATGGATGCTCCTCCCCAGCCACTGCAGGTGATTGCAGGCATCCCAGGGCTGCAGGGACCTTCTACAGTTGCGATTGCTGTTTTAAGCAAAACAAACTGGTGATTAAATGTCAGAACAGACAAACAGACAAACAAACAACCAAAAACCTCCTTCCTAAAGAGCTTTCTTCCAAAGAGATACCTGGGAGGGGTGTGTTAGCCCTAAGCCAAGGCTTAAAACCTCCTTCAGGTAGTATTTATGGCCAAATAAAAACAGGTCTCATCCCGGTGAAACTAGAGAGGACAACTCCAGAAAGAATAGTGTGACAGACACGATTTTAAGTGCAGATGTTTTAATTTTTGCAATACGATGACAGCCTAAGCCTTTTGACATCCTAATATTCTGATCATTTTTCTTGTCTAGAATATCATTATGCCTGGGCAGGCAAGGGGTCATGAACTGTACAGATTAGAAACGTATCGCGTCCACTCAGCACTGAGATACGGGTCTCATCTTACTGGGCGAGGTGTACATTGATGAATATTCAATTAAAAAACAACCTGTGTGTCAAATTTCAATGAAGAATGTGAACAAAATGTGTCGCTTTTTTCATTGTTAAAATAAACAGCTAAGTCATTTTAAATGTTTTTCTGCCGCCACTCAGCCAAAATTGTCCGTTCAAGCTCGTAGATAATCCAAGTGTACAATAAATATGTATTGGTTGATGGATAAATATTACAGAGGCAGGAAGGAAGCCAGCTCGATGGAACCTGTGCAAGGGAGGCATATTTAAAATATCGACTCTTTCTCCAGCTTTGGTACATATTCCTGAGAGGGTTTTTAGACTTCAAAATCATTTTAAAAGTTACTTTTCAAATTGATTTCAGGGACATTTGAAATTTCCAAGAGTTTGCTTTCTTTCAGGGGTCTTTTTTTATTTTTTAATTTTTCTAACCATGCTTGCTAATACATTTCAAATCCCTAGCTGAATAGTTATTTCTTCATATTACAGTAGACATCACAACTAATATATTTTTTGTCTTTTTTAAGATATGTTGCAAGAAAATCTACACACATAGTTAGGAGCCGTGTTTGAGAAATGATGTATCCTTAAATATGTGATGCCCCAGAAATGTACAGTCATTTTAAATTTTCAGTGAATTCATTCACTTGCAGTGCCTTGGAAAATAATTGAAGTTATGTTATTTAATATTGCTCTCTTTGAGTTATTGCCTATTAAAATGTTCTAAGAAATTATAAATTCACCACAATAGATGACTCCATCGACTCTAAAATATAGGACCATTAAACTACCATTACCTTTATTTTTGCTTGTTTTTCTTTGATTCATGTGCTTATCAGACAATAACTGGAGGGCTGGTGCCATTAATGTACCTTTACTAAAAACACTAAAATCAAGGTCTATGTACACAAAAGGAATTAATGCAATTATGCTTCCATCTCAAAAGTTTGTGATTAAGTGCATACACCAAAAAATAACTATACCCCTTGTCACTAATATCCCTGCCTAATGAAGTGCATCTAAAGTATTTCTTTGCTTTTTAATTCCCTGGTTTATTTTATTTAGGGACCAAAACACACAGATCCACTCTACATGCACGCGTTTCTAATCGTAGTGATTTGTCACTGACCTGTCAGTTAACAATTCTGTATCCTATTTGGCATTTGCTATTGAACATGTTGATTTTTTAATATACATTTTTTAATAATATATTTATGTATTTGAGAGAGGGAGAGAGAACAAGCAGTGAGAGGGTAAAATGAGAGAGAGAAGCAAGCTCCCTCTGTGTGTAGGAGATGGGGAGGGGGTGTTCAATCCTAGGAGCCTGAAATCATGACCTGAGTTGAAAGCAGATGCTTACCAGCTTAACCTACTGAGCCACCCAGGCACCCCAGAACAACTCATTTTTAACTACCAATCATGATACCTAACTGTTTGGGAAAGTAAGGGGAATGAATGGTAGGAAAGAGCAGACTGGTGGGGATTCTGGGGCTGGTGAGCTCTAGGGGTATAATGTGTGTCTTTGGTCTGAAAATCTTTAAACCTCTATCTCCCAGATGGGCTTTCTAAGATAGGTTTAGAGAACATAAAACTCACATAAAGCTTTGTCACTAGAGCACTTGCATGCGCTCCAATCCTTGCAGAATCAAGTCTAAACCCTTTTGTTAAGGCATAAGTGAATTGGCCCTATTGACTCTTCCCACCCTGGTCCTCACGCTGGCTGTAACCTATGTCATGTTTCGGTGGCAAGGAGGCACACGGCAAGCCTCCGTCCCCTCTCTGAGCCCATGCGTTTGGTGCTTAGTTTGTTGGCAACACCATTACCATCTATGTACTCAGTCTGAAAGGCTCAGCTCAAGCATCAGCTCCCAGGACCAGGCTAAGGGGCTCCTGCATGACCTTGCATCAACCTACTCAAACTACTCTCACATCAGCCTCCATAATTTATCAAAATGGTTTGTTAAAATATTTGTCTCCACGGCTAGAGTATAAGCTCCTCAGTGTCCAAGACCGAGTCTCATCCATCTTCCTCTTCCCTAGACCTTGGTTAGTATATAGATTAGACCAGTGCCTGCTTCCCACTGGGTACTCAGTTAATGTTCGTTGCATGAAACCATAGGTCAGCCTCTTAAGAGAGAGATAACGTGCATTTGTATTTCAGCCACCTCACCAAGAATGGTTCACTTTTTCAAGTTTTCGTATCATTGCATGGTGCCCGGACTGTCACCAAAGCAAAGGAAGTGGTTTGTTCGGATCACCAGTTAGCACAGAGTTACAGCCAAATCTTAGGGATGCCTCTCCCTTCCCTCCCTCTCTCTCTTCCTTTCCACTCCTCCCGGAATCATGAAGTAGAAGGAAACATGAAGTTGCTCAGACCTGTCTAGGTCCCTGTTAACTCTCTGAAAGGATGACAGGGGGCTGCATTCCAGACATCTACCCACCCCCTTCCTCCACACACGCAGACTCACACCCCTCCCAGCATGCCAAGTCTTACACTCGGAGGCAGTTGCAGTTTGGAAACTACGCCTACCTAGAAACATTTTGAAATGCCAAGTTGTTTTAAACTTGTATGATTAATTCAAATAATAACCTTTCACTAATACCATCAGCTCTTGATTGTTCACAAGCCATTATGAAAGGTGTGAGCTCCCTGCTTGTCATCCCTTCCCCCACCCCTCCGCGGGCTCTCTGGCTGCTCTGCTGGAGGGAGGGCCCTGGAAAACAAAGGGCTGAGACTTAAAATCAATCCATTGTTCCACGTTATCAGCCCTGGAAAAGATTTTGCAGAGAAAAATGTTGCAACTATAGTCGAAAACACGTTTGGGGAATTACAGTGGAATTTATCTGTACTTACCCTACTAGCTGATCCCCCATGCAATCAAAAAATGAATACAAAGGTAAGGTTAAAAAAAAAAAAAAAAAAAAAAGCCCTTGTCAATAGCCAATAACACCTCTTTGTTTTAACATTTGATCTATTTTTTTTTTAATTTCTAAGCCATTTGTAGAAATCTCTTTTAAAATTCTTTTTTTTTAAAAAAAATTATCTAAAGAGGGCACACTCCTGTGGCCCAGATTCCTCTGACTTTTGAAGCTCCTTATCGATTTAGGTCCAGTTTTTTGAATTATTGATCCCTTAACTATGAGAATAATCAAGTGTTAAAACAAAAGAGCACCTCAAACCCTATCTGGGTGCTTTCTCTTTCTTTTAAAATAAAGAAACAGATCCAGAGAAGTGATAGGAAGTGCCCCAGGTCACATTTTCTCTCCTTGATGCTAAGTCATACTGGGTGGGCTGGGTCAGTCACTGGCAGGGCTGGAATGGGAACCATGGTGTTTTCTTATTTCTGCACTGTGAGACTATTGCAGAATCAGCTGTATTTTGGTATTCTGACCAGTATATTACCTTTAAGCAATATCATATTACCCATAATTGTCTCTCCCTTCTTATCAACATCTTTGAAAAATGCTATCCTTCCTTGGGAAAATATTGCATATGTATTCAGGTCTATTACACAAAATGAATTGTACAGGTGCAGTTTTGGCAATTATTGTAACTCTTTTCTTCAGACTCTTTTCTGCTTTACTCATCATGCTCACTAGGAAACAGTCATCCTTTTTCACTGTTTCTTTTATACCCAGGCTTCCATATATTATCTTGGAATCGTAAATAGGTTCTAAGGCTCCCCACATGTCCGGCTCATCAGGTGTTAGAGCAAATGTTAATGTTAGTATCCTTGTTCTTTTGGAGAAATGATGATGTGCCAAAATGCTAGCAAGTTGAAAGTGCTTAGATATGCAGAACTAAATATTTTTTTGCAAGGGTAGCTCTCTCTTTAAATCTTACCCATAGCACTTTTATTTCCTACATCTATCTGGCAGTAATTTTCCAGGAGCAATATAAATCCTAAAATGAATTCATTTGGTACATTGGTTGTTCTAAAACAAAAATCAAGACCCAACGGAGGCAGAAATGATACGGAAAGTTCTGTTTCACCTTATGAAGGAATCTTTGCCCAAATCCCTGTTCCTTGTTAGCAGGGACTTCTCTACTGCTAAGCAATAGCAGTAATTATGTTTCATTTTTGTTTTTATTTTGTTTTTATAATTCAGTCAGTTCAGTGGACAAAATATAAAGTTAGCTTCCATACTTTGAAGGATGGTAAAGATCCCTAATTAACATAAATAAAACAAAATATCCTAGTTGGAATTATTTTCGATTTTAGTAGCAAAGCTCTCTGAAGCTAAGCCAATTGTGGCTGTGGTAGGAACTTTGTCCTCATTAAGGTACCAAATCCCTGTCCACCAAAGTCAACAGAGGTAAGGTGCTGGCCCTCCTGTTCTCAACACTATGTTTCAAACTGGATCTGTCACCATGCCAAATGTAATAGAAGTGAAGCATCTGGAATATTCTGAGGCCAAGATTTGCCCTGCTGGGTAAACATGGCTACAGAAGTATCAAGGAATGCAATGTATTGGTTTTCAGCTATGAAGAAATCATGACCAATTGGTGTCAAAACCTTTCCGTTGTTCTAGTTTTACGGCAATAGACATCTAGAAACAAATTTCTCTGTAACCGACTGATTTCAGAATGTTGACACCTTCCTTCAAAACTTGGCGCCAGAGGAGTGGGATGACCACTCTTCGAGCTCTTCACTTTTGAGTGGTTGCATTTGCAGTTTATAAACAAAACCTGAAGTTCTAGTTTCAAAAGGTCTGATGTAACATGTGAGATGAGGGTAGTAATTTTTTTAATTCTCTAAAAATTTATATTTATCAAATGCCACAAAGATTTCAGTGTCTACAGACATCATAGTTAAGAGAATGATCTTCATTGTGTTTGGATTACTACAGGAATAGTCAAGACAAGCATTTTCAAGTGATGCTATATTGCCAGCCCCATTGCTCTGCTTTTCTAAATGCAGAGAGAAGACTATTAAAGAAAGGGTATGAATGCAATTGGTCTGTGGAGAGCCAATCAAAAGGCTTTGTCTGGAAAACGCCATTCAGTATGCCAATCTATATGGCAGGCTAGCAAATGTAAAATCACCTTTACTTCGCAATTTCATTTTTTTTAACAAGGTGATAGAATGCAGAAATCGAGGAAAATCTAACTGTGATCTTATGTGATGGAACTTCAGGGAAATATTTCCCCCTTCCATTTCTGAGGGTAAATACAGCAAAACCATTAGTGAGGCTGGGCTTCAGAAAACTAAAACAAAAACAAAATCCACCACCAAAACAAAACAAAACAAAAAACAATCCAGTTTTCACCTCTAAATACAGTCTATAGCTAAGACTTATTTATATGATTTTTCAAAGAATGAACAAAATGCATTCTTTTTAATGTTTCCCTACTGCTCCTGAAAATAAATGACTCTGCCAAGATGTGCAGTGGTGCTATCCATACCCCAATGATAGGTGCTTTGTTGAACTGCCTCACTCACTGGCATAATTTCCAGAAGTTAGGCTTCTAAGCATAAAATATTCTATGTTTGTCCTGAATATTTTGCAGTATGAGACAAGCTTGGTTCAATTTATGCTTCAGTGTGTCCTACAGCAACTGAGATGTCATATTGCACAATGCTGAAGGTAAATCTACAGTAATTTATTGTATACCTTTAGAGTGGGTTACTTTTACCTTGTTAAATGGTTCCATTGCCTCTGAGGGGTTATTTGCATATACTTAACAGAATGCAGACCTGGCCACATTTGTTTCTAATGTCTAATTAGATGTGAAGGAACCTTGACTTTAATATTATGCTTTAAATTTAACTCCGGTGAACTGTGACTGAAAATGATATTACAGTCTATTAGGTATGATCTGGAAAAATAAGCATGTAATTTGTAGTATTATTATTACAACCCCTTTTACTGCATATGTTTCAAACACTATTATAAAATGAATGTCACTACCATTACAATTTTGACATTTTAAATGAAACTGGATGAGGAGTCATAAAATTTAAATAAAAGAATATTCCATACTATTAAAGTTAAGGCCTTTTCATTTCCCCATAAACTTGAAAGTCTGTATTTAATCTGTTTAGCTAGTTAACTAATCGGTTTCTTGTTAATTCTGTGGCGGATAATTTTGCATGGTATATTAATTACTTCTTTTTTAGTGAGATTAACTATTAAACTTTAATTGGTATTCACAATGTAATGGTAATCTGCACAACAGATTTGCATTTCTGATTTTTAATTGTTAAAGGAGGTACACAACTATCATATTTTGAAGGGCCCCCAACGTTTCCTAGATTATAGCTGTTCCCATAACAATGCTATATTTTCAAGTTCATTTTTGCTTTCATAGTAAGTTCCAAATAGTTTCTAGAAATGCCCCTGAGGTGATGGTTTGTGGACAGTGGCATTTTGTGCAGGAAATGAAGGAATGATAGGTGACAAAGGACTCGAGGGGTCTGGCCAGATGCTCGGTGATTCAGGCATTTGCAGGAATAGGATAGACCCTGGTTCCTTTGTCACAATGATCATCAATACTCCTGGACTCAGTAAGAAAATGAGGAAGGAGAGGTAGTGAGGAGATTCCAGGCTTTATGAATCACTTCATTCCAGAGATGTGTTTTGAGATCCTGCTATATTCTGGGAATCTGATAAGTGCTCAAAAAAACCTGATAAGTCATTCTGTCATGAATGTTGGCTGATATTTTTATTTACGATAATGAATAAAATGAAATTCAAACAACAGAGATGCAGGTTAGAACTTTGCTCTTTCAGAGACTCTGAGAGCCATTTTGCTGGAACGTAATAGTTTCCAGATAACAGAGGACTATTTCTTTATTTTTTTTTGTTGTTATTCAAAATGTAAGGGCTACACAGTTCACTCTCAAACATAGTCTACATTATTGATATTTTTTCCATTACTTTCACGAGGTCTAGATGATAAAGAGAACTGTAGGTCAAGTCCTGACTTGTAGCATTTTCCAATATCAGTGGTGTAAATTCACTCATCATGGCTAATGTTAAGCTGTCAAATGACATTACTGAATATGGAGTTGGGAAGATATTCTCAGTAACCCACTACAATATAGGATTCACACCATACAGACCCAGTAGATGGAAATAATTTTACAAGCTTTGCTAATATTAAAATCCACCACTATACTAACAAAGTGATGAATTTTGAGTAATTATTTTGTTTTCAGTGCAACTTGATTACAAGTACATATAATTTAAATTTTTAATACTTGCTGTGTTTATCAACTGGCTGGCAAAATCCCCAATAATTTAACAATTTAACAATAATTTAACAATCCCCAATAATTTAACAATCATGCTACAATGAGTCAGTTCTCACCCCTTCTATGTAGAAAGTGGATTTCAAGAGATAAAAGTAGAAACAGGAATCTCTGCTAACAGTTTGGGGGAAAGATGATGGTAATTTGTACTAGGGTAGAGGTAGTGCAGGTAATAAGATGTAGTTGGATTTGGGGTATGTTTTGGAGAAGAAAATCTAGAAAAATTTGATAAATCGGTTATGGTGGTTGTACTTGTTGCCTTATCATCCTCAGGTTTGTTTGATTTTAGAGTGTATTTTGGGTCTACATCTGTAATTATATTTTTGTCCCTTTTAAGCAATACAAATAAATGTTAGACAGGTGAGCATATTTAATATTAATCTTATAACACAATTAACATTATTAAAACTGGAGATGAATAAGCCCAATTAAAACAGCATCAGGGATTTGTAGAAACCTAGATACTTGTGTTCTCTTCTCAAACCTTTTCAAAATCCAGATGTTCTTTCTTTGCTCTTTAAGTACTTTAAGTGACACACTGATGTTAGCACATTAATATTTGGGTATATTGAAAAGAAACACGCATAATGAATTATTTAAGATGATGCAGAGTTTTATGAATTTGAGGAAGGTACACCTCTACATGAATAATGTTAATGCTGTCAAAGAAGGTATGTTCTTGAGAACTCTGATTTCTCTATACTCAGTCACATCCTTCTTATTTTCAACTATAATGCATATTTTAGCCCTTGGATGCACAATTTCAGGAGGGATTGAATATTTACTACTTATCATCATAAATAAGCCATTATGTAAAAATAGAAAAGTCCACAAAATCCACATTCATTTTAAGGGAGTAATTTAATCACAGATCTGCTCTTTAACTGTCATCCTGGTGCAGTGTTAGGAACATAGCCCATGTCTTTTCCGTAATTAAAGAAATTATGATCATCCACTGATTCTCTGTGAACATGCCCCACTGTCTCTGGGCAAGTGTTAGAAAATTTCAATAAATGATGATTAGTTTAGCTTTTAAATTACAATTCAAATTAGAAATAATATTAATAATTCCATGTATTCCTCTCCCAAAATGAGTCAGCTTATATTTTTCCCCTTTTGTGATTAAATATAAGCTTAGGATTGATTCCTCTTGTTTTGTGGACTTTTTTTGTTGCTGTAATAATTAAGATTGAAATTGACTCCCTGGTTTACCTAAATAATGTTTTCACTCTACCAGTGCCTTGCTGACTGTCTAAAACTTTAGGAAATCACAGCAGATCAATGACTCTTTCCTTTTGGAGTGGAACTGAAAGAATAACTAGTCACTTCCCACAGAAAAAGTTAGACTTCCGTACTACTGCACTTTGCCTTATCAAATGTGTTTTGTTGTCTCCTCAATAAGAGCAGTTGGCAGGAAATGACTTATTCACTGTGTCAGTAGTTAAGCCAAAATAACCCTGTGCTGTCTGTCCGGCTAGGAGTCCCGGATTTCTGTCTTATGCTTTCAGCGAACTACGTGGTTGTTGATGGACCCTAGTTTTAAACTTTCTTTTCAGGAAAAATAATTGGGTAACCTAAATTCTGAGTTCCTTTATATTTGTAAGACAATTCTAGAGTTTTAAATTTATTATCATTTTGGCTTTCCTATTTCATATGAAGAGTCTAAAAAATAGCAAGATGCTATATCTATATGTAATGCCTCAAAATGTGCTTTTCTTTATTATAAATATCAATTATTTGGGAAAAAAAAAGAACTTTCTTTAACTTCATAAGGTCAGTTCCAGCAACAAAGATATAAGGGGGGCAGTTGGAGATGATACCCAGTACATATGCCTTAGTCAACTGCTTTATTCAAGTAAGTATTCAATGAACTTTAGAAATAAATATTTCCAACATAGTTTTTTTTTTTTATTTTTGTGGTTGGATTTTGTTTATTCACTTCATTAGATATCAGTAATTAACTGAGAGATCCATTTGCCATCTTTCTATAGAGCCCTAATCCATTGATAGAGGTTAGTTGAAAGCATTTATCATACCTATTTAATTTCTGTAGCTATTAAATACATCATTATGTTTTATTAAAGGTCTCCTTTTTACTGAATATACTAGGAAGAAAATATCTACAAAATCCTGCAAAAATGGTTTTGAAAGTTGAGATAGATTAGGAGATTAAAGAACTGTAGGCATTAAAAGGATTCAGAAGACCAAGCAAGTAGGATAAAGCAAAGATAAAAGACACATTCTTCTGCAGTGGGGCCTCATTCTGGGCTCAGCTTCCCACTGAATTTACCACTCCACAGAAAAGTGGTTGAGGTCACACATCTGGTTTTTTCAAAGCCCCACATATATCTCAACTGCAACCACCACGAGAAATCAGGAGGTGAGAAGGCTTGTCAGTGGTCTCTTATTGCTCACATTTCTCACATCTGGATCATTTCTGCCTGCACGTCAACATAGCCATTCCAGCTTGCTGCCCTTCTCATCATGTGGCACTTAGAAAATTGCAATTCCACTTCCACCCTTTTCGTTGACACTCCATTCATTAAAGTGACCCCCAAAATCTTCCCATGCTGCAGACAATCAGGTCTTCATGGACCCAAAGCCCTAGAGTGACTCCGGACAACTGGACACATTTCACAGTCACACTTGTGAACTGTGCTAACATGGCCCCAGGAATAGATCCCACCACACTGAAGACAAGTCCTCCGCCCTGTCCAGATTATTTGTTTTTCCTCTCTCCTCCCTCCCCTCACCTTAGGGTAACCATGTCTTTCTTTTCTGGGTACTGCTTTCCTTAGGTAACTTCTTTCTGCCTCCACCTACTTTTTAAAAAATACTTAGTATTTTTCCTTCAGAAATAAGACCATTAACATTGATAAATCCTGCTGTGGGCTCTAGTAATAAACTGGCACTCAAATAGGTTTTATTCAAATGGTTGCACCCCTTTCACAAGAGATGTACATTTTTTCTTGGAAGTTGTAAGTTGAACTTGAGCCTGTTCTTGTAGGTTCTTTCTACTTCTTCATGCAGGTGAAGCCTGTTTTTTTCCCTATTGTTTGGCTCCCATAGCCCCAGTACAAGCTAGTTAAGGAGATGGTTTTGATGCCCACTGCTACCTGTAGCTTTACTACCTAAAATCCATATCAGCTGTTTATTATGAGTTAGAAAAGTAGAGAGTCAGGCAAGCTTAGAACTTCCAACTACTCATGGCCACATTACTCCCAGAATTCAAGGTTTGATTTTCCCTCTCTAACCTCTGTCCTCAGACCTCTCTGGCTTCCTTACCTACAAACCTACTCTTTATCTCTTTCACAATCTCTGTTTATTTGGGCCTCCTTTTGTTCCCAGGCCATCATTTCTGCCCTCCGTCCCCTTGACTCCTTGCACAGCTGTGATGTAGGGGCAGGCATCACAACCATGCATTAAATACTCTCCTCCACCCTTACCTCATTGGCTCATCCAGTATGCCGAGTCTCTGGCTCTAGGGAAATCCCATTACCAAATCTTAATTGTCCCTCAAGTGTCCAAAGTTATCAAAGAAAGTCATGAAAACTTCTATTAAAAAAACTGTGCTGTCTCAATCAGCTGGGCCCTCACTGCTACTCGCCATCCTTTTGTCCTTATATATTGATTAAATATCAAAATTATGAAAAATTCATTCAGGTGGTCACAAAAGTTAAAAGGTTGGTGTGTGCAAGTTCATGGAGTTGGAGAATGTACGAAGGGAAATCCTGCAGCAGGCTGGTCTTAGACAGGAGTGACAGACACGCCCCCAAGAGAGTCCGGTCAGAGGAGAGACCAGAACAGCCTGCTTGGCAGGAGTGGTGCTGCTATTTGCACATACTCGAATGTCTGTGCCCAGAGCCAACAAAGATAAATTCCACTGTGGTTGAACAAATAGGCTTTCCTCATCCTCAGCCAATAAATATCCCATATTCTGAATAGGCTCCCAATTGACTTCTTGGTACAATTTGAGTTGATGGTCTGCACAGCTGTGTAGAAATGAGAGCTTGGGTTACATCACAGACAACCTCTCTGACTATAATTGCCCCATTACAGAAGTGATCAACTGAGACGCCATTGCCAAAGTCCCTCGTTGTGAACTCCCCGAGACCGGATACAGACTGTTTTTGATGGAAGGCCAGTCGCTTAGGGATTTACTGCCGCTAGTGGTTCTATGGAAGGCAACGGAGTTTGCTTTCAGGGTACAAGGAAGAAACCATCTGTTTGCTCAGAACTTCTCCTGAGTGCAAACCTCAGAGTCCCCAGGGGCTTTGTTGATGTTGTTGTTATTGTTATTCTTCATTATTTATTGATCATCAGGAATACATAATGTATTGAGAGATGATAATGTTCATGGGAAACATAGTTTATGTGTTCGAAAAATGCTCGATCTAATACACTATACGTAATGTTTGGAAGAATAGCGCTTCTTAACTGGTAACTGATGGAACTGGCTATTGGAGGTAGGAGATTTTTAGTATTTTTCTTTAAGGGGAGAGTGTGCATTGAAAAGAAAATGGCTCCAACTACTGGATCTTTGTCCAAATCATCTCATGTGTGGTTGGCTCACAGAATTTATCTAATGCTGACCAGCTTGGATTCACTATAGAGTCCCTCACTCATTTCTTTCCCTTTCTTCACATTCCTTATTCCTTTCACACATTCACTTCTTTATTCACAAAATATTTACAAGCATATATTAGGTATCAAAACCAAAGGTAAATGGACTACTGTCATTATCTCAAAACCTTATCTTTTAAAAAGAAGCCAAGACAATTTACCATAGATCACCACCCATCCTGGTTGAAATACACAAATGTTGCCCATAAGGCTAATAACCTTATAATTAGTATATATTAGTATAGATCCTTAATAGCACAATTATAAGAATATTTATTATTTACTGTATGAATGACATTAAAGGGAAATTGTTTTAAAACTTCTTCAAGTTAAAGTTGTAAGTATAAATTTAGGGGTACAGAGGATTTTTCTTTATTTTCAGAGTTTCCTCTCTCCATACGGTACATTTTTTTCTTAATTTTTGTGTAGTTCTAACCTGTTTTTGTGATGATGTCTTTGCCTAAATTTCTCACAGTGAAATTTCCCAAGATTCAGGGAGAGGTGAATACTTACAAATTAATCACAACTAAAATAAAAACAAACTTGTACGGAATATAAGCTTCTGTAAAATAAAATGAGCAATAATTTCATCCATTTTCCTTATTTAAAAATGTTAATATTCTATATTATAAATGTAATAGCATCTTTTAACATTGAGTTGCATACAGACTTTTCCAAATGTGCATCTGTGCTACCAGAAATTTTCAATAGTTGGAACAATGTATCAATGTTTTTCTGTGACCTTGTAAACATCAATGTCTTTACAGAGGTTCCATATTTTCTTTTGAATTTGAATACTGAGAGTTAGTGGAGAGAATACCAAAGAAAGACACAATTCATTGTTATATATATGGCCACATACATAATTTTATAGATGACACTTATTTTCTCAGTCATAATATTTACCAAGCAATTTATCACCATGAGGTTAATCCAAAGGCTGGAGTTGACCATAGTCTATATATCATCCATTGGGTGGGCTGAATTCATTCATAGAAGCTGTTTTTAATTAAGAAAATAATTCTGATCTCAATACTGTATTGAATAAGCAAATATTAGAGGCAAGTATATCTTTTAAAATTCCACAGTATTGAAGAATTTTCTTCCTTATTGAAGAATTTTCTTCCTTAATATTATAATCACAATCACTTAATTGTTCTATGTGTGTGAATTACACTGAGAAACTTGAAAAATTTTAAAAATTCCATGTACAAACGTACATGATCTGGGAGCTATGGATTAGAACTTGATGTTTCCAAGAATTTCTTGAGCCAGTTTCTTATCATTCCCCCAAATAAGACTTTTGCTCCCATATAGTTTATGTGTTCGAAAAATGCTCTAATACACTATACGTAATGTTTGGAAAAATAATGCTTCTTAACTGGTAACTGATGGAACTGGCTATTGGGGGTAGGAGATTTTTAGGCAGTTAAAATAACTAGAGTTTATCCATCATTCAAGCCCTCATTAATTTTTATAACTACTCATCCATTTTTGATCAACTAATATTTATGAATTAATACCAAGTACAGTTCATAGTACAATGTGTCAGACATATGGAGGCGAATGATTGCCCTGAAACTGTATTTCTCTATTCAAAATTTAGTGAGGACTTTGCCATTTAATTCATCTGTATCCTATACAGTGTCTTTGTAACTTTAAGGCTCAAGAGCATGGGCTGAATTTCAGTCACTTTGGACTCTTGTCTAGATATTTTACATGTAATATGCACCCTCCCCATTTATACATGGCATCTTTGTGCATTTTTATATAGGCAATAAGGCACAGGTTGTGATTAACTCTGGCTCTAGAAAAAAGAGATAATCAGGGAAACATATATAGCATGGAAATCAGATCTCCAAATGGTTTTCAGGGATCCTCACCTTAGTATCCACACCTTGCATAGCTCTTCTAACAAATAGAATATATTTTTTTAAGATTTTATTTATTTATTCATGAGAGACAGACAGAGAGAGAGAGAGAGGCAGAGGGAGAAGTAGGCTCCATGCAGGGAGCCCAATGTAGGACTCGATCCCGGGACTCCAGGATCACACCCTGGGCTGAAGGCGGCACTAAACCGCTGAGCCACCTGGGCTGCCCTAACAAATAGAATATTGCAGAGATGGAACTTCTCAAATTAAGCTTTAAAAAGACTTATTTCTGTCTTGGGCATTCTCTCTTGCTCTTTCATTCTCTCTCACTGCTTGCCTTGGGTGAAGTGAGCTGCTGTGTCATGAAACAATTCTGTAGAGTGGCCCACAAAGCAGAGGACCAAGAAATGCCAACAGCCATGTGAATGACCTTGAAAGTAAAAGCCTCCCTCCACCAAGCGCAGCTTCTGAAGAAGCCTACATCCCTGGCTTCTAGTTTGACTGCATTTCATGAGACTCCTTGAGCCATAGGCAGTCAGCTAAGTGATGCCTGAATTTCTAACCCACAGAAATGAGGAGATAATGATGTTTGTCATTTTTAGCCACCAAGAGATACTAGAGTCTCACTGACTTTCTTATCTCAATAAATTATCTTTTTATTTATGTGATAGTTCAAATGGGTATTCCAGAAAGATAAAAGAATAGATAGAGATTTATTTTGTGGGGTGGGGGAGAGAAGGGAGTGAGTAGGGTTGAAAATGACCTATATCACCTCTGTCCATATTCCCTTGGCCAGAATTCAGTAACATGGCAACCGTTCATTGGAAGAGGGCTGGAGAATGTCATCTAGAAGTATGTCCAGAAGGAGAAAGAAAATGCCTTGGTAAAGGCATAAAATGTTTGAGCCAGGATGGTATGAGTGTGTGTGAGAGAGAAGGATGGAAATTTCAGGCAGAGAAATCAGCTCCCTGGAACTGAAGTACTTTGATGTAGAAGTGATGGAAAAGCCCAAGAGAGACCACATTCAGACAGTTGGCCCTGGATTTTCTTCATGTAATACAGAAGCAAATTTGAAAAACAAGGGAAATAAAATATATGTCTTTTAGAAATATAATTATGCCAAAATGTAGCTGATTTTGATATTTGGAAGTGTTGATGCCGATTACTCAGGTCAAATTCTAACAGGATATCAAGACTATCCCAGGCATGAGGATATCAGTGCATGAAAGCAAGTTAAATAGGCTTCACATCTGAGTATTTGATCACATGTAAGTGAAATATTAGTTCCTTCTAATAGCATCGCCATACTTGTTCACAGAAGAGTGCTGGAAATGAAAGAGCTTATTTCTAACAACAAAAATTTTCACTAACAAATCATTTGGCAGTCAGCACATTGCCAATATTGTACTTTTTAAAATATATTTTGACTGGCCAACCTTTTAGCCTCTTTGTGTTCTGGTTTTACCTTTCTTTATATTCACATTTCAAATAAATTTTAATGTGCCATCCAATGGAGGGTAAATCTGATATGAAACTTTAGAAGAGAATAGAGAGATTTGCATGAAATAAGGGAAGATTTGCATTGCCTACATACTTGCTTTCTGAAGCTGAGGATTCTCTTGTTTTCTTAGTCCTGCCAGTGGGAAATGAAAGAAACTAAATCCAGAACATTCCTTGCTGGCATAAAGACAAAACTACTTCCATAAATTTAATAAAGAGATAATTTTATTCCCATGGTTCATTCTTATTTGTAAAACCATCGCATTTAAATTATATAGATCACAGAATGGAAGGGGAAATATTCTACTAGATCATATAAACCATTAAGAAATATGTTTAATTAAAAACTAATTTAAACAAATATTTTCAATAGATCTGAAGTCTCTTTCATAATAACAAGTGATGAGCCCAAGATTTACTATTATTTTGAAAGCTGCCCTTTAAATCCAAAGAGTAGAGTTTAGGGTTTTAATAGAATCTGTTTTATATCAAATAAGCATTTGGGAGAAAGGCAGTAAATTGTATTTGAATCTAAAAGATGAATGTTTCTCAATGAATGTGAATTCTGCTGTTTCCATTTTTATTTGGATATGAAAACTTTGGAAGAAAATATCATTTGAGATGGTTTTTGGCTTACTTTATTATTTTAAGGAATGTTTTTACCATCAGAATAAAAGGCCATCCTTTATTTTTAAATGATTAGAATGGCATTCATTTTGAAAATAAAAATTAGTTAAAGGGAAAACCTGGTAATGTCACTACAGCAATCCTACTAGCACATCACCACCTGTAGAGCAATGGGAAGGCACTTGACTTTATGCTCTGGCCCAATATCTCTTCTTGTCAGTTATATAATTTGGGGCTAGCTATTTGTCATCTGGGATGGGCCTCCTCTAGCTTATATGCTGCCTTGTATGACTTTAAAGAAGTCTCCTCCCCATTGAGCACCCTGGAGCAGGGAACAACTTGCCCAGCTGTACACAGTGGTCCCACACAAATAGAATCCATAGCACCTACTAACAGGACCAAAGGAAAAAAAAAAAAAAAGCATCTGTAAATTTAGTTACTTTTCAAATATCAGGTGCCATCATCCAGATCATGGGTTGTTTCTGTGAAGGGCTAGAGAGTTAGTATTTTAGGCTCTGCAGGTGATACCTTCTCTGTTGCAACCACTCAGCTTTGTTGTAGCAGCTACAGAAGCAGTAGCCACACATGATATGTGCAGGAATGAGTGTGGCCATGTTCCAATAAAATGTTCCAAAAAAAAAAAAAAAGTTCCAATAAAACTTCCTTTATGGGACTCTGAAACTTGAAATGCATATAATTATCATGTATCACAAAATATCATTCTTCCCTCTATTCTTTCTGAAACATTTAAAAATGTAATAATTATTCTTAGCTCACAGGCCATATAAAAATGCATAGTAGGCTGGATTGGGCTGAGGGCTCTAGTTTGCTGCTTTCTTATCTAGATCACTGATCAAATTACTTTAAAAAAAATCTCAATTCTTGCTACTCAAAGTGCTATCCTTGGAATTTATAGGAAATGTAGAATCTTGGCTCCCCCCACCCCAACCGGACTGATGGAATCATAATCTACATTTTTAGCAGGATTTCCTAGATGATACTAGTGCTCCTTTAAATTTGAGAAGCCTTGATGTGGAACACAGTTAAGAATCAGAGAGAATAGGCTATCCAAATAGAGTGAGTATACACCACAGAACTTAAATGAACTATACACTAAAGGCAGTGAAATTATTAATACAAGAGCCCTTTAGGCCCTTTCTAAGAACCAAGTTTTATATAAATGCATTTATGTAAATAGATACGTAGTTATATGTATTATGAATGTGTAGGTTTTTATGTGCACACACACAGTCTGATGGTACGGCTTACCATCCACAGCAAATTGCAAATGGAGGACATTTCTGTGGGTGGAGTCCATCTGATAATGCTAGCAAATAATACTGAAAAGCCTGAAATAATTTTTTTTAATGGAATCAAATTAAACTTCTGAAAGATCAGGAGTCGGGACTCACTTTGTGTCAAGTTGGACAGTTGTATGTGCACTCAGCAGTCCCCGAGGGCATCATATTACAGCAAAATGCAGTAGCTGATGTTCATAGTGATAACCCTAGGGCAGCAAGGAAAGGTTAAATTATGTTCAGTGTTCCCTCCTTAAGAAGACTGGGACATGTCCCTGCACTTTAAGAAGATTTCCATCACAAGCAGTTCAAAGGAAAAGAATGGCTATGCCTAAAGAAGCTTACCTTCAATCATATGAAAAGTTTTTATGTAGAATGGCATTCTCCACTGATGCTAGATAACCACCATGGTTTTGTCTTGTTCAGGGTTTGTGTTTGTGTATGTGTGTGTGTGTGCTAAATTTCAGTTAAATTTGTTGACGATGGGCATCTCTAATCTTTGATTTCACACTTTCCCATTTGCAAAGAGGCAAGATCATCTTTGTTTTTCACCTCTAACTTAATAAGACCAGAAGGCTGCTGTTACGGGCTAGCAGGTCATTGTGGAAGTCAGAAAAGGATATGCTTTTATTCCCCCCCCTTCTAATTCTTCTCTTTGCCAAGTCTCAACAGTATCCTTATCCATTGCTTTTCCATTCATTTCTCTCTCTCTCTCTCGATATATATATAGGTCATAGGAAATAGACGTCATGCATCTACTTAAATATTATTTTTAAAGTATTAAATGTTATCCTATGACCCTCTTCCTCAACCTGGCATCTGCCATAGCGCGCGCGCACACACACACCCCAAAAAGAAAAAAAAAAGTAGGAAAAAGTAAGATTTATAGACAGCTGAGTAAATAGAGATAAGAAGTAAAGAATAGAGATAAGATTGTCCTAAGCGATATGCACAGGCTAAGTACTCTTACCACGGTTTTGAAACTCATTTTGCTCTCCTGTTGGAATGTTCGAAGCTAGGGCAGGTGAAGACTGCGTGAAGACCGATTAGAGACCCACACATAATGATGAGAGTTTGCAAGTTTCATGTCCTTCTTTTCCTCTGTTGGACTTTCAGGTGTGAGGGGCAAGGAGGACTTTCAAGAGGGTAGAATAAGACCAGCGGAGAGAAAGGGAGGGACTGGCTGTGGTAGGACCCATTCTGGTTTCTTCCATGCAATCCTAATTGAGAACTCTCGGCATGGCAGACTGCAGAGGATTCGACTTCTTTGAGCTATGGTCAGGCCTGTCATGGATATGATATCCAGTTCCTAGGCAATTCTCCCCGTATGCTATATTTAAATTAAATGGCAAAATGATCTGCATTAATGAGGGCCCAGAGCACTGTCAGTACACTAGTAGGAAAGTCATACTTATGGTAATTCAGTTTCAATAGGTTGGTTGTGTAAAGAGAATGGCTGACAGCAGGTTATCAAAGCAATTTCCAAGTGGGCACCTGAAGATGGGCATTCTGACTGATTAGGGACAAAAGAAATGCTTCAAGGACATAGTGAATATACTTTGTAAAAACGTGGGAAAGTCAGCATTAGCTCAAAAGCCAAGCAGTTTGGAACAGCTGGCAGAGAGCAAATGGGGATTGAGTGATTCCCATTTAGGAAAAACATGGCGCTAGAAAGGGAGCAGCCTACATGAGGTCCTCCAGTGGACAGTCACGGTCCTAAGCCATATATCAAAATACACGTGCATCTATCTTAAAGGAGTTTCATACTACAAATTAGCTTTTGCAGTAATACCCATAAACAACATGTTTCATCTGCAGAAGACAATAATTATTTAATATTGAGGGTTTTTTTCCACCCAAAATTAGAAAATGCTGATTTTCTTCCTTCAATATCTTTCCCCCCCCAAATATCTGCTATGTATTTGGCATTCTGTGTCCAATTCCGGCCATTGCAGGGGCAGCTGGGAAGAAAGAGCACAAGTCCGGATCTTGCCCTGGTGGAGCTTATATTTGAATTCCTGACTAATTCAGTAGAATCTCTTCTTTCTGACTGGAAAAATACATCAGTGTTTCTATTCTATCTTTGCAAATGTTTTTCATCATTTCCCCTCATTTCCTTTCAGAGAGTTTTAATTATGGATTATATCCACACATTACCATTTGTGTTCGTTCATAAGAGCCCAGTTTCCCACTTCTGTGTTTTAAAAAGCCAAACTCTAAGAGAAGTGAAGGGTTTTGTAGGGGAAAATATGTGTATTTTTCTCACCAAGGGAGACGCACATCATCAATCCCCCTGCTTAGATGAAGAAGGCTATAGCATCTTAAATTGTCAACAGCTTTCAGGGCTTGATATGCTAGATGAATGACACACGGAGTAATCCAGTTCGGGAGGTATCCACGCTACTTCGTGACAGGCTGCTCAAGGGCAAGAAGATGATCTGGGTCCCAAATCATCCTGTGATCAATTTTACCCAGAAGAAAGCAGAGGACTACGATGGTATCTCAAGTGCCATCGGGATGTGAATTGAACAAAAACACATCTCTTTACAGTTAAAGGGTTAAACGTTGAGCTAAGAATATGGGTTGGCTTTTAACAAACCTAAGGAAGCCTTTCCCATTCACTTTGTGCACGTGAGAAATATCTTTCTACACATTCATAAAGGCTGGATCCGAAAGAATGTTTTCCCCATGAAATCTTCCTAGGAGAGAGGCTGTTCACAACAAAGCTGGCCTGTGATGATGCCCCAGAACCTCACGGGGTGTGGCAGGTGGAGCTGGGCCCTGGCCCAGTGTCCCCCTTAAAATGACTCCACTGAGAGTCTCCCATAGGCCATCCTGTTATAACGGATGCTGCCTAGGAAACAGATGTTTGGACGATTTTTGTGTAGATTTCATCCAATTACTAAAGAGACGTCTGCTTGGAATTATTTTGATGCTTAGACTCTGAATTTATTCAATCTGTTTCACAGGATTTAAAGACAATACACCTACCTTAATTCTATCCTTCTTTTTTGCTTGCTTGCTTTCTCTCTCTCCTCTCTCTCTCTCTTTTTTTTTTTTTTCCTCTTTGGAGGACCGATTCCTCTAACATACAATGAAGTTAATTTTGAAAGTGTGCCATCGGAATGATATGAAAAGTAGTTTTAGCAGAGGAGCAAGGTTGTTCAGTCAAGTCGAAAGAAGCCTGTATTCCTGCATTTGCATAACACACTGTGTATGGTGCTATTTGTTAAAGTAAGTTGAATAGATTAGTACTTAAATTACATATAAATGTGTGTTGTTTTGAACTGTTTATGTCAGTAAAGTAAATCTAATGACACAAACATAATAATACCTTAACTGCTTTTATAACCGGCTTACAATATTTATCGTTTGTGGAGCACAGCTAGTGTTATCTGCAATTCAACAGTAATTTTCAATCAGAACCTCAAAATAGTTAGCGTTAAAAGGAATCAATATGTACTACATTTTATTGCATACCCATGGGCAATAGCTCGCTGTTAATGATCACAACTGCCAACTTATATCTATCACAGTAATTTTTCTCTTCATAAATTAAGTGGAGAGAAGTGTGAAATAAACTCGAAGATCATGCCGTGATATTTCAGTATCTTGCTCTCTCTCTCATTACCTGCCTCTCATTTTTAAGAAAATGTATTTTTTTTTTTTAAGCTTTGGCTATGCATTCCATTATTGGGAATTATTACTACCAAGGGCTCGGGTTTTGCTATCAATATTGGTAGTGGAAGGAATACCAAGAAGGCTGGTATCAGTGCTTTTGACTTTATCTTTTTCATGTCACTGAGTATAAAAAACCTAGCTCTTTAAAATCGATTCCTAGGATGTTACCCGAAAAGATCCGTCTATACCAGATGCTTGTCACTGTGGAAAGAAATGTGTTTGATGTGATTTTTAAAATGTTTAAAATGGTATATTTGGGGATCATTGATATGTGTTGTCTGTGGGAGGGGACATAACAGCCCAGTGAGGGCATCTGTCTTAAACATCCTTCATTTGGTGATTATTTTAATAGGTAGGTACTGATGTCACCATGTCACTTTTGTGCCGGACACTGTGCTAGTTACTGAACTTACCAAAAAAAAAAATGGGAAACAAACAAACAAGAAAGAAAGAAAACAATAACAACAACAACAAAAAACTACCATGAGGAAGGCCTGGTAATTTAATTGAGACCAACAAAATTTGAAGTCAGTCCTGGATCAGAATTCAAAGTCCCCCATTTATAGGTTGTATGAATTTAGACAAGTTACTTCATCTCTTTAGAAGAGTCTTAGTGTCATCAAGGGTTTCAAGGGGACAATTTAGTGCCTATCATGTTGTTGAGAGAATTAGATTAGGTCATTGTAGTTATGAATATTATGGATGGCACCAAAGAAGGTCCTTGCTTTCCAGGTGCTCAGTGCTGACAGGACAGGGTGAGGGGCAGGCAAACATGTCATTATGGTACAGAGTGACAGCCGTGGAAGGCATGTTCAAGGTCTTGGGGCGGCATAGCTGAGCGCCTTGGGAACCGCGCCTGGTTGGTTTTGAGCTGGAAGGCGCACGCCAAAGGATCCCTTGTAACCCTTTGTAAATTGCCTGGTTGCTTCAAAGATTCTGTCCTGATCTTTGGAACTTCTAGGATCCTATGGAAACTGAATATTGATTAATGGAAGGTTAGCACTTTTCACCACCAATCCCTTTGGCCCTACTGTGTGCAAGACATTGAGCTAGATCCTAGGAGGAACTGAAAGATGGATGGCATGAACACCTATTCTCAAGTTACTCATGGTTCGACCTGGGCTCTACAGAATGTACTCAGCCCCTTTGTGACACTCAAAGTGACTGCACTGGGGTGGTTTTTTTTCTCGTGGTCACTTATTCCGCTTCAGGAGATAGCAGTTTTCCTGGGAGTGGAGGCAGATGAAAAACCACTTGAAATTCCAAGCACCAAGTCATAGGCCTGATGCTTTGGCACCTGTCCTTTGTCTCTTCTTTCCTGATACAGTGCAAGAGGCATTGCTCCCGGGGGTCAAAGGTCCTCCTGTTCTTTGTGGGCCCAACTGTCTCAGTAAATTGGCACTCTTAGTGATCACAACTCTTCTACATCTTTAGCTTTTCCCTTTCCAGGGGCTTCTCCCATTAACACTTAAACATGAACCTCATGTCTTTTAGAAGGTCTTCACTTGGCCCATGTCTCTCTGCAAATACAATCATTTTTCTCACTTTTTTTTCCTCACGATGATTCTCTAAGAGTTGAGTGTGTTCCCAGTCCTCACCTTATACCCTATAATCACACCATGCACATAGCCTCTGATCCTACAGGTTACATGAAATGTCCCATGATGCATTATTTACTATAATTTTGTCATTTTATTTGACCTTTTAGAAATGTTCACCTTTGACCACTTCCTCTTTGATACCCTGGATTTCCATGTTATTTCTTTTTCCTCTGGAGCTTTGACCTCAGTCTCCTTGTGCAACTCTACCTTTACTCCATTATTAAGCATACCTATACCTCAGATCTCATCCTAATCATCTTTCTAGCTCATTCTTTATGCTCCACTTGGATTTTTTCCTTCATTTCATGGCTTCACTGAGCATTTTTATGTTGATGCTTTAATGTATATCTACAACTTTCTGGGTACTTTCTTTGTGTATTGGGCATATAAAGAATATGTGTAATCAGTATCTCCAGCCCTGGGGGAATAAACAGCCTTATTGGCAGCTCAGCCACATACCCAAACCAGACTCATGGATCGTATCACAAACCTGTACTGCTTCTCATATTCCTACTATAGGCAAGTAGCACAGGCAGTGGCTAAAATATAAGACAAAAATTTCTCTCTCCTATCTCTTTAATCACTTCCTAAGTCCCACTAATCCTGTAAATACATTTTAAGATATTTCTGTCTACCTTTTCACAAACCAAGATCTAAATTGAACCACTAAATGTCTTCATCCTGCCCCAATGTATTTGCTACATTGCAGTCCAAAGTGATTATTTTATAAGCCAAACCTTAGAATCTGTAGAACACACTATAGCACCTTAGGATAAGTAAGTTCCAAGCCTTTAATATACCCTAGAGGTAGCATGATCATATCATTTATCATTCAATCCAGGATACTTTGGAGAGTAAAAGGAGTCCTTTTTACAACTATCCCAGGACAGCAAGGGTAACAGTCATGTCCCAACTCATCTGGGACATATGGTCACTATTCCTGGAGAGACTTGAATGTGTGGTCCTCAATAATTTCTTTGGTCTATTTTTTTAAGCATTTTTCTCCTTTTTCATTTCCTTACAGATTTACTGGTCTCCTACCAGTTGCTCAGGAGTCCCAAGATATCCCCCCTCCATTATTATTATATTGTTTCTTCAGCCTAAAATACACTTTCCCTCATTAAAACCTTCACAGTCATTCAAGTCTCAGTAGACAATCCATCCCCTCAAGGAGGTCTTCCAGATTTTGATTAGGTTTCTCTCACCAGGTTGCCAATACACACTGAGTCTTCTCTAAACTTAGCCCAATAAGAATTACTCTTTAAACGCCTGACTGTGACTCAGTCAGTTAAGCATCTGCCTTTGGCTCAGGTCATGATCCCAGGGTCCTGGGATTGAGCCCCACATTGGACTCCCTGCACAGCGTGGAGTCTACTTCTCCCTCTCCCTCTGCCCCTCCCACCTTCTCCCAGATTCTGTTCCCTCCTCTCTCTCTTCGTGCATCCTCTCTCAAATAAATAAAAGATAAAATAGATAGATTAGATAGATAGATAGATAGATAGATAGATAGATAGATAGATAGATAAATAGATAGATAGATAGATAGATATCTGGCTTGCAAGTTTCTAGATTGTAAGCGTATGAAGGTGATAGTTATTTGGCCTTACCTGTCTTTGTTTCTTAAACTTCCAGGGCAGGTTCTGGTTCATAAGATAGAAGAAGCTCCATTAATGTCTGTTGAATGAGAGAGAAGGACTCAGAGCTCAGACAGGCAGTTGGACTAGATGATTCTTACAGTTCTTTGTTCCCAAAGATTCTATAAATTTGTGTTTCAAGGTATTCCAGGTCAGTACATTTCATGTTTGCAGAAGATGAACCTATGTAAGCCAAGGGCTTCTAAGGGCTTTATGTCTGCCACTAAATCGATACAACAAAGTAAGTATGACCATAACTGTAATGTGGATTTTCATGTTACAGATGAGAAAATGCACAATCAGGCAGGTTAACCTATTTTCTTATATTTAGATAGCTAATAAGAAAGAAAGTTGGATCATAAAGGAGAATGTCTCCTAGGAATACACCTGATATACAGTCTCTCTTCTGTCTGTGTTTTTCTGGTTCCCCAGTGGTAGCTTTCTAAAGATCACTGCTTCTAGAATATTTTTAAGATTGTACTTTAAAACCTACCTCCTCCAGTAATTTCTACATAATCCAACCTGATGCTAAGTGTTCCTTTTCTTATGGTGACATGACATGGAGTCTGTTGATAGTGTTAATATGTTGCTTTGTTCTCACTTCCTCTCATGTTCACCTATAACATTTGCATCTAAGACAATGAAGCTATTGTCTTCAGGGGGGCCTTCTGTATGTGTGCATTGTGTGCATGTTTCTTTTTTTTTTCTTTATCTTTTTTTAGATTTTTATTTATTCATGAAAAACACAGGCAGAGACATAGGCAGAGGGAGAAGCAGGCTCCCTGCTGGAGCTAGGTGTGGGGCTCCATCCCAGGACCCCAGGATCATGACCTGAGCAGAAGGCAGACACTGAACTACTCAGCCACCCAAGAGCCCCTGGGTGTGTAGTTTCTTTGTAGCATAAACTCTGAGTGGCCACAAACATAAGGGAACACTCAAATACCACTGCCTGAATTCATAATGTGCTATAACTTTTATGAAGATTTTAAAGTATTTAAGTGTATCAACACTTCACCCTGGACTGAATTGCATGACCTTAACCAATTATTTAACTGCTCTGTTTCAGTTTCCTTGTCTGTAGAATGGGGCAAGAATAGTACCTACCTGGTAGATTTGTTAAAAGGATTGAATAATTATTTAGACATGCATATAAATAGAATGGCCATTATAACTATGATGGTTGGCATATAGGAAGTGCTATAAATGTGAAGGCTGCTGTTGTGGCAGGAGGGAGGATCTCTTTATTCTTATTATTCATCAAGGATTATTGAGGACTGACTTTATTCACATTTGGAGACTTCACCATATCCAGCTCCCCCTGCCCCTACCTCTCTCTTCCATTCTCTTCTTCTGTTGCTTATCTATTGTTACTTTGGTTTTCACTTATTCTTTCTTTCTAGCTCTCAGAATGTGTTTCTCTTCTTTGTACTGTAGTACTCCAGACAATTAAAAAGACCCATGGCTGGCAGTGGTGACAGTAAAGTTCTCATTGGTTTCATCAAATTCATTTAGTAGATGAAAGGCATTATTTTTTTTTAGTGGTGGAGTAGATGGTGAAATACAAAAATTGACAGGGAGCGGAGGTGGTTTGTGAGTCTCTGTCTTGGAGGAGTTGACTGCAGCTCAAAGGAGTCTTGCAAAGAACATAAAAATTCACAGTAATGCTTGAGTGAGAATTCCATAGAGTACTGTCAATTATCTCTGATTTTGGAGAAAAGTGCAACGGATCCAAAAACAAGTTGATAATGTTCTTACAATCGCCTTCAAGTGGAGAATTCTAATTCCAATAAAGTACTCATTCACTTGCCCTCATTTCTTTCCCTCAATCAATATTCGTTGAGTTTCTTCTGTTATTTGGTGAAGAAAGCTTCAATTAGCTGATTATCTGTCTTTAGCACATTTCTTTCACTTCTTAAAGTATTTGATTGCCTGCAAACAAAGAAAGCTAATAATCTATTTTTATCAAGGAGGATATTTGGTCTGCAGGAGTCAGAGGAGCATCTGAAATGAGCTGGGCTGGAGCTTGACCTGACAGAGAAGGCTTAGATGAGATCAAATGGGTTATCAGAATACCCAGGGAATAGTCACAACACCGAGTTTAAAATACATAAATTCTGCATTCTGATTGGGAATATATATATTTTTTTAATTCTGGGATTTTCAAATGGGTGTGTCCTTTTACTGTTTGTGGATACTTTAAATAAAGACATCAGGCACACTGTGCACTCTGTGTCTGCAGAAGTCAGCTTTCACACATGGCTCTGGATTGTTCTATCCCGCTTGCCAAACCATGCTAAGTAGTAAAATCTGTTCTGAAAATCATGTAAAGCTCCATATTAAACAGATCTGTCTTTCTTTCTTAAGTTTATTGCCTGTCTGACTTATGCCTGCTAAGAGTTTAGTGAGGGGAGTTCATGTTGTTTAGTGCCAAGTCACATTAAGAGTCTTACCAAGTAGCAGGATATACCAAGATCCTATTGGATCTTCACTGGGGAAAAAAATACTAACCAATAAAATCTGGAAGTGATGTTTTCTCTACTACTACCACCACTAGGTAACATTTTGAGGGGTGCTTATTAGTTGCCATGCACAGTTTTAAAAGCTTCACTTGGAAGAATTATTTTAATTTTTACAACAACCCCATGAGAGAGGGACCTTCCACCATGTGGATATAGACATACATTTAGGCAAAAATAATAATAATAATAATAATAATAATAATAATAATTTTTTAAAAAAGTTTGTCAACTTGCCTAAAGTTAGTAGTTTATTACAGGCAAAACCAAAATGATACCAAAAACAGTTTGACTCCTTCTTTTTCATGGATTTGAATCATTCTATTGATTTCTATAGCAGAAAAAGTAGTTTCACTCTAGTAAGCATGAGTTTCAAAATCATAACGATGTTGAGGAAAATGTGGATTAACTGAATAAGTGATAATGAAAGCATTCAGAATTCACTAGAGATGATGTCACTATTTGCATCCCACTCTGATTTTGATGTTTCTGGTCATTTCCAATCTTTCATTTTCTCTTCCCACCACAGTCATAAATGAAAATGTATATTTTTTAAAAGATTTTATTTATTTATTTATTCATGAGAGACACAGAGAGAGAGGCAGAGACACAGGCAGAGGGAGAAGCAGGCCCCTCACAGGGAGCCTGACGTGGGACTTCAGGTTCATTCCCTGAGCCCAAAGGCAGACAACCGCTGAGCCACCCAGGTGTCCCGAAAAGCTATATTTGATCGTAGTTCCCTACTATCATAGAGATGCTAGGTATGCCGCTGTTCTCGGAGAATCAAACACTCCTTCAAGATGTCTTTTCAGCTCCGATTCTTTGTGAAGGAAGAGTGATAGGCATCTTCCATCTGTCTCTCTGGACTCTCTCCACTCTCCTTCACCTGCTCAATGTTTAAAGCAGCTGCACCAGTGGATATAATTGCTGAGCAACACCTCTCCCTTGGTTTCTTGTTGAGTTTCCTCAATTTGTTGCATTGATAGAGGAAGGGATAAAAGAGAATGGATCCTTTCTGACAGATCATCATATGTTGGCTGATTAAAGACCCCCGAGGCTCCTTGTAGGTAGCCCTCTCTAAACAGTTCTTTTGAGGTTCAGCAAATGCTCCTTCCCTTTACTCCTTAGGCCTGTGGTTTCAATAATGCTCCCTACTCGTACTAACCTCTGATTACTTCAGTGGTGCTCCCATCCGCAAGTTTGCACATAGTGCCTTTACGCTCCTCAGTTCCTTGATTACTCACTATGAGCTGGACGACAAGTTCCTGCCTAAATCCTTATGGAAACAGAGACCTATGATTTTATCTTGTTCATATCACTGTTTCTTTTCAAAACCATTTTTTTCTACATTAGTTTTTTTAACTAAAAGAAACTCTACTGAGTTTCTGCTCCTAGGCTTATGATAAAATTTCTGAAATTCAGGTGGAATTTGTAGCCTTTTATTTAACAGCAATTCTAAGTTGTGAGTAATTTCCATTTAAATCATAGAGGAAAAAATTAAATGAATTGTGCATGACAGAGTTAGGTAATGTCATTACCATCTCTGTATATTACCAGAGCCATTGGAGTCAAGAGCCTTTCTGATGATGAATAAACGGCTTAACTGCCTGATGTTGGTAGAACTAATAATTTTTTGAGTAGTTATTGAGTCCTGACATTATTTAGGTGCTACGAAGAATGCAAATGAGATGAAAATAGATCTGCATGCTACTATAGGAGATGAGCAACCTAAGTACTTCTCTCAGAAGTTTTGGTTCTCTTATGAATGGGGATAGGTAGAAAATCACTAGAGGTAGAATTCCTTTATCTTGATCATCCATACTGGTAACTCTTTTGCTCCAGTGTGTAACATTTTCCAAAAATCCAAGTCTTAAAATGCCTGTTAAGATTTAAGAGCTAATGGCTTATATTTCATGAAATGGTTGTCTGTATTGAACAAATAAATGAATAATTGACTTTATGCTGTGTTATAGACATACTCTTCATAGAAATTTTCTTTTAAGTGTAGGATTTATAGATTAATATCTCTCAAGCCATTCTGTATCTTGAACCATGAATATGATTAATATATCCAGGTGTTCGCATAAGGTTCTTGGGAGATTTATATAAGGAGATTGTAAGAAAAATGTGAATTTCAAATACAGATTTAATACTTAATGAACTTATCACTATGCAAAAATTACTAAGCTACCCAAGAAATCTAAGTTGGTTATTTCAACAGTTAGCCTTTTGGAGCATAATAAATCACCCCAAACTTAGTGGCTTAACACATATTTATTTAACTCTTCATACTACTGGTTAGGAACTTGGACACAGCTGGGTAGTTATTCTGAGTTAAATTGTATTCATTCATGCATCCTGAGTCTGCAGCCAGGTTGGCTAGCATCTGGCTAGTCTAAGATCACCTCTGCTAGGAGAGCTCATCTCTGCTCCACATGGTCTCTCATCCTCCAGCAAGTTAGCCAGGGTTATTCATATGGCATCTGGGCAAGATTCCAAGTGGGCCAGTAGAAGCATGGAAGAAAGTCCTAACATCCCTTCCACCACATCGTATGGGCTAAAACAAGTTGTAAGGCAGATCAGATTCAAGAGGAAGAGAAATAGCACTTATGTACTGATGGGAAGAGCTTCTTCTTCTTCTTCTTTTTTTTTTTTTGGAAAAGCTTCTAAATCCCAAAGCAAAAGCTATAGAAACAAATAAAAGTGAGAGATTGTGACCATATTGTTATTTATGAAAATTATATAATAAGAAGTAATGTAGGATGAGAGTGATGAACCCAATACACTTGTGCTTTTAGTGACCAAAGGATGTGGGGAAGGAGGAAATATTGTTTTATGTGTATCAGCAAATGCAGATAGTACACACATAGATGTAGATACTTCTGTTAGGTATTTCTCAGACACAAGTGGATCTTTTTCCCCTACCAGCATTCTAGCCTTCTTTTCCTCCCTGCTCTTTTGCCCAACCTACAGTTTTTCTTTCTTTCTTTCTTTCTTTCTTTCTTTCTTTCTTTCTTTCTTTCTTTCTTTCTTTCTTTCTGCTTTTCTGTGCTCTCCCCTTTCTCACTCCCTGACTCCCAGATCTGCTCTATTCCTTCTCTGAGTGAGTTTTATACTTCCCCAGTCTCTCTTATCCTGCTCACTGTATATTCCAGACTCTGGCAGAAACCAAGTCAATGAAGAAAACACTCAGTCATTTGGCAACACGAAATGGCAATTAGATGCCAGCTTCTAAAGGGCTAGAGGACATTTAAGCCCCAAGTGCTGGAAATCTTACTGAAATTACAGACAGAACAGAGGGAGAAGTACTTGAAAGACTATTAGCTAGCCAGAGCTTGGCCCCATCACATTTATTCCATTGCCTATTACAAGAAGGCTTCCATGTTCTTGCTAAAGCCACTATGAGTAGAAGGGAGAATGGATCAATGAGCATCTGTGTGAGAGAGTTCCTCAGAAATAATGAAAGCCTGTCTCAGCCCTTTGAGAATAAGACCTAGAGAAGGTGACTCCCAGAGCATAATGGAATGCTGGATGCAGGTGAAAATGAAGAAAAGGGATTTCAAATTCCACTGATAATCCACAGGGCAGCTAATCTCCAAATGGTTACTGAGATGTGTATTGTAATTGGAAGCACAAAGGTAGCCATTCATTTCATTCTGTACAGTACTCAATATTGTACTCAGACACAGAGTAGGCTATTACTCAAACCTCTATTTTCTATTTTTTTATTGTTATTCTTTTAATACAGACCTTGCCCCTTACCCAAGCCAGGATTGTGACTCCACTGAGGGTTTTTCAGACATCATTAACCACAGGAAGAGAACATAACACAGCAGAAACTTGGGATTAGAATAACAACCTTGAAATTCAAACTGACATCATGTATTATTGTTTGCATTATATACTAAACAGTTATTAGGAACAATTAGCAATTAAAGACTCTTAGGTGCAGTTATATGGTTTTCTACAATATATCCTGAATAGCAGGATAAGTGCTTTGGCTGCAAGCCAATCGTCAAAAGCCCTCAGAAAACTCTAATCTAAAATGTGTGCTCCTTTATGGCCATTGAATGAAGCATGTTAATCAAGCAAAGCCACACACAAGATGGGGAGACTTCAGGTATGTACTTTCACTATGAAGCAAATTTCTATTTTATCCAAAATCCGTACAGCCCCTAAGAAATACTCAGATTTACACTATTTTTCCACCTCATTTTTATGAAAAAGAAATATAAATAAGCACAGAGACAGATATCCAGAAATATTTTAGAGGAATATATCCTGATAGCAGGGCAAATTTAGTATAATCTCTTCAATCTTCTCTTTCTATAATAGCTGATAGGGATACCTGGTGTTTATCATAATGATCCTGAGGCCCTAAACATCCTTTCCGAAGCGTCAAAGTAAGATTATATCATGTTTAAGCTAATTTTAATGTTAAGTATAGTCTAGATATATTTAATTATTTGAAAAGTAGATAATAGGAGATCCCTGGGTGGCTCAGCGGTTTAGCGCCTGCCTTAAGCCCAGGGCGTGATCCAGGAGTCTTGGGATTCAGTCCCACATCGGGCTCCCTGCATGGAGCCTGCTTCTCCCTCTGCCTGTGTCTCAGCCTCCCTCTCTCTCTCTCTCTCTGTCTGTCTCTCATGAATAAATAAATAACTCTTTTTTAAAAAAGTAGATAATATAGTGTTTTTTAGTTGTTTACAATATCCATCCTGGCAAAGGGTCATGTTCCCAATCATACTGAATAAATTGAATTTTTTGTTTTATTATGTATTGTGTTTATTTTATTAATCTTGGAGTGTTAATTTTAGTTTATTCACCTTTAATTATTATAGATTTTTAAATTTCTGAATCAGAAATTGTTTATATAAAATGATCTTATGGCAAACTGATCTCAATTTCTAGCACAGTGTTAAGGAACATAAAATGATTGAAAGCAGGTATCCAGTTCTAGAGAGTACTCAGTATGGAAAAATAGAGAAACATATTAAGTAGAGCATGATAAATTCTCAATTTCTCGCTAACCTGATTATTCAGATCGTTGGAATACTCTGTAATAAACATCTGATCCATTTGAATAACACAAGTTACATCCTTCTGAATTCGAACATGCTGAGAAAAGCATTATGGATGTAGGAGGTGGAACCGAAAAGGCGAGGGGGCAAAATCTGGACCCCTCAAACTTTACATTCAGGTTACCTTAGTGAGCCAGTAGATACCTTTACACTTGATAGAGATGCATATAAATATGCAAAATTAGAGGTGAAGTTTGCATGACCAAGCCTTCTTTTTCTAATATGAAAATAGAAAAGCAGATGCTCAACAGAAAAATACTATATAGAAAATCGTAACCAGGAGCCAGATATTATGTGCAAGCTGTAATCTCATATGTAAAGTGTAAAGTGACCCTAAATGAAGTTTTGAATTTTTCCAAAACATGAATTTAAGAAAACAATCTATGATTTTGTTATGTTAATAGGGGATTTTTCATCTGGCTATAGATGTCCCCTCTCCCTCCTCTGGCACCTGGAGCCTACATTCATGGGTTGGGTTTCTCCAAAACCAGAGCCAAAGGTGGGCTTGCTTTCTCTTGTGCTGGAGCTAAGTCATTTCCCCTCGGTAACTGAGGGTTTCCAAGATATGTGTTCTTCTCCTTCTAATTATTCTTCTAATGAAGAATAATCCCCATTAGTGAGTGAGGCACAAAAGGTCTTTTACCTGCAGACTGAGGATGAGTGCTTCAGTGAAGAAATGTGTTGGATGCCTTTGGGTCTTTAGTTCCTGCTAATGATATGCACTTCCAGGAGATGGAGCTGTGGTCCAGTCTGAATTCTCACATTTTTTCTGGCCTGCTCAAGGAGGGGAAAAAAAGTTTTGAATCTTAGGATTTCTTTTAAGCCACTTAAAAAATAATTATTTTCGGATGACACTGGAAGGTAGGGAATGGGTTGAAAGCACAGATATGTAGATTAAATATGAAAAGTTCCCTAACCGAAAGCAGTTGAACACATTAATACGTTAGTGTAGGTAAATCAGAAGGGATTGAAATCCAATAGAATAGTTGGATGGAACACAGTATTGATGACCTCTTTCAGAGAGAAAAAGAAACAGACTATTTTCTTTTTTTTTTTAGGAAAGGAAAAAAGGGTAAAAACAAATAGAGTTGTCGGTGGTAGTGATTTGTTTTTAACAGAATACACTCATTGCAAAATCTGATGAGAGAATACTTATATAATTATGATAATTATTAAAGTGGTGCTATTTTAGATTTTCCATCTGTTTATCCTAAATATTTTTTACTTACATATCTCTCCTTGCACCTAACATGTTTTTCTTTTACCGTTTTTAGTAGTTACCGTATCTCTCATGAATTTGAAATTATATGCTTTCATCTCATTATATACTTTGTATACAAGAAGTGTCATTCGTAAATATTTTCTCAAAATGCAGTAAGAGGGCTATGTTGCCAGCGATGCAGGGCAATCATCCAATCATGAAAACCCACTCCACATGGAGGAAAACTGTTCTGGATGTTTGGCCTAGGGGATGAAGGTGTTCCTCATGGTAGCCAGCTGTTTCAGCAATATGGTAGAAATTTCAGAAATACACAACATCCATGACCATAATAGTTGCATTTGAATATCTTTTATAATTAAAGAATGCTCCCATGAGATTAACCTTCTATGACACCTGTGGGTGTGAGCGTGGTGTGGCAAAGTAGTCAATTCACCATTGAGTTTACACATGGACATCCCATTGTTAGTGAGCGGCAGAGATTAGTTTATAATCCATATCTTTGGATTCGTAAACTTGTGCACTGGTGTGCATACCTGTGTATGTTTATGTGTGTGTGTTTGTGCTCACAAGGATACAAAAAGCTTGGTTTCTGATGGGCACTGTGAGCCTCCTCCTGTCTGCCACAACTGACCAAGAATGCAAAGTGTTAGAGACTTGTCGCCGAAACTGGGTGGCTCTGTTGATCTTTGGGATCATCTCTTTTTCATCATCTTAGATTAAAAAAAAAAAGTGTCATCGAGCCACTATTTCTGCAATTTAATATCACAATTTCATCACATTCTTCTGTGACTGTTTTTAATTTATGAATGATAACATTTGGGGTTTGTATTTTCTCTTTTTTTCTAAGTTTTGAAAGTTCTTCACAATTCTTGATTTCGTTTTGTACTTAAAGCCAGACAAGTTGTGATGTCTGATAATTGCTTGTTAAAATTAAACTACCATAAAGAGGAAAACATTACATTTTCTCCTAATGAGAAGATGATATTTTTCTTTATAGATAGGAATGTGAATTTTATATAGAATTGGTACAAATATAATCTAATATATAGATTTTTCTCTTGATTTCTAGCAGCTAGAAATATACTGACCAGGTACAAATGCTCTCCATCATGTTAATTGTTTCTTAATACACTACACATATCATGGGAAGAAACCTGGACTTTGAACCCAGACCTGAGTTTGAATTCTTCTTCCTTGTACTTACAATGTAACTTGCACGAGCTATTTATCATCCTTGAGCCTTGGTTTCTTCAACTCTAACATGGTCAAAGCCCAACCTCGCAGAGACATTGAAGAACCACAAATCTGTAATACCACTAATCTATTTAAGGGCAGGCCTGTCTCAGGGCACACTTTCTTCACTCATCTTTCTGTTTTTTTTCCATTCAACAATTTGGTAAATGTATTTATTTAGGAGTTAGTTATTGTATCTCTGGTATTTATTAGGAGGCTTGAGTGCTTTTAATTTTGGTCTGAATTTAATTGTGGAAACAGGTGATTCGTTTTGCTGAAGGAATGAGAATTTCCTGACTTTCTGAATCATGGAAGTTTTATTTTCTTGTTATAAACTTGAGTCGAGAGCATGTAAATACTCCTTTCGAAAGACTAAGGGGGAGTGAAACAAGATGAAGATGAAATTATCTCCCCAAAGGATTCCCTAATAATCTCTAGTGTTTTACGCAAGTGGGGTGAGTGGCTCTAGAAGAGAAGGCTCCCTGGAACAAGCAGCGTAAATGAACCTGCCTGCACATCTTTGCCACCGCAGAAAATTGGCTCTGAAACTACGCGTGTGTTAGTTCTACCTGCGTGTTTTCAGTTGTCACACTTGCCTACTCAGGGGACCAAAGAAGAAAGCTTTTTTCCAGGACCAGTAAGTCTACGGGGGTCTGAGAGTGGGGATCTGCCAACACAAAATTAAAGTAATAAGGAAGGCACATTAACAAAGGCTCTTTTTCTTTTAATAAACATAAAAAAAAAAAAAGCTGTCCCATCAGGCATGACTTTTTCCAAGTGTTACTGCAGTTAGCACTGTTAAAAATTCTCAAAATATAAAATACGAGAGAAAAGAAAATGTGACATTTCACTTTTTGTATGTTTTTCTTCGGAGTGGTCTCGTATGCTAATTATACATATAACTTATGCTGTTTGCTTTCACCTATAAGTTACAGATTTAAGTTAGTGAAGGTATCGATGTGCTACACATGGGGTCGCATCATTCATTATACATTTTCTAACTTTTGGGAGGATTTAATGCAAGATAGGCCAAATGCTGTACATGTACTTTGCAGAACTGCACTGTTAGATGTAGGGATGGAATTTTTCTTTTTTCCGAAATCAACTCTTTCTTTTGTAATTCAGCTCCATCTCTGGCTGATTATTTTGGCTCCTCATTTTAATGGTAGCAGTTGAAAAAATAATTTCATAGAAAAAGAAATCACAAACTAGACACTCTAAATCTCATATCCTGATAAAGGAAGCCTATAGACTAACATTAAGATAGGTAAGAAGAATATAAATGATATGTAATTTCAGAAAGGAAAGAGCGGCAATTTACATTTCTTCTCTCTCATTCAGTAGCATTAATTCTTATTTTTTATTAATGAGGGCTGACACCGTGCCCACAAGACAACAGCAGTTAAGTGCTGGCCCAGTTGAGAGATTCTGAAATAAGAGCTTCTGTCTCCAGACCTTGCAAGCATGGTGACTTGAACGTCTTGTGTTTGAAGATGATGATGATGATGATGATGATGATGATGATGCTAATGACATGTAGAAAACATTCCTTTGATGTGGGGAGCTCAGGAGCAGGATAGGTAAATACACCATTAATCATACTATTATTTAAGCCCATGCGGAGTCTGCTCAATTATCGCCACTAATGAACAGGAACAGTAGACTGAGCAGTACAACGTGGCAGCGAGGATCATTTATATTTGAGTCAAAATGACTTTTTGTACTTACATTTGAATATAATTGTGTCTGATATGCTGGGACTTCTAGCTGAGCGCCCAGCGGGCAGGAGAGAGTTCCCGCAGATGCCCTACTCACTGTTCCCTTGTAGAAGCAGAGGAAGCCCAAGTGCTGGTGCCTGTCTGAGCCGCTCAGTGGCTTGAGCTGGGCTACCCAGACCTGAGCCTGGCACAACCCGATTAGTCTGTGACCACCTAGGCCTGCGCTGGTGCAGAGGGGGTGCTGGAGGTAGGGTTGGGGAGAAGGTTGCCCTAGCATGGTATTCACCTGTCTGTAAACCACGGGGGATAAATAAGGAATGATGCCCTGGAACTGAAAAACATCTTAATGAGGCTTTCAAAGATTATATGGGAACCCCAAGAGGTGGCTCTGGCCAGTTCAGTAATACAACCACTTGGTGAAAAATGGACCTCCTTGCTACATTTACCTGAATCCAAGTGCCAAGGCGTGACCTGTTTCAGCCATGCCTACGTTTAGTGTAACTCAAGATAAATGTTTGCAGCTCTTCAAACTCTCGAGCTTCCTACTTTGAGCCTGATGATTGGTTCAATCTAGTTTTTAAAGTGGGGAGGGAGGGGGAGCACGGTTGGGAATTACAGCAGCTGCCCAAGGAGATGGCAGATGCTTCTGGATCCATGTGGCAGGGTGGAAATAGCTCTGCGCTGGGAAGGCTGCAGAGGTCTTGCAGTGTTGCTGTAATCAGAGGGTAGTATTAAGTGCTGAGATTATTTTATTACAGAGAGAATGAGATTGCAGGGAAGGAAATACACACACACACACACACACACACACACACATGATCTTAGCATATTGACTTCTGTTTTGTTTATTTTTCTGCTAAAAACCTTTTCCTTAGTTTCTTTTTTTTTTCCTTTCTTTTAATGATCATAGACTGCTCTATTTCAAAACCATCCTTGCATCATTATAAGTGCATTGTTTTGGTGGATGTCAAACTCTTCCTGATGTAAATGAAAGTCCTTCACTACCAGATACAGCGCTAATTGAATAAGGGGTGACAATGGTAAAAATTATACATTGTTTTAAAAGTTGCTTAGCAAAGACATGTGCAGGTATAATGTCTGGTAGGACATTATAACAACTTTATTCAGTAAATACCAACTGTTCGAGTCCATTCAACTGCTACGACAAAATGCCACAGGCTGGATAGCTTAAGAACAACAGGAATTTATTTCTCACAGTTATGGAGGCTGGAATTCTGAGGCCAGAGTGCTGGAAAGGTTGGACAAGGGCTCTCTGCTGGGTTGCATACTTCCCAATGTATTCTCATGTGAGGAAGGGGCCAGGGACCTCTCTGGAGCCTCTTTCATAAAAGCATTAGTCTCACAGACAAGTGTTTCTGCTCTCATGGCCTATTTACCTTCTAATACCCTACCTCTTAATGCCATCACATTGGACATGAAGATTTCAGCATATGAAATAGGAAACACATTCAGACCATTGCACCAATATTCCAGACACAAGTGTTAATGATGAAGCTTGGGAAAAAGGACATAATTCATAGCTTCAATATTTATATCTAATCGGGGAAATATCACCCTTAGATTTATTTTATTTTATTTTTAAAATATTTTATTTTATTCATTCATGAGAAACACACAGAGAGAGAGGAGGAGACATAGATAGAGGGAGAAGCAGGCTCCACGCAGGGAGCCCAGGACTGCGGGATCATGCCCTGAGCCAAAGGGAGATGCTCAACCGCTGAGCCACCCGGGCGTCCCATCACCCTTAGATTTATATAACACATGTGTTTTTTTATTTTGGCTGTATAATTCAAACACTTCTGAGTAAGGTAATTTTAAGACTCACATGTTCAGAGTAAGAAATTTGTTTCATCTTTGTATGTTTCCTAGTTCTAGATAAACTTTACACATTAAAGTATATCTAAAATATTTATTGAGCTGAAATCATAAGTGTTTTATGCTGCGCAAAAGTAAATGATATTTGTCACAAAGAAATACACAGACAACAAGCCAATTGTAGGATAGTGAAACAGCCATTCTTACTGTGTCATAAATCTATTTTTATTTTTCATTTTTTGTTCTTTTTCCTTGTCTTTTTTTTTTTTTTTTTTTTTAACTTGGCATTGTACATGGAGCCGAGGTAACTGGTTCTTTGTATCAGTCATGAGTTTTTCAGTCATGAGTTTTTCTTTTTTTTTCTTTTTTTTTTAAGTCATGAGTTTTTAAATCATGAGTAAGTAATGAAATTCTAACAGCTTATGCAAATATGTTAATTTGTTATCATTAAAAAAAGTCCATAGGCAATGGCTTCAGGCATAGTTGGATCTAGCTGCTAAAACAATATTTGCAGGGTTTTCTTGGCTCTGTTTTCCTCTCTTTAGGCTTTATTTCAGGGACTTCCTTTTTTGAATCACTCTCTTTTTTTCATGGTGACAAGCTGAACATCAGGACTTCAGGACTGAATTGTAAGCAATGAGGAAACCCAGCGATGGAAGTGCTCCTTTGCTATAGTTCTGCCAACAGCATCTGGGCTGACACTTAGTGATCCTGATGAACTTGTCTTGTATGGTAATAAGTACACTGTTAGTCCCTTTCTGCAATCAAGGGAAATGGCCACACTGATTGGGTGGCCTGGGTTCCTTTTAAGAATAGGGGTCTTCATTCCCAAAGGAGAGTTAAGATGCATCTAGGAAAAGGGGAAGAAATGGTTATTATCCAGTCAAAACAGCAGATGTCTAAGTAAGTCTTGTACAGAGTAAACATTTACTGTTTCTTCAACTGAAACGTTAAGCTTACTTAACTATCTTCATAGGCAGAATACCGAGAAGACATTTTATTTACCTATATCCACCTTGGAAATTTGAGTCACAAATTTGTATTTGGGGATAAAGCATTTTTTTTTCTAAGACATAAGGGAAAACTATACTTAGAAACTGAAGACCAGTGAAGTTTAATTCCTATGTAGACCAGGGCTTCCTTCAGGGGTTTCTTTGCTCACATGTCTTCTCATGGATCCCTTCCCTGTGACTACTTTCTGCAAGAGAAACGATGCTTTTACAAGCTCCTCCTGACAGTCCCAGAACTTTCTACTCTTTCACTTAATTTTTCTACATATTTTTATCCCCATTTGGTATTTTATATATTTACTCATTATATACCCTTTATATTTATTATCCGTCTTCCCTTGCTACAATTTAAATCCCACGAGAAGCTTATTCATTTCTTGCTGTTCAGTGAGGTGACTGGTACATGAATAATATATTGTGGCAGGTGGATGGATGAGAGAAGAAAGAAGAAATAAAGGAAGGAAGAAAGGAAGGAAGAAAGGAAGAAGATGCTTTAAGTTACCAAATTAGATGTTCAAAAGCCCAAGGGAACCCAATCCTATGGGTCAATTAATTAGAGATAATAACATTATTGATTACAACCCTTTTTAAAATATTAGCACTTAGAATGGAATTCAAATACATATGATTTTAAAATGTAGAAAAGAATGAAAAAATACATGATATATGGACTTTCTTTAATTATCAAATAGTATTTATTTAGCATAAACTTAAATTATTATTTTTTATCAGGTTGGGGATCATAATGAGACAATTTTTAATCTAAATTATGCTTTTGCCTTGTTCTCAATGTATTATTTGATTTAATTAGTATTTGCAAAGTGTACTTAGAATTAATAATAATGTAATCGTTTGGCGATACGTTAAGAAAAATAGGGGGATCCCTGGGTGGCTCAGCAGTTTGGCGCCTGCCTTTGGCCCAGGGTGCGAACCTGGAGTCCCAGGATTGAGTCCCATGTGAGGCTCCCAGCATGGAGCCTGCTTCTCCCTCCTCCTTTGTCTCTGCCTCTCTCTCTCTCTATGTCTATCATAAATAAATAAATAAATCTTTAAAAAAGAAAAGAAAAAGAAAAAGAATAATTTGCATTGTGTCCACGGATGCAAAGAGACCCTATAAGGTACAACTGAGATTATATGATCAATTTCTGACTAAGTAAGTGCCAGTGCCTGTCCAAATTGTTGGCAATACATTGGAGTTAAACTGTTTTTCACCAACCAGTATGTGTACCCCCTACACTGTCCAGCACTGTTCAGGGAGTGATAATTAATATATATCTATCGGAGAGATAAAGAAACAACAAAAATTAATGCATTATAGTCAAATTCAAGTTCCTCAGGTTGTCTCTTACTTCCTTTTAGTCTGTGTAATAGCAAACTCAGAATTTAAACACCTGTGCAGAACCAGCTCAAATCCTCTCTCCTCTGATGCCCTCCTAGAATATTTTAATCTTCCTTCAACAGAATATTTTGTCACTCAAGGTCTACTTCTCTTGAGGCAATATAACATACAGTGTGTTTGGAATATCTCTTATATTCCTGTATTAAACTGTCATTTATCTTAGTTTCCAAAAGTAAATATGTGTGTTCTGATCATAAATGTGGAAACAAAAAATGTGACATGTTTGAACAAGAAAATGCCATGTGTATAGAATGAGGGTATTACATTTCAGAATACTCTTCTTTGTCTTAACTATTATCCATAGCCTCTTCTATAATGCCAGACCATGAATAAATTTATTTTCCCAATATAAACTTCCATTTATCATTCCACCCACTCAAAAGTCTTCAGTGATCCTCCACTGTCTCCACTATAAAGTACAAATACCAAACTTAGGTCAGTAGGCACCATCCTTTATAAAATAG
Source organism: Canis lupus dingo (assembly GCF_003254725.2). Lineage (NCBI taxonomy): Eukaryota > Metazoa > Chordata > Mammalia > Carnivora > Canidae > Canis > Canis lupus. The sequence goes on along the minus strand of NC_064258.1, from coordinate 49,957,674 downwards.
TTTCTCCTACTGTCATATTCCATTGCATAAAACTTGTTCAGAGTCAAGGTTTTTTTAAAAAAAATATTTATTTATTTGTGAGAGGGACAGAGAGAACACAAGCGAGGGGAGGGGCTGAGGGAAAGGGACAAGCAGGTTCCCTGCTCAGCGGGGAACAGGAGACCAGACAGGGGGCTGGATCCTTGAGATCATGACATAAGCCAAAGTCCGATCAACGCTTTACTGACTGAGCCACCCAGACACCCAGGTGTCAAAGGGTGGGGTGAAGTGCACCTTGTTTCTTGCTATACAGCAGCAGTGAGGTCTTGTTCTCGTTAACTATGTTCTGGTGTTGTCCTAACTGTTCAAAGTCCATCTCAAGTTCCACTTCCTTCATAAAGCTTTATGAAATTCACAAACCACTATACTTCTTCTACTGTTTGACGTGATCCTTTATCATTTTTCCATATATTGGCAACCCTACTAACTTGTTAAATCCCAACCATAGCATAACTTTTTGGATGCCTAAAAATGAACTGATAATGAACACTCATTAGATTTTGCTGACGTCAGTGACAGTGACGATTATGGTAAGAATTATGGCTTGGAATATGTATTGGCTTGGAAAGAGGTCACATATTCAGAAGAAATATGATGAAACTGAATAAAATAGTTCACTAGTAGGAAAATTCATTTTAAAAGTGATTATCCTTGAAAATTTTAAAAATATTTTTATATTAAAATATTTTATCATAGCATTTATTATATTTATGCAGTGAGGGTTCTACTATTAAGAATTAAATAAAATGATTTAATGTTAGGAATTAAATAAAATGATGCATGATATGTATGTCATGTATTTTACACTCCAATATATTTTTAATACAACCTTGCCATGATATTCATCTCCTTAACATTTCTTTTATACTTTTGTTCCTATGATAGTTGTGCTTAAAATATCATAAGATATAATTGCATGTATGCCATGGATCCCTGTATTAAAGAGTATGAAAAAATTAATACGTTATTGTTAGATTTTTCTAAGTGTTCATAGTGTGGGATGGCCCAGTTCTTTTGTGCTAAATCTTTTAGAAATTATTCAACTCCACTGAGGTAGAATCTATTTCTCTTTCTCCTCTAATCTAACCCCCAGGGCCACTGTTATATGAGCATCTTATCCTGCTAAATTAAGAAGCCCATCCTTGTTGTTTTGTGTGTACCTTATTTAGGCCATCAGCAGACAAAATGGAAATTGTATTTTGTAACCCACGGTGTGGTCCACAGGGGAAATGAGGAGTTGATAAGTATATATCCAGTACACTTACTCCAAGTGATAATTAAAACTGGAGCACAGAAACACAGAAGGAACCTTGGAATGAAATTGTCAATCTAAAAATCATCAATTTAAAAATCTCTCCTAATTTCCCTGCAAACAATGGTTCCCAAGAATCTTGTCAAAGACCCACTTCTGCCCTCCTTTGGTTCAATTTAGAAGAGGGGTAAAAAAAAGTAGAGAAAAATCTTGTCTGTATTGCTTGAAGCCCTCTTGGTGCCACAATAGTTAAGATGGTGTTGGCATTTCCATTATCTTCTGGGATCGAATGTAGCGTAAAAGGTCAAAGACATGGGTGGTGAACTGGTTATAGTCATTAATCAATCAATTTATTTATTTATTTAATTTTTTGATTCAGGTAAGAAAATTGTATTCCTCCACTTTAAAGAAAGCCTTGAATTATTTCTTATTCCAATTATGACTCAAAGACAATCTCATACATTTTCTCCAGAAGCTAGGCTCTTATGTATGTATGCATAGAGGCTTTGTCTTTCCAGTTTCTACCCCTTATCATTCTACTATAAGAAATGAAATTCTATACTTATTGAACTAAGAAAATAAAGAGGACATATAGTGTCCAGTGTCATGCTTTACATTTTTCTTTTCTTTTATTAATTTTTTTTTCTACATAGACTTTACATCCAGCATGGAGCCCAACGTGGGGGTTGAACTCACAACCCTAAGATCAAGACCTGAGCTGAGATCTAGAATAGAATGCTTAACCGACTGAGCCACCCAGGTGCCCCAATGCTAATTATACATATTTATTGATTGATGGGATTCAGCTTTCTCTCAATTGCTATCAAGCTAATAGTATAGGAAGTAAGTTTTGTCGTACCTTCCCAAAACAGTTTGAAGCCGTGGATGTCCTATTGAGAATATCTAAGAAAAAATAGAATCAAGAAAGGAATTTAGATCTATAGCTCTAGGTTCTGGTCCTAACTTACCACTTACTGAGTGGCCTTAGGCAGGTTATTTAAATTCTCTAACCTTGGGACACCTGGGTGGCTCAGCGGTTGGGCATCTGCCTTCGGCTGGGGGCATGATCCCGGGATCCTAGGATCCAGTCCCACATCGGGCTCCCTTCATGGAGCCTACTTCTCCCTCTGCCTGTGTCTCTGTGTCTCTCATGAATGAATAAATAAAATCTTTAGAAAATAATAAATTCTCTAAGCTTGAATGTCTACATCTGTAAAATGTAAGTAAAAATAGTACCTAACCCTAGATGTTTCTGTGAAATTTAAATGCACAGAGCTTAGCACATACTTGTTACAAAATAACAAGTAACAATAAATGACAACTCTTATGACAACAAAATATTAGATGCCCAAAGAACTAGTAGAGCATAAAACACAGCTACCAAATAAAGCAATATTCAAAACAAAACTATAAAATGAATACATTAACATGTAATAGAGTAATCTCTTTGCTATGTATACATGTAAGAACTTTGTTCAATATTACTGGGGATATAATGTAAAACACCCTTAGAAATTATTTTCTGAATTTCTTTTCCCACTGCCTTACAGGGTAAAGCATTGAAAGTAGACACACCAGGACTAAGATTGGTAAACTGTTCATTTAAAAGACTGTGTATTTATTATCGTAGACGGTGCTTTAGTGCACTATATAGGTAAAAAGAGTAATACTGCCCCAGAGATAATGTTGAGCAACAGCAGAAGATAAAATCATGCCGTTTATGATTGCCTGGACAATCCAGGCCAGCAGATACACCCGAATGCACAGGAAGCTTCAAAACTACCAACATAACTGCCTGTGGTGGGTCTGCCACCAAGCCAAATGCTGCTACTGGAAAAATACCTTCCACCATGCTAAGAAGTGCAGAGATGAAGCAGCAATTAAAACCAGCCGGGCATCTTTGTGCAACTGTGATTAGATATTTTCTCTCTATATATATTTCCACCACCAGCAACAGAATCTTACTACAATGATATCAGCAGATTACTGTAGTATCCATCCCATATTCCCAAGGCCGTTCACCTTTGCAGACCCCTAAGAACAGCAGCATGTTGTCAGTCATACTTTCTCTTTTTTTTTTAAAGATTTTATTTATTTATTATTTGATAGAGAGAGAGAGAGAGAGTGAGCGCCCAAGCAGGGGGAGTGACAGTCAGAGGTAGAGGGAGAAGCAGGCTCCCTTCACAGCAGGGAACTTGATCTGGGATCATGACCAGAGCCAAAGGCAGACATTCAATTGAGCCACCCAGATGCCCCGTCAATCATACATTCAATTTAGAAGCGTCCTATCAGATGCAAAGTAACTGGTATCTAGGTTATCTAGAGGCACTGGCCCCTATTCAAAGGATGAGCTTCTGCCTCGATGGACATGAGAGGAATTTACAAATTAGGCAGTATATTAAATACACTTGCTGCATAAAGTAATCCCACTGTGAATCTTTCTGTGGAGGGAATATCTGTTCTCAATATCTGAGTCAATCCAAGATTTCTCAGATCTATTAAGAATCTAAAAAACTTCATGCATGTCAAAGAGAAAGGACAGGACCTAGGCGATACTGGATACCTACAATAGGCCAAGCGACACGTGACCTGTTTTGCCTAAATTGTAGTATTTCTCACCGTAACACTCTTAGGCATTAGCAAAGCTGAAAGACTAAAGTGACTTGCTCAAGGTGATATTTGCTTGTGGATGCACCTGAATCTCTATCATCTACTTATCTACCTAACACACCAGTGCTGACAGCTAGGTGTATCTGATTGTCAACACTTACTCTTCTTTATGCCTCTTGTTTCCGGCCTGCCAGTTGTAGATATTTACAGGAGTATCCAATTTAGTACACATATGGATCTCTTTCCAACAAGCATATTCTAGAAACCAAGTAGTTTGCCTCCTTGAGAAGCCACTTATTGCATATAGGTGTTATGATAAATAAAATGCAAGTCCCCTTAAAACGTTTCTATAGTATAGTATATTTAGTCAATATTTGTGTTTTACTTAGCATGCAGTAAAAGTAGAATTACTAAAAATAGGAGTTCCGTGTGATTTTTGGCATTTAAAATGAATTCTTCAAAATAGGGGGACTTATTAAATCACATGTAAAAGAGACACACTTAAAAAAAAGTAACATCTCTAAATAATAAGTAAATACAGAAACTTCCAGGCTTGGAAGAGTGACCCTGAGATGGTCACAATCTGGCATCTAATGATCTTGCTAAGCTTCCCACAGGCTCCCGTGCTAGAGTGAGGCTTGGAACCAGGCCCTAAAAGAACATTTGCAGATGTCATTTGAATGGCAGTCAGCATAGGCATCACTAATAGAACGCCTTTGCAATTATATTAACATGCAGATAATGAGAGGCTGTAGCAATGCTGCTAATGTGACCCCTAAGACAAAGTATTTCACCTACTTTGGCCGCTATTTCTACTTCTTCTGGTGTCATCCAACCTTTACTCTTGATCAGTATCTAAAATGTTGTATGATTTGGGGATTTGATTTTGTGCACGGCGTAGTGGTCTAAACTCAGTGGGAGCATGTTCTCCTACACGGCTATGATGGTTCTGCAGTAAATGAGAATCTCCAAAGAGTGTGTTATCACAGCAGTATAATAAATAGCATTTTAATGGCCTGAAATAGTTAATAAGCGCAGTAGAACTAAGCACTGGAATAATGAGTGAAGGCACTGGGGAAAGACAAGAACAATAAGTTTAGTTTTTCTTTTATTTCAATAATTGTTTTGATTTTCTTTTTGACCTCTATCATGCAGCTAATGAAGTCAGTGATTTGGGGTCTGGGCACACATTTTTGCCTGACGTACTATTTAGATGATTGAAATGACTTCTTTCCTGGTACCATTTTTTTATACAATTATTTGGAACTGAAGCTCTTCTTCCTGTGGGAGATTAAAAATGTTTTATCCGATATCTTCCAGGATCAGCTTGGTCTCCTTTGGGGTAAACCTGCTGCTAGTTTTAAAATCAGTGGTCGTCTCTTTACTGACTTCCAAACATTGTCCCCACCAATATCTACTTAGGTGTTTCATTGGCTGTTGTTGAATGTTTGTATGTGCTGTCAGGCATCTCTCCATCCTTTAAAGCTCTAGTCCTCAAAACTATAACCACCCCTTGAATCAAGGTAGGTTGAGAATTGGAAGTTACAGTCGGTGGATCTTCTGGTTCTTTTGTTTATGAGCAGACACGATCTGTAAACTTTCTGGAGGTTGATGGAGCGAGACAGATTTCTCCAGTACTACCACCTTAAGCTATGGAATTAAGAGACGGTTTAGAGTAGCTTAAAAAGGGCTTCCCCTCCAGTTGCTAGGACCAGGCACACTGGATACCAGATGGCTGACATCAAAGACTAGATCAGATGTGTCATATAGTCAGTCATATGTTCCCATTTTCACAAAGATGCGTTCCTCAAGACCTCTGCGCATCAACCTGATGAGTCTTATGTCGCGTCAGACACAAGTTTGCTATGGCTGTAGGCTTTCTCTTGCTGTCCTTCACTTTCAAATCCTTCCCCTTTTAAGTGAAATCTACTGCTGCATTATCTAAATTTAAACCTACATTTAATATATTTTTAGAACCGCTTTTATCTGAAAGTATAATTTCCATCTTTGAGTGCATCACTTTAAAATACACACGTGAAGGATTCTTTATAAATGTGAATGATTGATAGATAATGAAAGTCTGTTCACTATTTGTTATATGTGTAACACCCATTTCAGGCGAGAAGAGTTAAAATTGGGCAACAGAGTCAGAAAAACACTCTCTTGTTTTCGTCCGGGCTCCTTGGATGTTCATTCTTGCAAAGGGAAAACTATCTCACAGCCAGAGTGCAGAAGTCAGGGTACAAGCCCGCTCCATCTTCACACATAACGCAGGCCAGTAGATGTTGCGAAAGGTCATGGTGTTTGCAAAAGTAATTAGCTGATTTCACCATACAGATTTCTAGTTTATCAGGTATTTATTTTCTGTGTGAAAACGGACATTGATACGATATATTTGAGAAGTATGGTAAATGCTAAAAGCCCCGCTTCATGTAAATAATCATTTGATTTCTGGTCCTCATAATTCAGTTTGAAAGATGCTGGGATTTATGAGAATAATTCCCCAAATTGGAAAAAGAATTCCTATTAAATCTTTCAAATTTCTTGAGGTTTTCCAAATTCAACTTCTCTGATTACAGCTCACCAAAATAACCTGTAGATGAAGTGAAGCCACGTTTAAGGCTCATTGCAGCAAGTGATCCCTCCATTTACAGAATCTTATTAGCATTTTGGAGAGATTTTGGTAACTGGGGAGCAGAAGTTTAAGACTGGGCAAGTTCACGGCCTGTGGTTGGTGTGTCTACTGACACAAGGCTTTCAAACTGAGCCTTGTCCGCTTCATGAGCCTCCATTGAGCTGTCTAGTGTACTTCCAGGAAATTTCTGAAACAAATAATAACATTATTTGCAGTTTCATCTCTCTGGGAAAGTTTCCTAAAATAGAAGAAATATGTTAATGCAGCCAGTAAGCTGTGGAGCTATATCTGGTTTTGGTTACAAGGTCAAAATAGTAACTGTAGTCCCAGTCAGCTAACGCAGCCATGAAACATATAATTTTTTTCTTTTCATTGCAAGCTACTACATGTAAAACCAGAGCTTTTAATTTAAGAGTTGAAACAACTATAAATAGTTGGATATTTTTACCAAGGATTTAGATTGTGTAGTCTTTAAATTATCATCTGTACAACCAAAATAATCTTGAAAACATATCCAGTATCTCAGAACGACGTTAAAGGGGAAAACGAATCCAATCACAGATAATGCCAGGAAAACTAAAGATACTATAATATTGGAGGGGGAAAAATCAACATAGCCTGAAGTGTGCATAATTTTTAAATCGTTATAAAACAAAGGTATTTTAATGGAAATTATATATGGGCAGCGAAGAGAAATATAATTTATGCTCTTCAATTTTACTTCTTGCATAATCAGCACACGAGACACAGATGTCCATTGTATTATTTGGCCCATAGCTAATCGTGTAAATATTTTTCCACTTTCCTTTCATTAACCTCTTACTTTCCCACTTTATTTTCACAGAACCCTATCACTGATGCCTGATTATCCCCATTGAGTAAATAGCAGAATTTATTTTCAGAGAGGCTGTTGGTGGGTCCAGGAATAGATAACTAGTAGAGGTAGAGAGGAGTCTTGAACCCAGGTCTTCTGACTTAGATTCTTTCCCACTGAAAGACTTACTATTATTTTTCTGGACTTCATTTGCTATGTTAAGTTGTACAATTCATAAAGTTCTGCATAAGACACCAGTGAAGGGGGGATCCCTGGGTGGCTCAGCGGTTTGGCGCCTGCCTTTGGCCTGGGGTGCGATCCTGGAGTCCTAGGATCGAGTTCCACGTCGGGCTCCGCCTGCTTCTCCCTCTGCCTGTGTCTCTGCCTCTCTCTCTATGTCTATGTCTATCATAAATAAATAAATCTTAAAAAAAAAAAAGAGTTTTTAAAAAAAAAGACACCAGTGAAGGTTTCCATTATGTAGTATCTTTTTGCCAGTAGGCAATTTAAATAGAATCTGAACTAGGCAAAAATGTGAAGTTGACAAAACCCCACCCCACCCGCCCCAACCTAGTTCTTTCAGACTCCTTTCTTCCTCCTCATTGCCTCCTATTATCATCCCATGGCAAATTTCCTCCAGAGAAAACCATCTGAAATTCATTGATATTAATTTTTAAAAGAGCAATAATGACCACTAAAAGTATTATGTTCTGACCCCTCTCCCTTCCTCTGGGATTTTTGTGTTCCAAGTAATTAGGTAGAGAAATGCTGTTTTGATTGTCAACAAGAGCCTGTGGGTTTTTTGTTTGTTTTTGTTTTTTAATTTCAGTTGGGAAGTCAATCATTTTCTAGCATATCTGCAATGAGACATGCATTCCATACGTGCTGGATTTTTAGAGTTGTGTTTGTTGATCCATTCTCTCCTCGAAGAAAAGAGTTTCATGTCTTATCTGATACAGGACAAAATAACAAATATTCTTTCATGCTTTTCAGATTCTCTGAAGTAGCATAGTACATAACGGCTAAGGGGAAAGTTACTCTAATCTCCTCTTTTCTTGACCACACATCTGTATCTGCATGTGCCCAAATGTTTCATTCTTTCATTTAAAAACTCTTTAAGCCCTTACTGACACACAGTTCTATGCACTTGGGATTCTATTGTGAACAATAAAGGCAGTATCTCTGCCCTCATAGGATTTGTATTTTGCGGCTTTTCTAAAAATCAAACACCTAAGAATAATCTTCCAAATCTGTTTCTCCTATACTTAGAAAGTCAATTAATATATATGTCGAATAAGCTTTAAAAACAGAAAATGTGGGCAGCCGGGTGACTCAGTGGTTTAGCACCGCCTTCAGCCCAGGGTGTAATCCTGGGGTCCCAAGATAGAGTCCCACAGTCGGGCTCCCTGAGTGGAGCCTGCTTCTCCCTCTGCCTGTGTCTCTGCCTCTCTCTCTCTCTTTCTCTCTCTCTCTTGAATAAATAAAATCTTAAAAAATAAAAATAAAAACAGAAGATGTATAGATCATATTATACCACTTAAATACCCAATATTTATTAGTATTATCAGACATTCAAGCTATTAAACTGCCTAAGACAGTGCCTCTTCCTCCATGGAGAACACAGAGGTAAAGATAAAAATAGTACAGTGGGATAAATATAGTAATTGTAAGAAGCCTTCCCTGGTCACCCTAGCTAAAGTGAACCTTCCTCTGTTCTACATTTCCTTTGCTCGTTTTCTTCTTCGTTTTTTCCTGATAGCATTCGCCGTTACCTAGCTGTTCTGCATTCTGTTTATTTATCGTGTTTGTTGTTTGGCTCCCTATTAGAGGTGAGCCACAGGAGGCAGAGACACTCCTCTGTTGTGTTCTCAGCCCCTAGAACGGAGCCTGATGTGAACAGGTGACCATTAAACAATTTATTCCAAAGTATATAGGAATTATGGTGGGAATTACCATCTGAATTAATACAGTCTTTGTCCTGTAGGAACAAAAAGATCCTGAGCTGTGAAGCATGATGTGTAAGGTAGAGAGATGTGCTGGTACCAGGGCTTAGATGAGAGAGTGTGTGAGTTCCAGAGGCAGTGACCCTGCCCAACTAAAAAATAATGAGAGCCGTTTAGACATCATTCCAGACCTTTGATGATTTTGACCCTGTAGAAAAACATGACATCAACTCATAAGAAAGATCATATTTTGCATGTAAACACAGACATTTAGCTCAGAACATGTAAGTCATGGCAGAGAAGCCATTGAACAAAGTATTAATGTGGTTTCTAGAAATGCCTGATAACCCCAGAGGGCAGCCCAAACACTGGGAGATTCTGGCTCAGTATGTAAACAGAATTGGGTTAAGAGAACTGTATAAGGCTTCAAGAAACAGAGTCATAGAAATTAGAAATAAAAGGGACTATTAGATCATATTGTCCATCTCCCGCCAAGGCAAATTGTTGCTGACAGTATATTATAGCTTTATTCTTTGCAGTAGATTTTTACAGACTTCCCAGGAGAGGTTGCTCCTCTGTCCAGAATAATGAATGGGGTGATATTTTTTTTTTAGCATCTCACCACTAGAAAGCACGGCTTTTTACTGACAACACTAGTTTGGGGAGCACATTCAAGCCTGGCATCAATTTCTATTTGCTTTTTGTATTAGCAGGTTCAAAATCATCTTAGCTACAGGGAAGAAAGACTTCTGAGATTCCTTTCTCCTTTGTTTGGAACATTGTTTTTTTTATAAGATGCAATATACTTAACTTGATATGATGGATAGTTAAGGGGATGTCGATAAACCGAAAAATATTAAAACTCCTCAAATGATTAATCCAATCATTTTATTTTAGTAGGTTTTGTGTATAAAATGCCAAAACCACTGGCCCTATGCAGCTTATTTAAAATGTATTAGTAGTTTTGCCTAAATTCATCTGGTCCCTGTGCGTACCACCTCTGAGTCCACAAGACTCAGGAGTTCTTATTTTATAGGCAAGTATGCAGGGCTCTGGAAAGGTAAAGGGGTGTGCTCAGATATTTAGTGGCAGTGCCAAGACTAGACATCAAGGCTTCTGACCCTCCTCCAGTGCTCTGTCTGACCCACTGCTTTTGGTGAGAAAGAACTTGGGAAACCACAATGCTGGAAAATGTATTATGGTTACTTATCATAATCACTTTTAATGGCTTTTTAATTTGAGCAATTGAACTCATATCAGAAAATCAATTTTACGTCCTTTTCAACATGAAACATTATTACTTTCAAATCTATTTTTTTAAAGACAAATATCCACATTCTTCCCCCAGAGTTCCACAACTAAATCTAAAAATAGCAAAATGGTAAACAATAGCTTGTCTTGTCACTCCCAAGTTATTTTTATGTATGGGAAACGTGAGTCTCAAATTCTTTAATATGACTATGTTTGCTAGAGACCTTAATTATAAAATCTTAACCTGGCTCTTCAAATGGTAATGTATATTTTAACAATTTGTAGGATGTCAGCTTTTTCTCATAATTTTTTTTTTTTACTTTCTTTTGGTTTTTAATTTCTGAGCTTAATTTTTATGTGTTTTGTGTGTGTGCATTTGTGTGTGTGTGTGTGTGTGTGTGTGTGTTTAGTTCCCTAAGTAATTTCTACACCCAAGATAGGCTTGAACTCACCACCTCATGATCAAGAGTCATGTGCTCTATCAACTGAGGCAGCCAGGTATCCCTGTTTTTTTTTTTTTTACTTTTGAACTGTTTATTTATTATGGTCAATGGGATCTCATTAGTCCATATCCACCACTTTATTTAAGGAAAACAATCATGATGGTCAAAAAAGTTAAAAATTCAAACATCGAGAAATTACAAAATAGTTGATGAAATGAGGCAGGTGGCCCAAGAACAGACAAGACAGCTCATGGCCCAACTAAGGCATGCAATAGAATTAGTCATACTTACACTAATATATATGAGACAGGCTCTGTCCTCTGTATTTTACAGGTATGAATGTATTCAGTCTCCACAAGAACCTCAATAAGAAGGTACACTTGTTATCTCCATCTTAAGGTCAAAGAAACTGAGGCACAAAGAAGCTTACTAACTTGCCTGAGGAACAGAACTAAGGAGTAGAACCAGAAAGGAAACCCAGGATCCATGTTCTTCACCATTTACAGTACGGACTCTAGTCAGCTCCCCAGCCATGGGGACATATGACCAATTTGGTCACTTTCAGTTTTCTAAGAGAAGCCAGAGACCCAGCATTTTACATGACTTGTCTTAATTTTGAAATGTGAACAACTAATTAAAAATATTTTAAAACACAATGTGGGCCCAACAGAAAACAACCGCAGGCTAGATCTAGCAATAAACCTCTAATTTATGACCTCTTCTGGAGGCCTAAAGAGCACATGATGAAGATTGGCAGATTTCCTGGAAATTTCCCAGACAGGCCAATTTTCATTTGTCACATCTCTGGGCACTCCCAGTGCCCCTGCACACATTAGAATCCATCTTCTGTCAGTGAGCCCAGGCTAAAGAGATGCCTGTTGGTCAAAGATATTTGTAAAATGCAGGCAGGACATGTCTCAGGGAACCTTCAGGAAACCCTCAGGATGAGAAAATAGAAAATTCAGACATGGGTAGACACGTGTCATACTTCTGTCCAGATCTACTCTGATAGTTCCGTTCTCCGGCAGACACACACTGGTGCTGTAATGAAAGGCTTCTTTACTTCAGAGCAGCTAAAAACACTGCCTGAAAATTATGCCAGACTTGAAGCAGATACTTGAAATCAAGGCCAAGACCAGAATACATGTTCTGTTACAATCTCACAGCTTGTTAATAAGGCCATGATTTGAATAGGTTGGATCCTAAGTGGATAGTGCCCATCCCTCAGTTTATTGCACCCTTTAAAAAATGCATGTGCCTGTGTGTGTAAGTGTGCACACAGGCACACACATACATATATATATATATGTATATTGAGCCCCATAGGCCATATTTTTTTTATTTATAAAATTGTTGACCTAAATCTTAAATGGATTCACTTACTAAGAAGTGGTGCTCTAATGATCTGGGATTCTCAATGGATGTTACCAAAAAAAAAAAAAAAAATGCATGTTAAAATAAAAACCCTACCTCTAATACTATTTAACACATATTTATCGTTTTCTCAGTTCTGGGGTCAACTAATTCATTTACAAGCACCAATCATTTAATTTTCACAAGCATTAAGAGGACAGGCAGGATTTGCCCAAATTTATGGACTTACAGAGAGGAAGAACCAGGGTTTAAATCTAGACCTCCCAACACCAGATTCCATTGACTTGACTACTCATTACATACCAAGACTCTGAGATGAGCAGACTCACACACAGCACATGGAAGAAATCGATCACGAACATTTACTGATTTGAACTAAGAACTGGCTTAATATTTTTCTTGTAATACAAAGAATAGAAAATGCAACAAGAAGAAAATGTATATATTATTTTAAGCAATTATATCTATTACTCTTTAATGAACTACATAAAGAGGAATGAATTTTAATGTAATCTTCAGAGTAAAACACAAAACTAACTTTTTGGTTTCTTTTCATTTTTATTTATTTACTTATTTATTTTAGAGAGAGCAAGAAATATTGTGAGCTGGGGGAGGAGCACAGGAAGAGGGAGAGAGAGAATCTCAAGCAGGCTCTGCACTGAGCACAGAGCCCAGTGCAGAGCTCGATCCCCCAGCCCTGAGATCATGACCAGAGCTAAAACCAAGAGCTGGGCTCTCAACCCACTGAGCCACCCAGGTGTCCTCCTCCTTTTTTTTAAAATGATTTTATTTATTTATTCATTCATCCCTTTGTTCATTCATTCTATAGAGTGAGAGAGGGTTTCCTTTAGATTATACTGTAGTTAGGTAATAACTTTTCCTCCTTTTTTGAGGTAGTGAGAAAGGCAAATGCTATACAGTGGTGTATCCCAAAGGATGGGTGTATTTTATAACTCTTTAAAAAGGTAAAGTTATATAATTAATTTAAATTTCACTGAGATAGGGATGCCTGAGTGGCTCAGCAGTTCAGCGTCTGCCTTCGGCTCAGGGCGTGGTCCTGGGGTCCTGGGATCGAGTCCCACATCGGGCTCCCTGTGGGGAGCCTGCTTCTCCCTCTGCCTGTGTCTCTGCCTCTCTCTTTCATGAACAAATAAATAAAATCTTTAAATAAATAAATTTCACTGAGATAAATTAAACTTTAATTTATTTACAAATTAATAATCTCTCCTTCACAAGGTATAATTTTGAATTTTGTTAATTTTAGTGTATAAGATGCTACCAAGGGTTAGTAGGATATACACACTGAGAGAAACTTATTCCTAATAGTCCACAGAGACATTTAAGATTGTTCTTCCCAGGATCTAGGATCACAAATGTTGAGGCACTCTATTTGCAGAATAAATATATAATTTATGACACAGTTCTGGCCACATGTAGGCAAGTGAGTCAAAAACATTTTAAACTGATTTTTGCTATATAATCTGTTCCCCTTGCCATAAGATAAGTATTTTGGCAGCAGGGACTGAGTCTTTTTTTATTGCCGCCTTCCTGTTCCCAATTTCTGCCACAGTACCTCACATCATATTATTTGCTCTATGATAAATGGATGGATAAATGATCCAGTAAATGAATGGAGAGACAGAGAAAGAGAGAGCAAGAGAGCAAGTGGTCAATATTTTCACTGCTAGTCTGGAGAGTAACACACTGATGGACACATCACAATCAAGGCCACCCCTAAGAGAACGCCCTATTGTATGTTGTTTCAGGGGTGTCCTGTATGGCCCAAGACAATCTGCCTTTCAAGCACCCAGGGCTCTTTAAGATCTCACCATCCTCCCTTTCTAAGAATCTATTCCCAGGAGAATAACCAACATCTCTCAATAAGCCCCAGTATGAACTTCATGTGAATTTGTATTGCCCAAGGACATTTTATAACTCATTGCTATCTTCTGCTAAAGGAAGTGCAGGTGTTGGGTGGGGGTGGGGAGGTAGGTAATGAACCTTCCTAGAACCCTGAAATCCATTCTAGGAGTAAGGACCTGGTAAGAGGAAGTAGAGAGGGAAGAGGGTGGTGGAGATGGGTTGGAAGTTGAGAAAGAAGAAGAGATTTGTAAATGTGAGTTTCTCTAAGCAAAATCACCTGTTGAGAACTATTAAGACTGCATGCTCCTGCTAAAAAGCATTACTGGCTGGAATTGAGGCTCCTTTCTTCTCCAGACCACCCAGAAACCACTCTCCTACTCCATGCCTTGCTTTATCTAAGACCTCGGTCCTCAAAGGACTTAAAGATTATTTTATGAGAAAGAGAAAGGCAGTTAAAAGCTCATTTAAAGGATCAGGTGGAGGGTGCCTGGGTGGCTCAGCCAGGTAAGCATCTGCCTTTGGCTCAGGTCACTATCCAGGGGTTCTGAGATCAAGCCTCACATTGGGCTCTCCACTCAGCCGGCAGCCTGATTCTCCCTCTCCCTCTCCATCTACCACTCCCTCAGCTCATGCTCTCTCTCTCTCTCTCATGCTCTCTCCCAAATAAATAAATATTTTAAAAATATAAAGAATCAGGTGGTTGATGTGCACACCTAGAACTATCAGAGAAGAAACGGGATTATATTCTCATTATGGTGAGCAATGACCCCTGAATCATAAATAGCATGGCACAATTTGTCATAGGACAGTTGAGTGGACATTGAGGAAGAAGATGGAAAAAAAAAAAAGAAAAGAACAAAGAAGAAAACACAATGCTTTCCACCTGTTCATACAGTGATTTCTCCCTTGTAATAATTATTATAATATTTTGAAAAGCAAGGAGCAGTAATCTGATTTTGCAGGAAAGAAATCTGAGGCACCAAGAGGTTAAGGCAATCACTTCATAGCTCATTAGTGGCAAACTAGCAATAAGATCCAAGTTTTTTTGTTTTTCTTTATGTTTTTTTTTTAAATATGTACTCTAGGACTAGTTTCAATGGAATGTGCTAGTTATAAGAATTTAAATATCTGTCACAAAATAATGTAGAACAGTAAAAGTGAAAATATGAATAGAAAGCCATCCAGAGGGGTCAGCAGTAGTCATCTATTTAGAAAGTATTGTGATCAATACTGTAAGGATGATGAGAAATTGTTTTCCACACCAGAATTCCTCATAATGTTCCCATTATTAACAATCACTATACAATTTTGTTAATTAAAAAAACTGTTTTATTAACAGATATTAAAGATGTTTGGCTTAATATCTGTTATATAAAGCCTTTACATACCAACATACTTTATAACTCAATAAATAATAAACTATGAGATTTGGTGTCAGAAAACCTCTTTTTGCATTTCACTTCCCTAGATGAGTGACCTTGAGCAGATGTCCTTATTAAGAAGTTACAGTTAAAATAAAAAAGTCTTCCTGTGGTTGTTTGTGGGAACTAAAGGAAATATTAGAAACAAGCAAGATCACTGCACATTAAGAGAATAGGGTAATCTTATGACAATCTGTTAGAGTAGTTGTGCAACAGAAAAGCTATTATTAGCTTTCCTTTTGCACATTAGTAATATTTGCAATATTTGAGTTTTATATGGAATATATATTTCTGTTTTGATGAGAAAATAATGTTTATTTAAAATGACATTGTTGGGAGATGAGCACCTGGGTGGCTCAGTCAGCTGAGTGTCGGACTCTTGATTTTGGCTCAAGTCATGATCTAGGGGTCTTAGGATCAAGCCCCACATTGGGCTCCACACTGGACCTAGAGGCTGCTTGAGGTTCTCCCTTTCCCTCTGGCCCTTGCCCTGAGCTTGCACACGTGTGCATGCATGTGTGCTCTCTCTCTCTCTCTCTCTCTCTCTCTCTGTCTTTCATAAATAAACAAATAAAGGTTCTTTAAAAAATAAGATGGTCAGTAATGGTGGCTTGAGATGCCACCAGTGGGATGCAGTGTGAAGTACACAGCCTGACCTCTGTGTTGTTCCAGCCCCAAATGGATAGCTTGAATCTAATTATGAGAAAACATTAGGTCAATACAGACTGGTGGTATCCTACAAAATGTCTGATCCATAACCTTCAGAGATGTTAGTCCTGAAAGTTGAGGAAAGGCTAAGGAGCTAATCCAGGTTGAAGGAAATGAAGCAGGTAAGACGAGTGCAGGCTGGCATCCTAGCTTAGACACTTTTGCTATCAGGGAATCGTAGGGAAAGTATAGGAAAACTGAATAAGGTCTCTCCGTGGGTTTGTACTATTATTTCAATTTTTCTCTAAATTTGAAATTATTTTATAAGAAACTATGTTTTTGAAAATGAGGTGACACTTGCAAAAATACCTGATACAGTGATGGACATGTAGTAGGTGTTAAGTAAATGTCACTTCTCTTTCATTCCCAAGTACAGTAAATGACACTTTTAGTTAGACATAACTTATTTAGTAAATTCTCCATTTCAATGTATTTTTTAACAACAAAAACAGAGAACAGCATACAGAGCCTGATTAGATCATAAATTCCTTGCCTTGAAAGAAATGCTCTTCTTCATATTCGTCGTATCCTCTAGGAAGAATCTGGGACTGCATAAAGCAGATTTTCAGCAACTACTTATTGAGTACGTAAGCTATTTGTAATTTCTTACTTCAAACAGTTAAATAGAGGTAGACATAAGTTATCTTCTGTTGTTCTTCGCCTAGACATCTGATGGTTTACAAACACACTTCAGATTTCATTGTCACAGAAAACTGATCCAAAGAGTTTAAATATCTATGTTTCAGTATAAAATTCAACTTCAAGCTTTCCTTAAGAAAAATGAAAGCGAAAAAGAGCAATTGTAATTACTTTGTTGCTGGTCTGGTGGAGAGCATATTGAATAGCGCTCAAATACATTCTTCTATAGGCAAATCTATTTTCTATTAACTATCTTCAAATATTTTTGAGCTAACGTCTAAATTCAAATGAAAATGCATACCTCACAACCCAAGCCGTGTCAGAAAGGGCTTAGCTCTTCTTTTTGTGCATTCTCTTATGATTCAGCTGCTCCGAGAGAAACAGAGTGAAATCAATCTCATTACTTGTATATTTTATCACCTGATTTCAGAGATTCTCTGCTTTGATGACTTAAAAGATGACATAGTTCTATGATGCCGCTGCTGACTGACATACAGATTTAAATCTCCAGATGAGAATGCGTGGCTAACAGAGAAAAGGCCTGTGCTCTACTGAAAAGCACTAGGAATTTCTCAGCTGGAAGTGAGACTCCCCTAAACTGCAGAGATAGGGGAGGAGCGGTTCGCACCCATGCCCTTTTCCTTAGGAGAACCTCTGTCTCTGTAATCTCTATTCTTCCTCTACCTGCAAAGCAGACCCAAGAGATTTGTCTCGGGAAAATGTCTGTTAGTCTTTCTGACACTTGTTTTGTGCAGTTGCTGATTAGAACTCACTGAATCTGTCCTTGATCAAGCACATGCTCTGTCAGAGAAGAGAATATGGGATATCTTTTTTTTTTTTTAATGCCTGAATCAGTCTCTTATGATTAGTTAATGTGCTAAATATTATCTAAGTCCTTAAGGAAAAAAATTCATGTCTTCCTAATCTAAATCACTCATAAAAACTGAACATAACCTTGAGCTGCTCCTTTCTCTACTATGGACAGCAAGGATTCGAACACAAAATGAAAACCCAGGTATTCAAAGAACCCATTCAAAGATCATTCAGGGGCTCGGTCTGTTTTGTTTTGTTTTTGTTTTTGTTTTCCAGGAGAGTAGGTCCTGTTGCCAAGGCCATAAGTAGCATGTTTCTCTGGTTATAAAGACAAAGAAAAACATCTAAGGGCAACTGGGAAAGCCATTCAATTCTTCTGGTAGACTTCATGGGGATGGATAAAAATATTTGCAAAAAAAAAAAAATATTTGCATTATAACCCATAAACCAATGGCAGCAGCTATGATCAAGGGGGCTGCAGTCTACAAACTATGGCCAGCCAATTTTACAAAAAAACACGCGGTGGAGTTGAAGATTGCCATTCTCAATGACCCCGTTCTAACTCTTTTATGACACCATGCTGTTACATACTTTTTTCTAAGTTCAATATGATCACTGTGGAACTTTGCAGGACAGTACAATTCCAAATACTAGGCCAACAGAATAAGGAAAGGTAAAATAGTTAAGGCAAAATTATTCTTTATCTGTGATTTCTTGTTCTTCTATCGCATATAGCAAAAGTGTACTTTTGAACCCAATTGTAAAGGACTCTAAAGGGTGTACGGTATACCTCATCAAATAGGAGGTTATCATTTGGGAAGGCAAAAAGCCATCATGCAAATTTTAAATTAGTATTAGAAAAAGCACCTACAATGGCTTTGATTATCCAGTCAGCTATGAATAGAATATTACTTGTTGGCTTTTATCAGTGTGTTATTTTGTTACTGCATTAAATTATTCATAATGTATAGTAATAAACCTCCAGCCTTTGATATTTCCAGTGTTCTGAAGACTGTGGGGTTTGAAGCAACTATTGATAAAAGAGAAAGGAGCAAAATGGTCAGTTCACACCTCAGCAAACCTCCTAACTGGAGCCTAATAGCAATTTATTATGTATCTTTAAAATGCAATTACGGTACCTGAAATTTTTCAAAGAAATGCTTCACTAAAGTGAGACAAACCATGACTTGGCTGAGATTGTGTCTAACCTCATGAATAATACCACATAAACATGCACAGTGCACACTCAAGCTCACCACCTCGTTGTCGTTCTCGCTGGTGGAAAAGCACGGAATAGAACATACTGAGAGAAGTAATTCAACACCTGTGTCACACTGGTCGCCCTTAATGGCTCTGCTCCCTCTTTTTGCATGAAGCAATCAGTAATAGGGTGGCTCTTCTTAAGGCTGGCCACGAATCTAGCAGGCAGTCACAAACAACTGAATGGCACCTGCTTTCCCCTAATGGCTCTGGCAAGCGTGAAAACACCAGGCATTTTTAGGGTCCAGTTGTCCTAGGGAAGGGATTACTGGTCATGAAATGTCCATTCCTGCTATAATTGTGCACTGAAAGAGGTCAATGAATTCAAATAAAGGGAGCCCTGTTCAGATAAAAGGGCATTCCGGGCAGTGCCTGGAGGGAGGGAGCCAAGAGTGAAGCATGACCCACTGGGCTGAGAGGGAGAGAAAATGGAAATGTGAGTTTGAGGCCAATTCATGGAAGGTCTTGGGTTTCCTTCCAAAGATTTTGCACATTATTATGTAGGCGGTAAAAAGCATCAAATCTGCTGCACAAAATGGTGGGAGCACCTGGATACTAATATATAGAGATGTTTTATTTTTTTGCTTTTTTTTTAATTTAAATTCAATTTGCCAACATATATTATAACACCCAGTGCTCATCCCATCAAGTGCCCTCCTCAGTGCCTGTCACCCAGTCACCCTAACCCCCCACTCACCTTCTCTCCCCCAACCCTTTGTTTCCCAGAGTCAGGAGTCTCTCATGGTTTATCCTCTCCTCTAATTTCCCCCCTCAGTTCCCCTCCTTTCTATAGGAATGTTTTAGAAGTCACACTTGCTCATGTCTGGGGATCGCCAGCCATACAGTCCCTCTGTTCTCTCCAGTTCACCTCTGCTCCAGCAGTTCGCCCCTGCAATATTCTCTTCCCCTCTGCACCATTTAACCTAAACATCCCTGATGAACTCAGAATTAACCCCTCTACTGGGCTTCACCGGAGCATCCCATCTAAAAGTCCTTATGGTGCTTTAATTACCATTTTAAATTGATTTTAGGTGTATAATTGTTCACCTTTTAATGTCTCTGGAATCCAGATGCACCTTACAATTCATGAGGCAGATATCCTAAGGTCGTGTCCTCTGCCTAGGCATGTGCTAGATTGGCCATAATGGTTATTTCTTTCATTTCTTCCATTGAGTTATGTACCTAGTTAACACTAAACACGTTAAGGTTAATTGCCTTTTAAAATGCTTTTAAAAGACTACCCTCTCTTCACTAGTGAAACACACGTTATTGTGCATGCAGAGAGTATAGAAACAGAGCAGAGGGCCATGAATTTGATATTAGTGAAGCAAGTGTTTAAAAGGAACCCTCGCATGCTTTATGGGACCTAAGAAAGGAAAATACTCGCACGTGGATGAAGCCGGATTGTTTTATTACTGAGATGTTTGCAGAAGGATTGCTAGCACACCAAGCCACGCAGCTGATGGCTGGAGCAGTCTGATCCCTGAGCATGGATGAAAGAAATTTTAAAGCCACAAGAAGCTGGTAGGACCCATTCTTGCATTTGCAGGATTAACAAGGCATGCTGTCAAACTTCAGTTGTATGTTGCTTTTTTTTCCTTTATTTTATTTTATTTTGTTTTATTTTATTTTATTTTATTTTATTTTTTATTTTATTTTATTTTATTTTTGCTTTTTTTTCTTAATGGGATCTCTAAGAATATGTGTCCTTAATAACAACGGATCTTACAATTAGTTACACATTTCTTGAGATGTACTATTTTCTTCGCCTCATGATTAGTACTTTCCATTTACTACCATCATTAATTTTTTTCCCCTTGTGTTTGACATAATCACAATGAGACTACCAACTATTTGAAACCAGGACCCTTTTCTCAGTGTTCCTTCTATGACTCTGCCACTTGTCCAATCCCTTCCACCAATAAGAATTTTCATAGGTTGGAAAGGAATCATTGTTTTGTGGATGATTGATACATTTTGCGCCAGGAGAAAGGCAGTTAACAGAGGAGAGGTTGAAAATGAGCTTCAGCCAGAACTAATCCACTGAATTCCTATCATTTATATTTGGCACTGTGGTCCAGTGGAGAGAATAGCAGCCTGGAGACACACCTGAGTTCGTGTCCTGGCACCATCACTGATGAAATGGATAAATGTCACAAGGAGGCAAAGTCACTAGCTTCTCTAAGCCAAATTTCTTCAACTGTGAAATAGATATAATGATACCAATGTTCAGTGATATTGTTTAAATGGGAAAAAATGTTTAGCGTTACATGTGACTAACAGTACATATTCAACAAGTGTCCATTCCCTTCCCATTCTCCTCTGTCCCTCTTGACTGTCTGCACAAGAACAATGGGAACTGCTTATTTGTGTTAGCACTTGCATTGCAATCCCCTGTTCCACAATATGTTCAGAGCTGGATGGGTTCTTTTACTGTTGTTTGTTTATTTTTTAATGGTGACACACCTTGATGATTACAGTGGTTTGGAGTGGTGACCGGGAATCTATATTTGTAATAGCTCCCTGACCAGGAGATAGTGTTATACCCTTAGACCTGAGAATTTGTGTTCCAGTAATACTAGATTTTACTACCATTCACTGTAATTTAAAGGTTGTGTGGAAGTTTGATACCTATTTTGGAAAACAGACAAGTGAGTTGGGGGCGGGGGGGAACAGGAATGCAGAAAACCATTAAAAAGTGCCACATCCACAGTCCTTTCTGCACTAGTTTATTGAGGTTAGAAAAATCATGATATTTACTGTCTTGGTTTCCCTTCAGAGTCATATGGTACTCAGTGATAATTTTTTGAAGTTGCATGCTAAAATGCGGTCTCTTGATTCACACTAAAATTAATGGTTACTGCTTAGTCTTTAAATATTTAAGATAAAATCTGCTCAGACAAATCCTCATCCTACCCTTCATATAAATTCTAGCTACTGTAAACTATTATCTCTTCCAAACACCATGGGAGCATTATAAGCATTAATGTGGACCCAGACAACTCAAATTATTCAGATGGACACAAGAATGAGAGCTAAGAAAGAAAATGGCTCAGTAATCATTTAAAGCAGCTTTTGTGTTTGGTTTCCCAAAGTACCACCATTAAACACATCTTGAGGGGCACCTGGGTGGCTAAATCATTGAAGCGTCTGCCTGGGGCTCAGGTCATGATTCCAGAATCCTCGGATTGAGCCCCACACTGGGGTCCCTGCTCAGCGGAGAGTCTGCTTCTCCTTCTGCCCCTCACTCCACTCATGCTCTCTCTCTCAAATAAATAAACAAATAAATAATCCTTAAAAAATGCACCTTGATGCTAAAACATCCAGACACACGAGCTAATAATATTAATAACCATTACCTTTCAGATCTCCTAATAGCTATTAATACGTTTGAAGTATGTAACCAAAAAGAGAAGACATGCCATTTATTGTTAGGTGTCAGACAATACGCAAGGGGATTTATATATATACTGTATCTAACCTATAGACCAAATGTGGAAGATAGGAGCTATTATTTATATTTTACCAAAAAAAAAAAAAATCAGGCCAAGAAAAGTTAACTGACTTGCCTTAGATGTGACAAGTAAGGAACATTCCTGGGGAAGTCTGACTCATAAAGCTGATAAGCTAATGTTCTTTATATCAATTCCATATATAAATCTGAGCCAATAAAAGACAAAGAGAATAGACTGGATTCTTCCTCAAACCTAGGGAATTCAAAATTATTCATGAGACTCTCTCCTCTCCACCAAAAGAAATGTTGTCACCGTATAGTATGCACTTACAACTTTTGGCTTTGCCTATGAGCAGAGTGGTAGTCTGGGTGTCAGATGTGCCATCGGGAGCAGGAAAGGCCTTGGTACCCCCTCCCTCAAGCCCCTCCCAAACCTCTGGGACCCTCTGTTGGATAAAAAGAACATCTCCTGTGCTTGGGGTTTCTCTATCTGAGCTTCACCCACTAGCTCAAAGCTTTGAGACCTATTCAGATTCCCCCCCCCCCACACACACACACACCCCCGGGAGGTGTAACACTTTAAACTTTGATCAGCCATTCATATTTTCGTTTTGACCTGGGGATTACAAAAGAGGAAAGGAGGGCACTGATGCCTGACTTGGGAAAGAAAGTTTCCGAGAATAGAGCTGCTTCCCTGACAACCCTCACCCAAGAAAGGATGTAGCCTTAAGCTGGCCTCACGCACAGCACTATCAAGGTGGGATGTGTTACAGAATTTCGATTAGACGCAATCTTCTTGTCCCAGATTCAGAAACCACCCCCCAAGAAGCCTGAAACCTCATCAAATCTGGGCTAAACTGTATATTTATTCCATTTATATATTTTACATTTATGTAATCTTTCTCCCCCAAGTCATTACTTACAGGGAAACTGTTTAAAGATATTTTTTTTTATCCTTTTAGGAATAATCTTTTATTGAGAAAAACTTCTCTAAGCACCTCTATCTGAAAAGTACACTTTAGCCCTAACAGCTGGTGTTCAGGGCATCAACTCTGTATCTCTTGCTCATTCTCTTTATCCACTCACAGATTCAAATGTGCTGTTTGTCACTGGGGAGAAACCACAGGAAGTTCTTATGGTGGTCACACTTTAGGGGAGAGAATTAGGGCCAAGGCTTCTCCTTGTAGAGAGAGCTGTAGGAGGCCGATTAGGTAGCTGCATAATCTCTGCGATGTCTTGCCTGCTTTGCTTGAATCTGGCGAAATAGCCAGTCACCTACAAAACGTTGCCAAGAAGGAGGGATTCAAGGGTTGTGCCTCAGACCTCTGAAGGAAGGAAGGCAATTTGATGTTATCTGGCTACTGGTTGCCACATGCCCCAATCTGATAATGGACATTAGCGATAACATTTAGTGAAAAGACTCTTTGGAAAGTATGAGTTGATATTTATTCCCTAGTCTGCGTCTTCCTATCTGCGTAAAGCTACATGCATGTGATGACAATATGTGGGATTCTAATTTTTTTTAATTTAGAAATAGAATGGACTTGCATAAAAATGTTCTTATAAATGAAAACTAATAAATATGTTGCTTTCTAATATTTTGCCATCATCACAAGGCCATGATAAATATCGTAAAGGATGGCCACTTGGTATCTTTATGAAATATTTGGAAACAGGTATCTAGTAGCAGGATTGTTAGGTTAACCTTGACATGTTTATTGGATATTCTATTTCAATAATCAGCCATTGATACTAATGAAGACTATGTAGTAACGAGTAAACATGTTTTTATTAGAAGGAGAAAGAGCAGGGGCACCTGGTTGGCTCAGTCGGTTAAGTGCCCAACTCTTGATTTCAGCCAACTCTTGATCTCAGGGTGGTGAGATCGGGCTCAGCAGAGAGTGTACTGGAAGATTCTCTCTCTGTCTCCCTCTGCCCTTCCTCCTAGTCAAGCTCTCTCTCTCTCTCTCAATCTTTAAAAAAAGGGAAAAGAAAGGGAGAAAAGCAGAATTAAAACTATATGCATTGGGGTACCTGGGCATGCTCTCTCAAATAAATAAATAACTACTTAAAAAAAACTATATTTATGTCATTTATTAAAAATGTAAATATATACTATAATTAGAAGTAATAAAAAAAAAAACATGACATATAGACCTGTTAGTATCTGTGCCACTTTAGGGTGATGTGATTATGGACATTTTTTTTTTTCCAAATTGTATATAACATGGTTACATTATTTTTAAAAGTGAAAAAGAGAGTTCCTTGCTCCTGTGCAGAAAACATTGAATAATCTAGATTTTTAGTCCAATCAAATACTATATTTCTTTTTTCATTATTTAAATATAACTAATATTATTTTTATTCAAGTTAATATATTTTTCAGTATAGACTAGAGACTGATGAAGGGATCATTTAAAATTGAAAGCTACCAGGCAATCAGTTTCTCTGCATAAACTGAGAATGAGATGCATCTAATTTTGAATGGCATTTATTCTACTAGGATTTTAGCAGCTTTTCTAGGCACTTAATATTACAGCAGCAAGCAGTTCATTAAGTAAATGTATTCCAGAAGGTTAAAGATGAAGGTATAAAGCTATTTTTCCTGCTTTTGTTTCTTTTTGTTTTGTTTTGTTTTTGTATTTTTTACTTGTTCCTTTTTTATTTCTTCATATTTTGACCCTGGATTGTGAAATCAGTTCATCCTGTTCCAAGACATTTATGATGTATGGAAAAATAGAGTTTTGAGACATTACAGCTACAATTTCAACATCATTACAAAGCCTGTCACTGTTCTCTGTTGGTCTGATTGAATTCTAGCTTGTTTACATCTGGCCTTTGAACACCTCCCTCTCAGAAATTGGTGACACGAGCCATGGGTGGGGCACCCAAGCTTGTACCTGACTCACCCTTCTACTGAGTAATGGGGAAAACACAGACAGTACATGCCATTAATCTAAGACACCCAGTCATTTTGAAAATACAGATGGAATCTTCAGTGGGAATTGTTAGTCTAAAGAGAAAATAATGCATGAAGAGTGAAATCCTTCTCAGTTATTAGGGAATTTAATTGCTACTCCACTTCTTGATAGATGAGTGACTGATCACTTAATTTCTGAACCTTGGTTTTTCCTAAGACTCTTCTCCACTATGGGTTCCAAATAAGGCAACATTTTCTCGAAGTCTAAAAATACCTCACAAACGTAATTAAAATGGGAGTCTGGGTCTGCTGGTCCTTGAAGTGGGGGAGAGAGGGATGGAGGAGAAGCAGAGAATACCAAAGTGGGAATGAAGCAATGCCAAAATAATGAAGTGGCAGTCTTTTTTTTTTTTTTTTAAGATTTTGCTGTTTAAGTGTTACCATCATTGATCTGCTCCGCCTTTGCATGCTATAATCTTAAAAATATGATAATAAGGGTAACCCGGGTGGCTCAGCAGTTTAATGCCTGCCTTTGGCCCATGATCTTGGAGTCCTAGGATCTTTTGACTCCATGATCTTGGAGTCCTAGGATCGAGTTCCACATCAGACTCCCTGCATAGAGCCTGCTTCTCCCTCTGCCTGTGTCTCTGTCTCTCTCTCTCCCTCTCTGTGTCTCTCATGCATAAATAAATAAAATCTTTAAAAAATATATGCTAATAATAAAATCAACTTGAACTTACATTTATTCCACAAAAAAGAAAAATTAACAGCTCAAGTGCATGAGATACTGAGTAGAGCTATAATAAGCTGCTCCAAATTAAGATGATTCCAACACCTGTCCTCTATAAGCTTCTAAACTACTCATATAAGACCAAGTAGATTAGGAGATAAGTAGCAGTCCAAGATTTAATAGAAATTATAGATAGGGCAGCCCGG
The DNA here is from genome assembly GCF_003254725.2 of Canis lupus dingo. Taxonomy (NCBI): domain Eukaryota; kingdom Metazoa; phylum Chordata; class Mammalia; order Carnivora; family Canidae; genus Canis; species Canis lupus. Next base: position 49,931,299 of record NC_064258.1, on the reverse strand, counting down.
GTGGCTCAGCGGTTTAGTGCTGCCTTCAGTCCAGGGCGTGATCCTAGAGACCTGGGATCGAGTCCCACGTCAGGCTCCCTGCTTCTCCCTCTGCCTGTGTCTCTGCCTCTCTCTGTCTGTGTCTCTCATGAATAAATAAAGAAATGTTTTTAAAAATTATAGATAATGTACCATGCATTACTCATTATTCTTATTAAATGTTGTATTATAGGTATAATATTTATATATTCTACAGGAAACATGAAGGAATGGACAATCATACAAGAAGGAATATGGATATGGGAGAAGAAAGACTAAAAACGTAGGGAGCTTGATTTGCAGCCCAGACTCCTGATTTTATTCCAGTGGCAAAGGAGATCTGGTTGCAAGTTTTCCATCTGGACTACACAAAGTGCTGCTAAGAGTGCAGCTTATTAGTAGCTGATGAGAAAAGGATTGCTGTGTGTTGGGCCCTTTGTTAACCACTGTGCCACACCATTTCATGAAAGATATATGACTACATGCAGAGCCAGGCGCTTGTCTTACCTCCATGTAACTGAGGCACATCTTTGAGTAAGGCAACAGGCAAAGGTAAAATGGAGATGTAAATTCAGACCCCGCTGACTCCAAAATCCATGCTCTTAACCTGTAGACAACCCTCACCTCTCAGGTTAAAAACATCTCGCAGAAAGTTAAATACATAAGTCTGTAAGAGATTATATCTCCTTTCACATGCAGAAGTTGTGTTTAGATAATTGTGGTGAAAAAGAACACACTGGCTTGATTTTTTTTTTTCCTTAATATACCAAGGGCAATTTTGACTTAAATTCAAGACCATGTGAGGGAATATTATCATGTCTTTGTTCCCTCATCCTCTTTTGGCCTGAAAACGTTGGCTGGCACTTAGGACTTTTTTTTTTTTTTTTTTTTTTTTAAGGAAACAGGTTGTTTCACATCTTTCTTTGCTTTTATTTTGATTTGTTGTATTTCCATTTTAAGATAAGGTGATATTTTAACATTACACATTTGCACATATTTTTTCTTTTGTAAATATCCTCAATCTTGTTATTTGGGGATGAAAATAAAGAAAATGGCTATCTTGATGTTTTTTCTTCTAATGTAATAGACTCAAGAGCACTGATTTGGGATCAGGAGTTGTGATCCCAGTTCTTAAAGTTTTTAAGACTGGGGCCTGAGGCAAAGCACTGAAGCCTTTTGAGTTTGGGTTCCCTAATCTAAACGTGATGGCAACCTTGTTCTGAGACTTCCTCATTTATAGCTCCAACAACCGTGCGGTCCCCCCATATCCTGCCTGGTGCACAGCATGTCCACAATATGGAACAGTTAACTTTCTCACTTGCTCCCTCCTTCTATCTCAAATATATTTTTTAAAGATTTATTTATTTTTAGGGAGAGAGGAGGAGCAGGGAGAGAGAGAGAATCTCCAGCAGACTCCCCGCTGAACACAGAGCCCAACCTGGGACTGGATCCCATGACCCTGACATCAGGATCTGAGCCAAAGTCAAGAGTCAGACCCTTAACCGACTGAGTCACTCAGGTCCCTATCTCAAATAATTTTTAAGTAATTAAGAGAAAAACAATTCTGATTTTTAAAAACTATTGGATATCATAGATGAGAATATAATCCACATAATGATTTATCATGAAAAGGTAAAATAATTTACTTTCACATTGTCAAATCTTCCATCAGGCTACAATTTGTCAATAAAAACAAAGTTTCCTTTTTTGTGACATATTTAATCCTTTTACTGTAATATTGCTATGTTGAGGTTCATAAAACTCCACACTTTAAAATGATTAATATACCTACTAAAATGACCTCCTGCACATGATCCTTGCCAAAAAATTGATTAAATCCACATTTTACATTTTTCATGACCCTTGAAAGTAATAGGAATTGTAAAATAAAGAGAAATCCTAAAGTTATGGTCCTTTTTCAAATTTTATTTATTTATATTCTAAATAATTAATTAGGCAATTTTCTGGAGTTAAACACAATCAGATAGACACTTAGATTTTTTTTTTTAAGTGTCAAAAATCGTCTGCTTCAACTGTAAATTGGTAAAGCCAAATTTAAAAATAAGTACAGCGCTCAAAAACATTCCTTTTCCAGCCTCTTCTCTCTGTCATAACACAGGAATTCTGGCTTCCATTTATCCAATCCTCATGGCAATTATAAGTTGTCAGCATGTTAAACTATTAAATTGAAACAAAAATTCTCAATTTTTTTTAAACTAATGTTCTGTCTAAATTACTTCTGAGCTTCAAACACAGCATGTTTGAAAGAACCCTCTTAGTCATTCAATACTTAGTTTCCAGAGTAATTATCTTTCTCATGAGAAGACAAATTGGTCTCCAAGCCGATTTTGTTCCCTTCTTTGCACTGGCTTCCAGAAAACTCATTTCTGTGTCAAATGTAAAGAGTCTAAAGTATCCATTTTTTTTTTTATCAACTTTCACTCCAGGCTTCATGCTGTTTTTCTTATAATTATGTTTATATTATTCTAACTTGCTTACTCATTTTACTTTGAAAATTTTATTTTATTATAGTCTGTAAATTACATTCAATCACTTTATTTTTAAATACTTGAGTGTGGAAAAACTTAAAAATAAGTTGATTTCACTAAACCCAACACTCGCTTTGCGTTCTTCAACTCAAATGGTGACTCTGAAGATAGAATGGGGACTCATCCTCAGCCTTTCCTTTCTTTTCATTCCTGCATTCAATGGCGTATTTAAATCTTGGGGTTTTTAACTTCTCCATTGCTCTAAAGGCTCTCTCCTTCTCTTTAATGGGTACTTCATTGTCTTAGTTTAGAAATGCAAATATCTCACTATGTGGTCTAGCAGATATTGTTTCATCTCTTCAGAGCAGCTTTTAGACTCTTGCCAAGATAATCTCTCAAACAGTCCAGTTGTCCAGTCCACAGTGGAAAGCACAACAAAGGACTATGGTCACAAATTCTGTTTGGTGGTCAACTCCTATTTTTATTGAATTTGCCACCCACTTAAGTTCCTTATCCACATGTGCTCTTACAAATAGGTGTTTGTTAAGAACAATGAGCAGGCATTCTATTCTGGAAGATACGTTGCCCCTGACGATTAAGGAGAGGATTTTGATTTTACTCAGGCTATTGCAATAGGGAGAACATTCACTAATGTGGAAAGTCTCAAAAACAAGAAAGAAGTCTGGAGTTTTATAGAGGCAGGTAGACAAAGAATCTATCCATAAGCCTTAAAAGAGTCATGCAGAAGGATGGACATGAGTTTGGCCACGTCATGAAGGAAAGGTGGAGGTGGGAATATGCGAGGCCAGCACGTCCCCAGTGCTGACCATTTCTAGGAAGACTAAGGTGGGGGTATTTTGGAGAAGAAAAGAGTAGAGAGATATAGTAATCTTTGCTATTTTCCAGGAACACAGGGTTCAGGTAAAGTTTGACATTGTCCCTATTCACCTCTTCAATAAAACTAAATGTCCTCACATTTATATTAAAATTGTTCACACTAGTGGAAAGAAAAATAAATGCCAATTTCCTGAATATCTTTTATTATTTCCCCCCTATACCCTTGTATAATTGGTACATTTAGCTCCAGTGAAGATAGAGGAATATATCTCCATCGATATCTCCATCTATAGTCCTATTTGATCATTCTCAGAATTACAGAATAGGGAGAAACTGGATTATTCGACAGAGACCCTCTGGATTCCACTCCCAGATGCTGCTAATGCAAGTGGTTGGCAGACCACACTTTGAAAAACTCTGGCCTTCAATATCATCTATCTTAACCTATGAGTTTAATTGGGATTCTTGGTACTCCTCACTTTAACATCCATGAGCACAAGTAATCCCCACAACTCAGGCAAGGAGAATGAATCCCTCACTGTTGACATCACCATTGTTTTTAGATCTCCCAATTGATTAGGGATAAGGGGCCATTTTGTAAGCTAGTTCCTAAGAGTACTTTAAGCTCTAATTTCATAGACATTAAATCACCCTGAATTCTTCCCTTTTAATGGCTTGTCGGTAGTGCAATAGTAGCTCACTAGAGAGCAGACTTGCCTCAGCTGTTCCTGCCTCAGCCAGGTGGTCAAAGGAAAAATAAATTTGCTTACCTGTGAAAACAGGTTGCCTATAAATCAAAAGAGGTCAAGTTATGTCCACCAGATGGAGGTTTTAAAATCTTAATGTGTAAGTTAAGATATAATGGATTACTAAAGGTGAAATTTTAGGAAGGTTGAATCATTTTGTTGCCTTCTGGGATCTAGAAGGAGCAAAAGGTTACTGTTACAGTGAATAAGAATGAAGTCAGATTTTCATCTTAGATGACCTAATTACAAAGGATGTGATTTTGACTCATTAATTTTCAAAATCATATCTAATTATCTGTTGGTATGGCTCACCAAGGCTCAAAAACACATGGGCTAATGGGTTTCTTTTGCATGAATACTGGATCTTGGCATGTTATAATTTTACCCTTAAAATTATTCTGGTTTAAGGTACAGAGGGAGTTCTACTCAACCAGGAATAATCTCTCTTTCTCTCTCTTTCCCTATCCCCCCTCCCTGTCTTTTTCTCCTTCACTCTCTTTGTTCTCGTTCTTTCTTTTCTCTTGCCTGCCATTTCTTTAGCCCTGTAAATATAAAATGAGCAGGGTTACGAAAGCAAGAAGAATCAAGTTTAGTCAGTATTCTGTTTTTGGACAGTTAGAAACTTGACATGTTGCCTACCGTGAAGCTTTGGTGTTAACTGTGGGTTTCATTTATCCATGGTCCATCACTGGAGCTAACCGAATGAACACATTTGACATTGAGTGATTTTTTATTATGAAAGGGACAGTCACAAGCAAAGCTAAAATAATCTATGAGTGGTAAAGGAGATTATCAAGAATGCATATCTATTTCTATCCATGAATATGATATCTGCTCAAAATAAATGATATTAGATTAAAGATTCATGTCGACTGGGAATTATGAATATCTTCTTCTCTCACTTGTTTTTTTTTTTTTTTTTTTTTTCTGAAAACTCCATGATGTACTTGTTTCTCACCAACAGTTGTGGGGAAGAGTGAAAATTTATTTAATATCACTTGTCACATTCTTGGCATACTGGGAATGACGTTTTCCTTTTTGATGCTCTGTTGCTAACTGATGAGCTTAACATCTTGCAACACTGGGATACCCAGTAGAGAACATGATGTTTTTATTGTAGGGAGGACATTTGAGTAAGTGAATTGTCCAAGGTGTAGACTCCCCTTGGGTCTCTTAATAGAAGTTCTTCCCCCCCCCCACCATGTTAAATTCTTAGCTACCTTAAAAAGCCCACCATATTTACATTTCAGACCTCTGTGAAGTGTTTTCTTTGACTTGTAACTTTAAAGTTCTCCATAAAAAGAAGAGTCTGCTTTAAAATACCTAAACTTTTCTTTGAAACATTTTACATCATTTGATGGATACTATTACCCTTAATGGAAAGGAATGAAATAATACACATCTTTAATTTCCTTTAGTAAAGTGACTTTTAATGAGAACAATGGAAATGTGAATTGTGATTCTAGGTGTAACTATGTTTTGACACAGGTTCCTGACTTAAAGTCATTTAATCGTATGTACTTCTAATTCATATGGGCCAGGGTTAAAAATCTATTTCTTTAGCTTTTTTTTTTTTTTTAAGTCACTATAAAGTGAGAGTGAACTTTTATTTTAATTGACATCATAGTTACTATCTTCCTTTATGTTTTAGCACCTTGTCCAGTAACTCCTCCATTCTTCTTTATTATTACCTTCTTTGGCCTATGGACATTAGACCTAACTCAGATTTTAGTAAGTTCCTGCAATAAACTATTATAATCCAGGGCAAGATATTCTTGGAAAGAAAATCATGTTAATGTAGATAGGTTTGTAACTGAAAGTGGCTTTAGTTCTCAGTAGAATGCTTGAAGTAAATTGAATACAGAATAATTGAGCATAAATGCTTCACTCCAGTGGGAGTGGTTGTCCACTCAGTATGTGTGTATGTGTGTGCACGCACGCCTCTGCACACACATTCAAGTACATACTATTCAAGTATATACCTATGAGCTGGATAAAATCACCTATGAGCCAGATAACGTATGTATCAGCTCATTTGCCTGGTTCTTTGATCTGCTCTCAGTATGTTGAAGCAAAGATAAAGACATCTTTTGTCATAGTCCATCTGCAAATAAATACATAGGCTTGTCCTTGGAAGGTGTCATTTTTGCTTGCTAAGGCAACGAATGATGCATCCCTGCCTTTGGGGATCCAGTTACATTACTAGAATAAACCATTGCCACTACCAGGCATAGGCTGTTCACTGCTCTATAATTCCTTTCTATTGGAATTTAGAGAACTCAAGGACAACAAAGCATACAACTCCTCATTCAACAGCTCGATAAAGCATGCACCTAGAATATGGCTGAGAATCTAAAGAGACAAAATCAGGGGGATCCCTGGGTGGCGCAGCGGTTTAGCGCCTGCCTTTGGCCCAGGGCGCGATCCTGGAGACCCGGGATCGAATCCCACGTCGGACTCCCGGTGCATGGAGCCTGCTTCTCCCTCTGCCTATGTCTCTGCCTCTCTCTCTCTCTCTCTCTCTCTGTGACTACCATAAATAAATAAAAACAATTTAAAAAAAGAGAGACAAAATCAGGTATCAAATTTATTTTTACAAATTATTTCTTGAAATAGATAAAAAATAATTGGATAATCCAAGAGTAATACTTCCATATTGCCACTGAGATTACAGCAACAATTCTGGTTTTAATAGCTCTTGTTTTCCTCAAAGTAGGACAAACTCTGTAATTGGTGGTATTCTTTGGATACTAAAGAAATTTTTGTGATCCTTTGTCATGTCTAATATATATAACTCAATAGTTTTTAGTACCCTCTCCACTGTAAATGAACTTTTTTTGAGGCAAGTAGAGACAAATCACCAGACCTTGAAAGATAAATCTATTCACAGAATTTAGGTTTTTATGTCAATTTTCCATTGTAAAAAATGACCATTATTTTAAGTGTAGAAATAAAAATAAGTGAGCACAAGTATACATAACAGATTGCTATTTGGTAGCGACTGTTCTAAGCATTCACATATAAACTAATTCAATTATCAAAATAGCCCCATGAGGCAAGTACCATTATTGTTCTATTTTATATTTTTGGGGAAAAATTACCATAGAGCACATTAAAATTACAACCAGCAATGAAGTTCTGGGAGGACCAGCTCTCACAGTTTCTTTTTGTAGTTTGTGCTTCTCTATTCAGAAATCAGTCTACTTCTATGCTTAATATAATACAAAATTCATTGCTTCCCCAGGATGTTCATTGGTAGTAAAATGTAGACTTGGAATATGTGAGATTGCTGGTTGACCAATTATAGATCATTACCAGTCCAACTTGAATATCTACTGAATAATCTGCTGTGCTACCATATAACCTGGACTCAATATCATGGGTCCCGACTTCTGAACTCCTTCCTAGTCACTTTTAAGATATGTATCCCATTAAGAAGAATCTTCTGAGACTAACCCTAAGTTCAGTCTAAAACTCCATCAAGCTGGTCAGTTCTAGATGTGCTCTTGGAATTCCTCTTTCCCTTTCTGTAGAAAGGACAGACCAAGTTTCAGAGATGGTCCCTTCAAAGAGGTACTAGGGAAACAAACCATTGCTGTAATTATGCTCTCTCACTGTATAGTTCAAAAAATGACACCTTATCTAAAACTTAAAATTATTTATCTTTGAGACTGCCTTTTCTTGGTGTGATATACTAATCCATGGCGACAACCCAGAAAAAAAATGGATATATTCCAGTAAAATCGTATTTTTAATGACAATGAAAAACTATAGAAGCAACATGAACTAAGGAAAATGAAATCTCAAGAAGGAAGAGCCTTTATTAGGTCAGCTGAGAGTTGGTAGCTATTTTCTTTTCTAAGAACATTTACAGATTTAAGGTGTAGAATGAAGATAGGGCTTAACCTAGACAAACATATTCCACTGGTGGCAGAGTGGATTGGTATCGTGGATAGGAATCTAATGGCTCTATACATGCAAAGCCAATTTTCCCCAGGAAATACTGTGTTCTGGAGTGGAATGGGAGACTAAGGAATTCCCCTGCAGTTTTGCAGTGATTAGAAAACAAGATCCCACTAGAGATGACCAGCTACAAATACACACCAGGTTCCCAGTCAAAACTCTCCCCAAATTTGAAGCAATGAGGAGTAAGAGGCAAAACTGCTAAACTCAAACCTCTAAAGGACATAGCTTACACTCCTCTGGTCTTTCTGAGCTCAGTAGAGAAGGATGTGCCAGACTCACGATCAAAAGTCCGGGAGGCCACAGCTAAGGAATGGGAATGAAGCAGATGTGAATTTAACTAAATCTGCAACTCAACCCAAACCAGTCACATTCCTTGTGATCAAAGGGTCTAAACTCTGTGTCTAACAAAGAAGAGCATATCCCCTTCTGGGGTAATGTAGCATCATCTGAACTAAGTAATCAAGATTAAAAAAACTAAAAATGGACCCCCTGATTATCCAGGTACTAAAGTTAATAACAAGGACATTAAAATAATCATTATCAATATATTAAAATAGGACCCCAAAAAAGGATGATGATGATAGTTTTAAAGGAGAGTTGGAATCTGTTTTAAAAATCAGTATCTGTCCTTGATGAGAAACATACCTGTCCTTGAAATTCTCTGAACTCTAGTAATTAGATTATTGGTTGACGGAGATACTGATATGATTGCAAGATGAGGAGAAAGGGAATCAAAATCTATGAAACACCTGCTCTGTGCTAGACATATGCTAACTACAATGCATATATTATGTCCCTTAATTTTCTGTGAGGTAGCAAACTGATATTCCTACTTTATAAGCCAGAACTTTACATAAAGTGTTTATTTATTTTTTAAAAAGATTTTACTTATTCATAGAGAGAGAGAGAGGCAGAGTCACAGGCAGAGGGAGAAGCAGGCTCCATGCAGGGAGCTCAATGTGGGACTTGATCCCGGGTCTCCAGGATCACACCCCAGGCTGCAGGCGGCGCTAAACCACTACACCACCAGGGCTGCCCACATAGTGTTAAATATGACAAAGCACTGAGCATTCAAATACCTGTCTACTTATTCTCAGTGTTTCCACAGCCTCCCATCATTGGGCAAAGTTGTAAATGCATTCCACTCACACCATCTAAGGCTCCTACACCCGTAACTTTGGGATATCAATGTCCATGCAGCTACCTGAAAGCTTCTGGATACGCATGCTAAACTGGGGCATTCCTTGCCCAGAGATTTGGGCACACTCCTTAAGAAACAGTGTTTAATCGGAAGTAGAAAATAATTTTGTTTTATGCTTTTACTTTTTTATGCTTATTAACAGGAGTTGAATCATGAAGTATAAAGTGAGCCACATGATTAGAAACACTCCAGGGAGCTGAAGACTGTAAATCTTATTTTTAAGAACTATGTGTGTAGTACCAGGTCTGTTATTGATGGTGGGTTTTGTACACATGCCTGATCTTTGAGTTACTAAAAAATACCACTAGAAACTGCATTCCCAGGAACAATGGAATCCCTTGTGAAGTGTTCTTTCCCTGAAGAATAGTAAAATGTCAAACAGACAAAAGTAGGAAAAATTATGTCTCCAGACAGCTGCATTGCCAGTGTAACTTTAGAATGCACTATTCCATGCTGTACACAGTCTGCTCAACCCATCAGTTATTACCCAAAAATATCATTTTGATAAAGGAAATATATCTTAATTATTCACTGATATTCATATCCAGAATAACTAATGACAATAATAAAAATATGACCATGTTGAGCACCTTTGAAGCATATCTCCTATTTAATCATATCTCCTATTTAATTCCATTACTATTCTCATTTTAGAATTGAAAAAAAGAAAGAAAGGAAGAAAGAAAGAAAGAAAGAAAGAAAGAAAGAAAGAAAGAAAGAAAAATGTTCTTTAGCAGAATCACAACTTTTCCCCAAAATGCTCAGGTATTAAGCACAAAAGCCTGGATTTAAACAAAAATTTTGTCTGAGGCCAAACCCTTCCTGTTTCACTATGGTAGGCTGCCTTGGCAATTATAGCACATAATTATAATGATAATACCTTGTTTACCTACATCTTTCTACAAGTGCTAAAATGCTGTAAGAGAACATGCAACTAACTGATTTTCTCTCTAGGCCCATGAGGTTACTGTGTGTGTGTGTGTGTGTGTGTGTGTGTGTGTGTGCGCGCGTACGCGCGTAAGCACATGCATGTGCTTGTATAAAATGAATCACTGACGGCCACATGTACATAATGCATTGAAACTGGACCTGTATCTTAGGAACCTCAATGCAAAAATGCTTCTTGCTCTTGAACAGATTTCCAAAACAAATTATTATTATTTATTTTTATTTTTATTTTTAAAGATTTTATTTATTTATTCATGAGAGACACAGAGAGAGAGAGAGGCAGAGACACAGGCAGATTGAGAAGCAGGCTCCATGCAGGGAGCCCAATGTGGGACTGAATCCCAGGACTCTGGGATCACGCCCTGAGCCAAAGGCAGAGGCTCAACCGCTGAACCAGCCAGGCGTCCCTTCCAAAACAAATTAAATGGAAAGATCAGGAGTCCAAAAACTAATTGCCTTTTCACCTGGTTTCTTATTTGAATCATTTGGCTTTGTACCTGTATACTTTTTTTTTTTCATCTAAAAATCATTCATCTGGATTATCTTCTCCACATCTACTACATGTCCACCCTCTACTCCCATGTATGAAACATAACACCCACTCACACTACACTGGCCTTTAGAAGAAATGCATTTATTCTATAGAAAATATACAAAACATCAAGAAATTATAAACTACTTACTTTGATCCAAAAAGAATCACTGTTGACATTTTCCTTATGTGTCATATTTATATCTACCCATGTCAACTTCTATCTCCATCCATTTTGTTGCTTTCTTTTGTTTCGAACATGTCTACTCCAGGTAGACGTTTTGTGGGTTGTTGAACTTTCAGCTGGCAACTGTTCTTCATTTAGCTCAAAAGAATCAAGAAAGAACTGATCAATGCAAAGACAAATAGTTTATGTTGAACGTAAGCAAAGAAGCAGTGCACTTCTAACGATTCTGAAAATCAGGGTGCATATTTTGTTGGGAACAAGACTCTCCCCTGAAAGATCAAGGGATGTGAATTCTCCTCCAAATAGTATTTGTTCCTCAAATTTTGTAGTCTAACCAATAATTTACATTTGAGAAGCCCCCATAGCCATGCAGGGAAGAATCAATCAGTCTAGGTGAAGAATCAGGAATGTTGTTGTTTAGAAAAAAAGAGGGGTGAAGTATTTGGAACAGTATAAAACAAAAGGAAAGGCAAATATTCTTTTTTAGTTTACTTCGGATTTCTTAACCTCTGAAAAGCCCTCAATAATTGGGACATGTCGATATGTATGTTTGGCCTTGGCAAAGAGACTTGAGCTGGGGTGGGAGCTGGAGGTGATACGGAGGCATGCCAGGGAGCAATAAGCAAGGATTCTATAGTTGAGTATTTCCCACGTACTCCGTTTTTGGTAATCAGTCTACAATAATGCCTCCTGATTTTTTCAGCTTGGGCAAATCTAGAACATTCAGAAAAAGAGAGAAACAAAGAAGGAAGAACCCACCTCTCCCATCCCAGCCTTTTTTCTGTTGTAAATATTTCACATGTGGGCTCAACCACAATCCCCCACCCTATTCTATTGTGCGTATGATTACTCACAGACGGCCATATGCATACAGTAGTCATTGTGTCTCTTCTTTCATTGTAATTATGGCACCATCTACTAATGAGTTTCCTCATCAAAGTTGGAAAGCAGAGACCTTTGGACGGTGAGCATTGTTACTGAAAAAGAGCATAATTTGAGGTAAATAGTTTACAAATATTCCACAATAGAAATCTATCATGCTTCATGATTCTGTAAGAGTAAATGGAAGTCCCATAATGCAGACTATTGAAGAGGAGGAAAATGTCATTATGGCCTACCAGTTTAGGTATTGATTGAAAACAAGAGTTTTAATCTAATGTTTTATTTATTATATTATTGTATAAAGCTAATGATAGCTAGGCCAAATGTAAGTATCTGGTCCCTAAATTTTCAGTATTTTTTTTTTTTTTTTAGCGAATTTATTTTTTTCCACTTTATCCCTGCTTGTACTTTTTACCTAAATTTGAATTTTGTGAATCTCTTAGTCCCTACAGAATTCATTAACTCTATATCTAGAGTGAAAAAGGGCCAATTTAGCTGTAGCCGTGTTTGGTGATTCTCATTTTAAGCACAAATGTCTAATCAACACCTACAGTCTGGGTGTGCATTAGTTAGTTTACTCTGCATGCTGCCAGGGCGGGTAACCTAACGATGCTTCTGATAGACTAAACATTTGCAAATGAGCCCTCCAGTGCCTACATTACCCATGCAGTATAAAGCAAGTGAAGCTGGTTTGAAGTCCTTTACCTTCCCTTGTTTATTATGACAAATATGTTAGGTTGGTATTATTTAAACACACCAGCAGCCCCTACATCTGTTATTTAAGACGCTACACATGCAAGTGATTGAGAGACAAAGTGACGAAATAGTACAATTTGAGTTACCTGGTATTTTTCTACGCACTTTCAACTCTATCCTTTACTCAATATGAATGATATTTTCCATGGTATAAATTGTTAAAAAAATGAATGTTTTATATTGGTATTTTTGAAATAATAATAATATAACAATAGCTTTTTCATACCATGAGTAATTATATACATATTCTTTGCCTTCTGTATTACATCTAAGAATTACTTAGAATGTTAGGTAATACACACTGGCTTAAACTATTTGAAAAAATAAAAATATTCGATGAAAAGAAAATAAATCACATATGCTTTGTTCTGAAAAATAAGCTCCAGTGTGTTAACATTTAAAGTTGAAATTCAGTATAAGTGCGTATGTATTCAGTTTCAAGTACAGAGGAAATGCCAAATTGTTTTACCACCAAAGTGATCACTGTATTTTTTTTTTCCAAGAGTAAAGGGCAAAATTCAAAATATAATTTTCCTGGCTGTGACTAGCTTTCTTTCTTTTTTTTTTTTTTTCATTTTTCTGCCTAGTGATTGGAATCATCTCTTCATATAGCAATGAGAATTGTGTCTACTTTATGAAGACTAGGCTGGAGCAAAGTCAAAGCCCAAGTTTCCTAAAGTCCACAGCAGATGAGCAAAAATAACCTCTCCAAACTAATTTTCTAAATCCAGAATGGAAAATTTTCTGTTTTATAGTAATTAATAACAAAGCTATACTGTTGAGTTGAAATTAAAGAATTTTTCAGTGAACCAGAAATCCTCCCCAGGAGTTGGAAGGTCAATAAGGCTGTCTTTGCTAATGAAGGAAACTCAGTAGACATTTATGAGTTATTACTGCACACTTGTTATCAGTCACAGGTGTGTATTAGAATCAGAGAACTTTTCAAAGTAGGTTCAAAGTTGCTCTCACATGATGGTATTCATGGAGTAACTAACATTTAAGTCCTCGTATAGAGAAGGGGGAGCTTGTGTGCAAAGTCCTAAGCATATGGAATGGTTGAGCACTAGCTTATCTCCAGGGCACTCATAAAGACCAGTGGCATTGGAACTTGACCCATGCTGGCATTTACTTTCTTTGACTCATTTTGTTACCCATAGTGTTGGTGATTTAACTCTATCTAAATCCTGACATAATGTTAATCTTGCTAGCAAACTTATCTCAAGATTATTGAAGAAAAAGTCAATGTTGAAATAAAAAATGTGAACAGCTACAGGAAAAGCATGTATAGTATACATACACACACAAACAAATACAGAATAGTTCACAAAAATCCTCATTTTGGTTCATTTAGGACAAGCTACATAAATAACAAGAACATTGGCAATGATGTCAAAGGAGGAGGACTTTGGAATTCTGGAAACTAGAACCAGTGTGTGATTCTTGATTGAGCCTCCTTCCAATCTAGGGTTGGGCATTATCTGTTTACACTTATAGCCTCTTCCAAGACAAGCCCAGATCTTCCAACTGTGCTTCTTTTTTAAAACTCAGCCTAGGTAAGCAAGGTAACAATGCTTTTCTAATAGTTCTGAAAAACAGGTGCCTGTTCTGTTGGAACAAGATTCTCCATTCTTGGTCATTGTTTCTGGCCCTCTCTCTGCAGTCTGGATACCCTTCCTTCCCATCATAAGCTGTATGCTCCCGTGTAGTTAGTCTTCCTACCATAATTACACCTTGAGAGTATTTCCGCTGTCACATTCCTTATGGGCACAGAGCTTTGTTTTTGTGTCCCCAAAGCCTAGCAGAGTCTCTTTGCAATGGTAGGCACCAATAATGGATATTGAATGAGTGGATTCTAGTCTGAGTATCCTTTACTCTGAAAATCTCAGATATGTCACACTGGATCCCCTCGACCTAGTTTCTTGCACAGGAACATTCAACTCTTTCCTTCTGCAGGGAGTGTCAGCCAGCCCTGCTCATCATGTTCAATATGCACCTACCTATCCCACGTTGGGCTCCCGGTGCATGGAGCCTGCTTCTCCCTCTGCCTATGTCTCTGCCTCTCTCTCTGTGACTATCATAAATAAATTTAAAAAAAAAATTAAAAAAAATATACACCTACCTAGAAATAGGAACTTGAGTTTTAATGGGCATGTTATTTTTTTCCATTTGTCACTAATTAGCTAATATTATCATACTATGTTGTTGTTGGTAGCTACTTACTGATTCCCTACATTTTTCATTCTGTAATATACTCATCCCCAAAATTTTCTCTTTTTTTTTCTGAGAACAACAGCATTAAGTAATTAGGACTTATTATGCTTTTCTCTACAATAAGGTGATTTTTGACTTCTCTTTCCACAGAAAAGAGAATACCAAGGGAAGTTTGTTTTGTTTTTATTTTGTTTTGTTTTGCTTTTTAGCAAGAAAAAAATCTCATACTCTGTCATCTATACATTGTATATTGCATGATTATCAGGTGTAAAGATTTCATCTTATGTTTAAAAACATACTTTTAATCTGTCACAAGGCAGAGGAGCAGTTTCATTATTAGATTTTTTTTTTTTTGTAATCTTACAGGTACAGAAAAATAGAAGAATCAATGGTTATTTATCAACACAAAGCAGAAAATGCCAAAGCAAACACACATTGCTAGGATCCACTTGCTTTGGCAGATCTAACCCCCAGGGGAATCTACACTACCCTGAAGAGGAGACTAGGTTAGGGGAAACAGAGCAGTCTCGGGAGCTCCTGAGCTATTGAGAAGGTTCACAACTATGACTTTCAATCTGATAATGCCCAGATCTATTCTGGGTCTATAAAAAAAAAAAAAAAAAAAAAAAACTTGGACTTCCAAAGAGAAATTGGAATTTCTTTGACCCTCCTAAGAGTTAAGTAGAAATTGAAAGACCTTTAGACAAGCAGGCAGTACTGTTCATTCTACATGGCTTGTTTCAATGCAGAAAGGCCATTGCCCGACTACAAGGAGATAGAAGAGTCTTATGTAAAAAGCCATTATTAAAGGATTGCTCTGGGTACAGTTTACCTAGCAATAAGCATTGCATTTGAAGAGACCATCACAATAGGGAAAATTAAATGTTTTATTAATAAAATCTCATGTTTTTTTTTTAAATTCATAACATTTTATAATTGAAAACACATCATATAATCCATACTATGGCTGTGCCAAATGTAACATGAATCTTCAGCAAGAGTTCTAAAATTCTTTCAAAGATTTTTAACAAATCTCTATAAGCCAAATGGCAATTCACTGAGCCAAAGTTGGAGAAATTTCAAAGACAAATTTTATTCTTAGGTGTTTATGACTTGACTTAACCGAGAACGATTTTAATGATTGTTCATTTTAATTGACACTATAATATTCCTTAAACAAATTTCCAATATGCATTCACATGAATATACACGGCTATATACAGTTTAAAACTTATGAAATGTTTTGCACATAGCAATGTACATATATGTGGGAGGATTTATAAACAATAAAAAGATAATCAGGATACACTTAAACCAAGAGATAAAATCTTACTAATCCCTGTAGCCTTATTTTGCTCTCATCTGATCACAAACATCTTTCCCCCAGTCTTAGAGGTAAAAAATATCCTTATTCTTCTGCATTTCATTATAGTTTTCTCACATCCAATATGTTCTTACTAGTACATGTTACCAATTTTATATAGGTGGAATTTATAATGTGAGTCCTAGTATGATTTGCATTTCACTCAATATTAATAATCTTGTTGATGTGTAGAGTTGTTAACTTCTTAAATATAGCAAAATATACCCATCTGTTCTCCTTCAATAGACATTTATATTATTTCCTTTTTATTATTATTAAAAACTATATAGAGGTGGGGAGGGAGAATCTGAAACAGGCTCCACACCCTGCATGGAGCTGGACATCATGCTCCAGTTCAGGGCCCTGAGATCATGACCTGAGCCAAAATTAAGAGTCAGACGCTTAGCCAGCTAAGCCACCGGAGCACCCCATGAGCATTTTTACATATGTTCCCTAGAAGACATGCACTGCAATTCTCTAGGACAGTATTTTTCAAACTGTGAGCTATGATCCGTTATGAAAGGCAGGGTTATGAAATCAATTCGCTGAGTTAAAACCAGTATAGTTTAAAACTGACTTTTAATAGAATAGAAAATATCCAGATACCATTTTTAACTTCTAGTAAGTATTTTCTCAAAGTTTTGTTTGTTTTATGTATGTGAGTGTGATGTACATTTCTATCGTGGATTGTGATAAAGATATGTTCTATATTTTGTGTATTTTTTATATATGCAAATACTTGGCACAACAATATAGGTATATTCCTAAAATGAAGTTGCTAAGTCATAGGGTAAAAGCATATGAAGTTCCTGAGATAATGCCAAACTGTTTTCCAAATTTGTCATCAGAAAATTAACATTTTCACAAGCAGTTTCCAAGTTTTCATTGTGCAGTATCTTTGGCACTTGTTAAAGCAGACTTTTTAATTTTTCCTAATATGGTGAATGCAAAAGGGCAAGCCCTGGGAGTTTGACAGACACACTGTGATTACACATAGCGTCCATCTAGTACGTGAAGCCATTAAGATTTCCTCTAGGAGAAGCACTTCTTCATGCCTTATCCCCATCTTTTCTTTCTTGGTTCTTTATATTTCTGCTTGTAAATTTCAGGTATCTGTTATAATGTTACATGTTTTAAAATTAAAATATCTTCTCCCAAACTATGGGTAGGTTTTTCACTTTATCTCTATTATCTTCACATTAACAGAATTGTTCATTTTCATGTAGTCATACCAATCAATCCTTTAATGATGTGTTTTCTGCTCCACATCATAAAACTAGCACTGTATATTTTCTCCTATTATTGTTGAATGTTCATATTTTGTCCAGGTGTGTTAGCTATTTTGAGGTAAGAATTATTTCATCTGCAAATTGGCCTTCATTTTCTTCCTTTATTTCTAGTTCTTATTTCTCTTACTTTTTGCTCTCTTACTTTTTTCTCTTACTTATTCTCTTACTTATTCAGTGCAAGTAACTTTGTCTTCATCCTAACTTTAATGAGAATGCTTTTAGATAATTAGTTACATGTAATGTTGCTATAGGAGGTTTGTAGATATCATATGTCGGATAAAGGAGTTAGTCCTATTTATTTATTTTTTATGATTGATGGATTTTTTTAAGAACAGATGACAGAGAATCCAGATGTTTACACAGTAATGGAATTAAAGATCCCCATTGTTCCAGGAACAAGGAATAGCTTACTTTTTTGCAAGATTTCTAAATTCCACCATGGCCAGGTGGCCCTTCCCTGTGGCCTTCAACTTTCTTCTAATCCCCTTTCTGTTTCTGTTGAATGACTTATCTTTGTTGTCCCCTTGGCCTGCTTCTTGGGCTGCTTCAAGGCCTTCTTCTTGGCACCTGCACAGCTGGATATGGTGCCCGCTGCCTCTTCCCCTACTCTTCTATTTATAGTTGTTGTTGTTTAAACAAAGTTAGTCATGAATGGGTATGGAATCTTATCAAATAGCTTTCTGCATCTAATGACATAAGGATATATTTTTCCCATCTTTAATCTATTTATATGGGATAAAACTAATATATTTTCTATATGTCAATATTTAGTATATTCCTATATTTCTGTCTTTTTGAGAGAAAAGAAACAGGTATAATCTATTTTTAATTGATAAATTTTATTACTATTTTGTTTTAAGTGTTTACATTCATATTCATGAATGAGATTGGGCTATAATTTTCAATGAAGAGTGATACCTGAATGGAGTTCCAAGGCCTTTTTATATCGGGAAGTGAGAGGGAGGGGAAGCTTTTCCCAGAAGAAAGAAATATTAACTAAGACTGGGAAATAAGTGCCTATTTTTTTGAAGTGGTATTTTTACATGTTTTTACTCTGAATATTAACTTCAGAAATTTATGAACATTTATATAATTATATGGTATTTATGAATAAAGAATTAGGCAAATGGACTTTGAATCCTGACTCCATCACTTATTGATGCACTGTGCTGATGTATTTATTTATTTGTTTCAATCTTAGCCTCAGTTACCTTTTCCAGAAAAATGGACGTAAAAATTGTGCCTATTTTATAGGAATGTTTTCAATTAAATCAGTCATGTGTACAAGGACCTAACATGGTAACAGACACTCAAAAGTGTTAGCTGCTTTTACTATTTTATTTTTCTAGGAATTTATTTGTTTGTTTATTTATTTAGAGCAAGCGAGGTAGGAGGCAGGGCAGAGGGAGATGGAAACAGAGAGTATCAAGCAGACTCCACACTGAGTGTGGTGCCTGATGGGGACTCAATCTCATGACCCTCAGATCATGACCTGAACCGAAATCAAAAGTTGGAGGACAAATCCCTGACTAAGACAACCTGGGCACACATGCTTCTATTATTTTAATTTCATTGAAATAAATTATATTTTAATCACAAGTGAGTCAGCACATAATTCTTTTTTTTTAATGTTAAATTTAGGAAAGTATGCTTTTCTTAACCTTAACTGAACACATTTATTATTTTAAGAGTGAGATTTAGGGTATTACTCCTGGTATTTTAAATTATCATTCCTGGAAATTGTTATTTTCTGAACCGTACAGGAGACAATTGGGGGTTTTCTTAGTCAAGTGGTTTTTACTTCCATCCATCTGTTCATCCAAACTGACCATCCTTTCTTAGAGAATGTAGGTATGTCACTTGCTGAAGTCAAGAGCAGGCTAAGAGCTGGACCAGCAGAGGCTGTATGAGGATGGTATTATAGTCTCTATGGGACCTCTGGAGAAAGCATGACCAACTCTGAATGGTCTACATGATGCACACTGGATTTATCTGACTTTCTTTACCCTAGAAGAAAGGAAAGATAACCCGTAATCAACTTTAGCAACTCTTCCCACTTCATATCAACCTCGTCACATTTCTTAATTTAAAAAAAATCTTTACAGGTATGCTGACTCCTTAGTTATATAATCTCAGTAGTTGCAGAGGAATAGGGCAAAGAGATGAGAATCTATTAGCTAGAGAGCATGTATTCAAATCCTAGCCTACCACCCTGGATGAGAGAGGGAACCTGTGTCTTGGGTTTTCTCATCTGGAAAGGAGGATTATAATCATTTGGGGGAAGAAATGAGTTAATGTGCTAAGAACCACACTGATCCATAGGCAGCCTTCCATTTGTTATGTATCATCTTTATACTTTACGAGTAGAGAGAGGCTGTCTCTAACTTTCAGGTAGTACCTACCAATGTATTTTGAACATGATTAAAACATTCCAATCAATAGATGATTTTCATTAGCCAATTCAAAAATTTTTGCACTGTATCTTTAATTCATATCTTTTATTTCAGTCTTTGTAAATATATGCATTATTTTTAAAGATCAAATTATTAGGCGATCTTATCTCTAACATGAATAATCTAAACTTCTTTAAATTTATTTCCCTCGTTACTAATCACAATGTATTTTAAAAAGATGATTTTTTGAATGTACTGATTGTACCAAAAACATTCTTTTATGGAATTCATAAATTGTGCCTTTAATGTTTTCAACCTGATAAATACCTGCCAACTTGGAAATTTATACTCACAGTATCCAAATGAGTTATATTGCATCTTGCTAGAAGCAATGTATCTCTATCAATGTCAAAATACCATGGACAACACAGTCATTATTCCAAGTCAAATTTTTATCCTTAAATCCACATATATATTTTTCAAATAAATGCACTGCTTCAATTTCCAGTAAATATATTTTTGGAGGAAATGAAAGTCAGTTCAATAATACCTCTGGGCACCTAATACCCTTGCATAATCATTCTGACTTGGTGGAGAAAAGTTGTTGTATGGACATTACCTACCTCATAGGAATGCTGTGAGGATTAGAGAAATATCTGAAAAATGATTTGAGCTTCTTTGGGAAAGATGTTATTAATATGAGATGGTATTTTTATTTGAATGGGTAGGAGATTGAAAGAGGATTATTTCCTAAAGTGGAAGGGAGGCCTGGTGGTGAAGAAACCAAATACTCCACCCTAAGTGAGATGGATTACAGTGATAGGGGAAGGACACTCAGCAGGTTCTGACCTGAATGACAAGGAAGAGGAAGCAGTTTCTAATCCTCAATCCAGTCAGCTGTGGTTTTTCTGAATAGATTCACTCTTGAGGAGAGTATGTAGCAATGGAGAAAGTTTGGGTTCAAGACAGTCAATAGCTGGTGAGCTAACCCAGTTTATTCTCCCCTGTGTCACTCAAGATGTGATACATTATTGTGGGAGTAGAAATGCTGGCCATAGTAAGCAATAGGATTGTGTTGAGTGTGTTTAAAGCAAATTTCGATTTGAGTCTGCACTGTCATAACTGCATAGAGAGGCACACTGATGTTTAATCTGGGCATAGGAATCCTGCTAGTTGAGTTTTAGACAGATAAAGCATCCGCATCTCCCCAAATCAGATAGACTAGCATAAAACTACAGAATGCATATGTTGGCTAGCTAATATGATAAATACTAGATTTGAATCTCTAATGGATTTTGTTAATTTAGCTGTTTTCCTGTTACCACTTCCACTGCCATCTTTCTGCTTTGTTATATTTAATCGTCATGTTTTTTTTTCCCTATAGAATGTATATTCTAACCTTAACATCTTCACTGCACAAAACACCACCACAGAATATAGTGATACAAATGATATCTGTTTATATAATTAACAGTCCAGCCTATATTGGAAAATAAATAAAACAGATTCAGTTAATATCAAGTACAACCATGATAGGGTTCTCAGAAAATAGTCGAAAATCCTATTACCATTGAATACCAACTATACTCCCAAAACCTTGATGTATTCATAGATGAGAATTATAAAAACTTTGGAGAAATTTGAACTTCCTAAGATTGATAGAGGGAAGTAGTGCCAAGAAGGCATATAAGATAGATTGTTTGAGCACTGGGCCGGGTTCTGAGCTAGCTGTGTGATATGGAGCAACTCACACTATCTACTTCTCCATTTCTTCATCTGTTAAATGGGAATATTATGGTATCAACATCATATGTCCTTGTGAAGAGTAAAGAGAGAACACATATAAATACATATAATTAGTATAGGATCTGCTATATACATAAAGTGCTCAAGATGAGCTCTTGTTATAATTTCTACCAGTTGATCTTTAACGTCCCATGAAATTTTAGGTAAACAGAGCCACAGATTATAGTCAGTTATAATAAATGCTGTGAGGTGTTAAAGAAGGGACAACAAAACAAATATAAGCAGAGTATTTTGAGGACATATCATCAGAAAATAATTAGGTAATGCACCCAGTATCCAAAAACCTATCTAAGACAGGTGTCGGACACAGTGTTCTCATTCCATCTCACTGTATCATCGTGTCAGATGACATGGTCAGGAAAACAGAGTTCATGCTATGTGATTCCATATAAGGAATTAGGACAAAGGTGTCAGAAGAACTGAAAGCCCAAACAAGGGACACTAAAGCAAGACAGAGATTAATAATGACAGAAAAATATCGTGATACATCAGGCTGGTGAGGCAAAGAGAGAATGTGGTTGTCACCCAAGCCCTGCAACTGAGACCATCACAGGACATGATGTACTCACTGCTTGAGATACAGCTGAAACAGTACCGAGGAGGACTATGTCTTCCTTGAGTTGGCTATTGTTTCTCCTTGGTTGAAACTACCCAGAAGCCTAGTGGGGGGGTGAGGTGGGTGGGTAGAAAATGTGGTTTGCATGAGCTCTGCAGCTAAGATAGAGGAAGGCAGGTCTGCTGCCTATTTTAGGAAAAAATAATAAAATAAAATAATATAGAAAAAGGTTAGTACCTTATTTATTACCTATTTAAAAAATAGCACAAATTTGAAAAGGTATATTGATAGAACATCTCCATTCAACTGTTACTCAAATTTAATTTTATTAGGCTTAAATTAACCTGTTTGTTTGCTTTGTGGGGTTGGGGACATTACAACATATTTTTGATGTATCATTATACGATTTGTTGGGTGTGATTTGGACATGCCAATATTACAGTTAAGTAAAAGATTTTCAGTGTTTCTTGTTTAGAGTTTGAATCCCAAAATCTCAGAGTCTTAAAAATTCACTTGACCTAAAACTTGACTGTTTAGGGTGAAGAACAAAAAGCAGAAATAATATAGAAATAATACATTCTTAAAATGTTTTTACTTTTCATGCATGATTTACCCAAGGAAAATCAACAACAGTGTAAGAAATAAATAGATGCATAGATAAAACAAAAAATCCAAGGAAAAGGTGTTAAAATACTCTTTTCTTCTGATTTTTGAATGGGAGTATGGAGAACAGTCATTTGATTGTTCAAGTTTTTAAAGTTCTCATAGGGACTCATCAACCATCCTGGACCATAACCAGAGATTCAGGTTGGCCTCTATAGGTATTGAATCATAACTAGGAGGGTGTTCTGTTCACCCACTTTCCCATCCAGCCTCTCAAACCATTTTCACTGTAAATTTGGTTCCTTCTTTTGACAAATGCCTTAGTTGCTATTATAGATAATTTGTTCTCTGGTCATTATTTCAGTACCACCCACTCAATGTATTTGCTAATTTTATTTAATGCTGTTCTCTGTATACACATTACATATAAAAAGAGCTTATGCCATTTGGATTAAGATTATACAAATAAACACTTGATTGGGGGCACCAGAGTGGCTCAGTGGTTGAGCATCTGCCTTCGGCTCAGGGCGTGATCCTGGGGTCCTGAGATAGAGTCTTACATCAGGCTCCCCACAGGAAGTCTGCTTCTCCCTCTACCTGTGTCTCTACCTCTCTCTGTGTCTCTCATGAATAAATAAATAAAATCTTTAAAAAAAGAAAATAAATTCTTGTTTGTAAATTCCACACCCGTAATATTTCTGTGGAAGTCCTGAACTGGCTGTGGGGAAAAGCAGAATCCTTAGAGATGGAGGGATTTCTTGCCAAATATGAGCTTTTGCCTCACATTCTCTCATGTTCAAGTACAAAGAACAGAGGCACATACATGTTCAAGTATATGCATGTGTATGAATATAAATCATATGGAATTTGGGATGGAAAAAGGGGAGTTGGGTGGAAAAAATAGAGAAAATATATTCTGGAGTTTGATTTGAGTAAAATAAATTTGGAGCATAGCATGATTTTTTTTAATGCTTTTTGAGCATGTCTTAAAGAAAATCTTTTGGAAGTTATGAGCATAAACAGATTAAATTTACCTTGTCCCAACACTTGGACAACTTAAACTCGTAGCTACATTTTTAAATTTTTTTAAAGATTTATTTACTTATTTGAGAGAGAGAGAAAGAGAGAGAGAGAGAGTTGGGCAGAGGGAGAAGGAGAGAGAGAATCCTAAGCAGGTTCCAGACTCAGCACCCAGCCTGATGCAGAGCTTGATCCTATTGCCCCGAGATCATGACCTGAATCTAAACCAAGAGTTGGATGCTTAACCAACTGAGCCACCCAAGTGCCCCATAGCTACATTTAAAAAAAAAAGTACTGATATCTGAGTATAAACCCAGAGATTCTGATTTAATTGATTAATTGATGTGGGGGGAGTCATAGATATCAGTACTTTTTAAATATTCCCTGTTACTTCTAATATGTAAGTAAAGATAATAACCAGGGTTGGTACAGTCAGTCCTTTGCTGATTTCGATGTGAACATGATTTCTATTTTTAACATACTCCCAAGCCATGCTGATGCTGCTGGTCTATGGTCCACACTTTGTGTAGCAAAGAGATATATACTTTAGAGGGTGGCTAATGTTTGTAGGGAGGAGCTATTGAGGTGAGCGACTCTTCATACTCTTCACCTGGACTCTAGCATCTCTCTCTTCTAGAAATGTTAGAGCTAATCTATACTGAGTTTCCACTGGAAAGGCCGGCAACACCATGTATTTGCACACCTTTGCTTAGTGTCTACTGTGGTGAGGTAAGAGAAAAAGCTGTTATTAGGAGTTGTCATAAATCTATTACAGCTCTATTCCCCAAACATCAGCCTTTCTTTCTCTTTTTCTTTCTTTTTCTTTCTTTCTTTCTTTCTTTCTTTCTTTCTTTCTTTCTTTCTTTCTTTCTTTCTTTCTTTCTTTCTTTCTTTCTTTCTTCTTTCTTTCTTTCTTTCTTTCCAGCAACATTCTCACATTTTCCTCCTCAGGTACTTAACAAAAAATCAAATAAAAAAATACCGTGACACTTTTAACTTTTCCTTTTGTTAAAGATTAAAACACTTTTATGGCATAAAATCATTAACAAGGGATGATTCTAACGTGTTTCTGATGGAATGTTCAAATCGGTCATCTTGTGTCATTTCTTAATGACATGTGTCATTATGTAGGTACTTACAGAAAATATGTAAGATGTTAGCTAAATGGACATCTGTCTTATATGGTAAACTTTTGATAAAAAGTCTATTATTTTTACAGGAAGTAAAAAAATAAAGGTAGCCTAATTTTTTTTCCCATTTCTCCGCTTTTTCTCCCCTTTACAATTGAGCAAGTGAGTTTAAAAGTACATGTCAGAATTGCCCCAAAATGTGTTGTAATTCCATTTCAATGTGACAGTACATTTCAGAAGAAACTGTTTCTGAGGTGATCTGCTATAGGTTACAATGCTAATCTCGCAGCTGTCTCTATAGCTATCGGTACTCATAAATCATGTGGTCTGTAATAAGAGAAGTAAGTTTGAGAGGTTAGAAATCTTAAGAAAATTGTGACAGAGGTGATAGATGATACAAAATGACTACATTCTAAAGATGTTATATAGAAGGGAACGTGTTGCATTTGAGATAAGTACGTTCTGGATTTTTTTTTTTTTTTTAACCAGAAGAGTATTAGCAATATAATACATGGCATACTTCAGTAACATCATTTGATAGGTTTTAAGCATTTGTATATTCAAGGGGTTTATATACAATCGAGTTTTATCCTAGTTTTCACGAAATCTTAGAGGCCATTCTAATTATTTTGAAGGTTTTGAAGATATCACGTGTTCTCAGGGGTGCCTTATCCGGATTTTGAAAACGTTCACTTTCTTTATAAGTCTGAATTCATTAACTTGTCTGAGAAATGTTTCAAATACAATGTATGAAGTAGAAACCCTGAAAAAAAAATTACCATGGGGCTAGAGACCTTTTGATTTCTGTGAGTGCATTGGGATGGTCACAATGAGCAAATAAAACCTGAATATCATTACATAAATACCAAGAAACTGTGGTCTTTGTAAATGCTTGTAGCACAAACACTGTGGCATTATTTCAATGTCTGAAATTACTTATTTGATTTGAACTGGAAAGTATTCCAATTCTTTAAACAATTGGTAAACTTTGAATTACCTTAATTGGGCTAAAGTAACACTTTTGAATGTTGCTGTGAAGCAGATTTCTTTTGACTCTCACTATAGTGTATTGAGTTCCTCTGAAAAGCCTGTGAATACATCAAGAGGGTACACATAGAACTAGGAACAACTCACTGAAGAATTCACAACATGAATTTATTATTATTTATTCTCAGTACTTGGTCTTATGTTATAATAAAGCACTTGTATATTGCTAATGGTTTAGTCAATCTTTGCGTTCTTTTGAAATGCCTAGACATATCAGAGACTTTTATCAGTGTTTTTTTTTTAACTCAATCCCTATGAGTTATAAAATCTAAATTTTATAACAAATATAGATAAACTAAGTATGTGAGGTACTTAAAGCATATTGTATTCACTATGGCCTTTTCCCATTTTGATTGAATCCTGTAAGTAGCTGTCTTCTATTACCACTAAAAATATATGATTCTCATATACCCCACACCCAGTTTTTCATGTCATTAACTTCTTTTGCTGGCGTGGTACAATTACAACAATCAATACTCAAAATTGCTGCCTAATTATCTATATTCCAGACTTTATTCAGATATCACTAGTTTTCATCTGACATCCCAATTTCTACTTCAGGATCCCAACCAGGCTCTCACATTACATTTAGTTGTTACGTCTTCTAAGGCTCTTTTTGGCTCTGACAGTTTCTCAGACTCTCCTTGTTTTTGATGACCTTCACAGTTTTGAGGAATACTAGCCAGGTATTTTGTAGAATTTCCTTCAGTTGGGATTTGTCTGATTTTTTCTCATGATTAGACTGGGGTTATGAGATTTTGTGAGCAAGATCATGAAGATAAAGTGCCATTCTCATCACATCATATCAATGGCATATACTATCAGCATGACTTATCACCATTGATGTTAACCTTGATCATCTGGCTTGAGGTTTGTCAGATTTCTGGGCTCTAGAGTTACTCTGTCTTCCACCCTTCCATACTATTCTCTTAGAAAGAAAGTCACTATGCACACACAGTTCTCACTTAAGGAGTTGGGAGTTATGCTCTACCTCCTTGAGGTCAGAGTATTCACATAAATTATTTGGACTTCTGCTCAGGAGATCTGTCTATTTCCTACCATCTGTTTGTCCAAACATTTATATCCATATGGGCTAATGAGTATATATTTTATGTCATAGTTTATAATCCAATGCTATTTTATTTATTTTGTAGCTCAAATTATTCCAGCTTTTGGCTTTGGGAACTTTTTCAGTTGGCTCCTATGTCCTTTTGACACATCTGATGGGGCTACAACTAAACCTAGAATATAAATGAAATCTAACAGTGGATTTGAGATATTTATAATTCCAAATTTTCTGGAAATATGACTTTTGGGATCTTATTTGCCTAAGGAAGTGAACGGTAAAGAAACCGATTTAACTTATTGTGTGAGACACTATTTGACCTCGAGTAAAATAAATATAACTTGTGGGCCTCAGTTTCTTTATTGTTATGGCAAGAATACAGTTGGCTCTTGAAAAACATGGTTTAACTGGGCAGATCAATGTACACATGGATTTTTTTTTTTCAACAAATACAGTACAAGGATGCCTGGGTGGCTCAACGGTTGAGCGCCTGCCTTCGGCTGAGGGTGTGATCCTGGAGTCCAGGATCAAGTCCTACATCAGGCTCCTGCATGGAGCCTGCTTCACTCTCTGCCTGTGTCTCTGCCTTTATCTCTCTGTGTGTCTCTCATGAATAAATAAATAAAGTATTTAAAAAATATAGTACAGTACTTTAATAAATTTTCCCTTATGATTTTCTTAGTACTTTTCTCTGGCTTGCTGTATTGTAAGAGGATAGTATATAATGTATGTAATGTATAAAATATGTGTTAACCGACTGTTATCAGCAAGGCTTCTGGTCAATAGTAAGCTATTAGTAGTTAAGTTTTAGAGGAGTCAGAAGCTATATGCACTGTTCATAGGTCAACTCTACTTATAGTTTGAGCCATATAAAATTGCCAATATTATAAAACTTTTGACCTACAAAGCAGTAATTTCATATGGCTCAAGTGTAGCTGTACCTAACTTGTGAGGCTCTTAAAAAGATGAAATGAAATTTTTTTGTACAAATGTTAATGCCCTTCACCTGGCCGCTATTCCCTTTCCTTAGAAAAAGCTGATTTGGCTGTTGATAGAAAAAGAACCATACCAACATAAACCACAGCTCGTTGTCCCAGGCCAGGAAGACAACACGAGGGATTCTAAAACACTAAAACCCACAGTCCTCCCAAATCTCTTAATCAGCTGCTGGACAGCTTTTAGTGATAAAATCTTCAATATTAAATCTTATTTTTAACTTGTGTCCAAATCTAGGTATTTTTAAAAATGAAGGTTTGTGAACTAGTATATTATTAGATACTGAAAACAAATTATCTCCCTAGTACATTGAAAGCCTTCATTCTGGAACGGAAAACAAGCCACTGAAATGATTACATTACCTCATTATAATGAGATACATTAGATGAAGTGACCCCAACCCATTATTCTGAATGGAGGTTCTTTAAATGCGGCAACGCACCTGGTTGCCCAACTCAAGAGGAACAAGTGTAATTATTTCCTTGCTTCCAATTAGATGGGCTTTTGCCAGCCGTTGGAAGTTTATTTGGTAGCAATGATCAAAAATGTGTTATATTCTTTATGAGATTCCATTAGGGGAGATTTCCTATGCTTTTCATACATTTATGGGGTGAAAATTGGGGCCTCATGCTATAGTTTCCTCTGCTATCAGTGGTGTTAAGGCTTTGAAGAAAACACAGCAATGCATAAGACATATGACTTATTTTATGACAAATTAGAATAATTGGCCATAATAGAAAATAGACTTGCCTATGTATCATGTATCCATGAAGTATGTTTTTTTTTCTTAATTTTAGGTTGGAATAGGTCTTGAAAAAAAACGAAAGAACACCATCATAAATGTTTAAAGCAAAATCTTGGGGTGCCTGGGGGGCTCAGCCAGATGAGTGTTCCACTCTTGATTTTGTCTCAGATTGATCTCGGGGTTGTGAGATTGAACCCCCATGGGCTCTGCACTCAGCCAGGAGTCTGCCTGGGATTTTCTTCCTTTTCCCTCTGCCCCCCTCTCAAAAATAAATAAATAAATATTTAAAACAATAAAGCAAAGTCTAAATTTCACTCATAATGGTATGTTTGCCAGTTATTGAAATATTTCATTCCTGTTTTCTTCCTACTACCTTGTGTGGACCTTCCAAAAAAGGTTAGTTAGGGGAAGACATGAAATGAATGAGAATTATTTCTCATAGAAAAAGAATGTGCTTATGAATGTTCACATATCCTTTGTTGGAGATTCTAGTATGAACCAGTAAGGGAAAATAATTTGGGGAAAATTGGTAAAAATGTCCAGCGCACTCTTAAGGCCACCTTTGACCCCATCTGCCATCTGTCTTGCCAAAGATGCAGCTACCTATATGGCTTTGTTTGTGAGATCAAAAGGCATCCAAAAATGCATCCTTTTCCCCCAGAGTTCACTGAAATTTCAGTACTAGAGAATCACTCTTTAGGTTAAGAGCCTCCTGTTTTCATGAATCCCTGGTAAATTGCAGTTACACCTAGAGTGTTAATGTGTTGAGCTAGAGTCACTTTTGCTATCATCAGCCAGGGTGTTATAATAGCAGGTTTATTTTATTTCTTTCCAAGCCCTATAGAAAAAGCAGATCCCTTCACCCTTATGCTCTCTTTGGCTATCACTCTATAATTTCTTCTATTCACCAGCCAAATTTCCAGTAGAAGTAATTAGCACACAATGTCTCCTATTTCTCCCTCCCCCCACCCCTTTAACTCTTCAACTCTTTGCTCTTAGACTTTGGCCAAAGGACAGTTATTCTATCAGAATTACTTCCTATTGTTTCACCCAGGAGCATTTTCAGTTCAAATCCTGCTTGAAACTTTTTGGACTATTTATTATTTTTTCCTTGAAATTTTGAAATTCTTTCTTCTCTTAGTTTAAGGAAAAATGTCTTTCTCTCTCTCTCCTTCCCTCCTCTACCACATTGTTCTCTCCTCATTACTGAATATTCCTCAGTTTCTGTGATGGTTAATTTTATGTGTCAACCTGACTGGGCCACAGTACTCAGATAGTTGGCCAAGAATTATTCTAGATGTTTCTATCAAGATTTTTTTTTCAGGAGATTGTAATTTTACATCAGCAGACTTTGGATAAAACATTACCTTCAAGAATGTGAGTAGAACTCATCTAATTGGAGTAAAAGGCCTTAATTTAAAACAAACAAATTAAAACAAACAAACAAACAGAAGACTTCTCCTGAGGAGAAAGGAGAGTCTCTAGGCTTCTGGTTTTTTGACTTGTCGGCTTCCATAATAGCATGAACCAGTTCCTTAAAATAAACTTTGAGATGTATGTATATGTCTATATACTTTAAATAAATCTCACTATTTTTATTGTTCTGCTTGTCCCTTAACTATGGCATAACAGAATTGCTAATTGAAAAGCTCAGAGAGCCAGTAACCCCAAGGTCATGTTCCTTTGGAAAACTCTTACTAGCACAGAGTAATTCTAGTTTTCTCCATTTTGCCCATTTCTTAAATAGCTGCAACTTCTAAGGTTCTGCCTCAAGCCCTGTCCTCTTCTCATTTTGCATTAAGAGAAGTTGCAGGATTTCAGTATATTCCAAACACAGGTGCCAGTGCATAACTCTATTTTGAATTCTAAATTTTGAATTCCAATTTCCAACCTCCCAACTGACAGCACTATGGAGGTATCCCACAGGACTTTTGACATCTAAGTGTACGAGTGCAGACTTATCTTTTCCATCCTTGCTGCACTTTATCATAGAAACTTAATGTCTGTTAATAAAGTCATTAGCTACCTAAACCAGAAATCTGAGTGATCCTTCAGTTCCTTTGAACACCTGATCTTTTCTGCAGTCTCAAATCCACATCCACATCATCTTCTCTCCCCTGACAAAGCTAGTCATTTGTGGAGTCCTAATGCAGTATGCCTAAAACTATTCCCTTTTCTCAATTTTTACTCTAGGGCTTTATACAGGTTGTCATTACATGGACATTAAATCAAAATACAATCTGAATCCTGCCTTCCATCAGATCTCATGGTTTGACTCTCTCCTTTCCACTATGCTTAAAAATGTGGAGTGAGTTACAATTCCTTGAACTTGCTTGTCGTTTTGTATTACTGTGACTTCACCCTATGGCAGTGCCCCTTACCCACAGTTTTGTTTTCCATACCTTATTGCATGCAGACAACTGAGGACCAGAAACATATGTTCCTCCTCCTTCTTTTTTTCTTAAGCTTTAAAAATTATTTATTTATTATTAATTAATTAATTAACTAACTAATTAATTATACACTAACAGGAGGAGGAGCAGAGGGAGACATAAAGAGAAAATCTCAAGTAGACTCCTTGCTGATTGTGGAGCCCAACACAGGGCTGAAATTCACAGCCCTGAGATCACTTTTTCAGCCAAAATTAAGAGTTGAACACTTAACCAACTGAGCTACCCAGGTGTCGGCATCAGAAGGTCAGGAGCAGCCTAACACTACTTCACAATATCTATATCATTCATCTCACCTCATCTCATCATGTAGGCATTTCATTATTTCTCACCATCACAAGAAGAAGAATAATTACAGGAAAATAAGATTTGGGAGACAGCAAGCAAAATACCACATTTACATATGTATTGCAGTATATTATGACTATTCTATTTTATTATTAGTTACTGTTGTTAATCTCTTACTGTATGTAATGTATAAATTAAATTTTATCATAGATATGGGCACATGGGAAAAATAGTACATATAGGTTTTGGAACTATCAGCATCCACTGGTGGGCAGGGAATCTTTCCCCTGTGGATATGAGGTGGGAGGCTACTGTAATTTTCATTGTTCCTAGAATCCTTTTCTCAGTTTAGAAAGTACCTTCCCCTAAAAAAAAAAAAAGAAAAAGAAAAAAGAAAGTACCTTCCCGTGCTTTTAGATGCCACTTACACACACTTCTTTTATGAAGCCCTTTCTGATTCTTGAATTGATTACCCTGTATTAAATGTGATTACTGTACCTTACTGTCTACATCTCATGCTACTATGATTTCTCCTTATTTAAAAAGTTGTTTGTCTATTTGTATCTGTATTGCTCAGTGAGACATTTAAAGGTTGAAATTAAGTTTTATTCATCATTGTATCTCCTTGTTTAGCAGACAAGATATCCATGGTATGGTACAGTGAGGTTTGAATGCATGAGTGATCAAGGAGAAAAAGTTTAAAAATCATTTGCAAAGGGGCACTTGGCTGCCTCTGTCAGAAAGGCATGTGACTTTTGATCTTGAGATCGTGAGTTCAAGCCCCACACTGAGTATAGAGATTGCTTAAATAAATTTTTAAAAAATCATATAAAAAGTATAGCCCTGTAAGAAGTAAATGGAATTGAAACTTTTTTCATGTATTTCATAGGCAGCATTTCCTGACCAGAATATAATAATATTAGAAATGGAACAAACAAAAATCCTTAAAGATACGGGAAATTGGGATCCCTGGGTGGCGCAGCGGTTTGGCGCCTGCCTTTGGCCCAGGGCGTGATCCTGGAGTCCCGGGATCGAGTCCCACGTCGGGCTCCCGGTGCGTGGAGCCTGCTTCTCCCTGTGCCTGTGTCTCTGCCTCTCTCTCTCTCTCTCTCTGTGTGTGCTATCATAAATAAATAACTTAAAAAAAAAAGATACAGGAAATTAAAAATAACTTTTATAAAATTTGAGATTAAAAAAAAAAAAAAAGAAGCAGTTGGGGAGCCTGCGTGGCTCAGTTGGTTAGGCCTCTGACTCTTGATTTTAGCTCAGGTCATGATCTCAGGGTTGTGAGATTGGGCAGCATTAAGCCTCAAGTGCAGAGCCTACTTGAGGTTCTCTCTCCCTCTGCCCTTGCCCCGCACCAAAAAAGGGAGGCAATCGAATTACAGTTAGGCTATCTATAAAATAGAATTTTAAAAAGCAAGATATAATCCAATATACCGTGTATGAACCAACAACACATGTGAGTTTGCATTTAAACTTGCATATATGTGTGGTAAGCAGTAGGCACAAATCTAAGAACCACAAATTAAGTTATACAAGAAAAATAGCTATAATTTTTTCCCATGTAACTATATTTTCAATTTCTATTCTGTTCCTATGCAATTTAGCATAATCAGAGCCAATTCAGAATATTTTTAATAAATTCAAGGTTCTTCCCACCAGCCACTCCCCTTTTACCCCTGGATTGCATACAAATGTTGGGAGGAGGGATGTGTCATTATCATCCTCAGTGAAATTATCCTTGTCATAATAGCTAACACGATGCATGCCTTCTGAAATCGCTTTACATGTATTAACTCATTTAATCCTCCAGAATGCTGCAAAGGGGAAGTCCTATCACTGCCATTTCCGAGCTGAGGGCACAGGCACAGAGAAGTTAAGCAGTTTCCTGAAGTTCCAACAGCTAATACGTGGGGGAGCAGGAATGAAAACCCTGGCAGTTCTGTCCCCGAGGCCGTGTTCTTCGTGCTGTGATGCTGAGGAAAGCCATGGCAGGCGGAGGGCTTTCTTGCCCCACGCTGACCACTGCATCTGGTTCTTTCCATCTTGGCTGTGCATTCTTCATACCAACAGAGGATGCTTAATTCCTGGTGGAGCTAAACGGGCACTTCCCTTGTCTGACTCAAACTTCAAAGCATGCTCCTATGAGTAGTCTGGGCCCTCTCCGCAAGCCCCCGATGTCTGTAGAATTTGGTGATCATCCAAGCATTTGGGCAAAGTTCACGTTCAGACTGTGTGCACACTCACCATCTCCGTGGATTCCTTGCATCTGGGAAATCCTCTTAAATTTCCATCTTTTCCACCAACTTCTGGCTTTGTCTTCTGACATCTCAACCCAGGAAGGCTTCAGGCTTCTGCTGCAGGAGCCATGCATGGCTTAGCAGAGCCTTCCATTCAAAAAGCGGCTGATTCACAGAATTTGTCCTGGTGCATCCAGGTCTTTCAGAGAGAACTTTCTCTCCGGTGTCCTCCTGCCTCACCCGCACTCCAAGCCCTCTAGATCTTTCCTGCATCAGGGAGTTTTGAAGTCTCCCTAGGGTCTGGGCAGAATTTGTACTCAGATTTGGGAGTAGTGCCCTTTTACTCTCACTTCCAGAAATTCCCACCCGCCCCAGACTCCCAGCTTCTCTTCCAACAGCGCATTCTTCTTGCTGTGTTTAACCACAAGTGAGGCTGCATTTTCTGCTGTCACAGCTGTGGTTTTTAGGGAGTGTACTTGGTCAAGAGAGTTAAAAATTCACAACTCTCAGCTTTTTATAGCAGCTTTTTCAAGAGTACCCTGGTTTGGTGACTTCTTCCTGGTTTTAGGTACTTTTCAGCTGTTTTTCCAGCCCTGAACTCTCTCTGCCACCGAAGCTAAGCTGGTAGGGCTACATGTGATTTCTATCTACATGATAATCCCATGAATTGGGAAGAATAGGGAAGTGCACTTGGGTAAAAAACTATAGAATCCCTTCTCCAGTGTCAGGTCTTCTTGTTTGTTTGTTTTTGTTGTTTTAAGAATCTATCCCATTCTGCATGCTTTTCAAGGCCTTTAAATAGTAGTTAAAATTCTGTCCAGGTTTCAATGTTGGTATCTGTGAAAGGGTTTGCATGGCCACTTTGCTGTTATTACTGGAAGTCCCCCAAATGTATATTTACATTAGCAAAAAGTGTATTCCACAAACATGTATAATAAGCACAAACCACTATGCTTTAGATGTGAAGACATATGAAAACCCGTCTTACTTTACGTTCATGTTGAATCTCTTTCATGAGGCCAGATGCAATGACCTGAAACTTGACTATGTCTTTATAATCCGACTGCATATGTTTTATAGCTGCGGTGAACCTAAGTCCCCACTTGCCAGATCAGTCTCCATTCATGCTCGTTCTCCTGATGTAATTATTGATTTAAGAGGGTTTACCTCATCTCAAAGGCTGTTTTTTTTTCCAAAAATGGTTGTATTCGGAGGTACTGGGCATTAGGACTCCAACATGTGAATTTCAGGGGCCATGCAATGCAGCCCATAATAGTCCTGGATAACAGTGTTATCAGAATCATGATTATTAACACCAGAGTGGCAATATTGGTACAATATAGCAGAGTCAATAAAAAAATAGCATTTGGTTGAATTCCCAATTACTGAATGCCTTATATAAGCCAGATGTCGTTAGCCTCCCCCCTTTAATACTAAGCTTCTCTGCATTTGTCAAATTGATAGAAGCAACGAATGGGCACCCAGTGTTCCTGACCCTGCAGTCCAGCCACACTCTATTGCCAACTCAGCTTCTACCTTCTTGATGCCTGTGTTCATCAAAAGTGTGTGGACTGTGGTTGAATAGCATCAGAACCATTTGGAAGACATGATAAAAATGCAGAGCCCACACCAGGTCACATAACTGAAAGTTTGAGCATGCATAGCCCAAGAGCTTTCATTTTTAAAGCTCTGCAGAAGTTCCTTACTGAGCGCTACAATTTGAGTATGTAATTGAATAGACACTTGTGCATAATCCACCACAATCTGTGAGGCCTCCTGCACTGCCCTTGAGGACGAAGATAGTAAACAGCTTCAGGCAAAGTGGATTGGTCACTCCATTCCCCCTTCAGATGCTCTGCGGCAGGATCTTCAGATGCGAGTCCTAAGGCCAAGCAAGATGCTGCTGCTCCTGGTAAGTAAGAAGTTTAACATTAAGTTAACTCCCTAAGGAGTGAGCTGGGGTTGGCCCCCAGGGAAGCCGTATTATGCTGACAAGTCACATGGGCTTTCAAGAAGTTTTACTTTCCAAGGAAAAAATGACATGCTAAAGATACCTCGGTAAACATTTTTAAAGGCCAAAAAAATATATATATATATTAAAGGCAGATTTTTCTGAAACACAATGTGTTTGGAACTCAGAGAATGATACAGATTTTTGCACTTCTACATCTTGACTTTGAATAAATATTTTTAAGCCTACCTAAATAACTATGGCAGTAGTGAAATCAGATTATTGTCCTGTAACAAGATTATGAAAATACTGTAATAACCCCGATGTAATGGCTGACTTTTAAAATGTTAGCATTGTTCCTTAAGTGAAATTGACCTTGTCGCAAAGCATGTCACAATACTCTCTTTTTGCTAGAATGAAATATTACTGTGAGATTATTAACATTTATGTGGAAAGGTAAATGTTTTAAGGCCACTGACTCCATGATGCATGCATGAAAGTGTGGTTTGATGTATATTATGGAGATTCAATAATTATTACTGGATTAGGTCAATAAATCTGAAAAGATGGAAAAGATTGCAGAATGAGAGCACTTTGTATTAAAAAAAAAATGATCTAATGCCTTCTTTGGCTAATCCATCCATGACAACCAAATTTGGCCCAGAGTTCCACATGCACAGGTTCCATTGACATCCATAGAATTTGTGCATGAGTTACTGAGGTCAGAATTAAGCCCTAAGGAAATAACTAAAGATTTTTGGTGAGATATACTTGTGTGATTAAATAAAATCATTTTTATGGGCTTCGTTTTCTTGTTTTCAGACTGTTTCTTATGAAGATAAATAGCCTACGCACATTGAGGTTAATATTGCTTTTAAGCTATTTGTCTCCATTTGGGAACTAAATGCAAAGAAAAATGAATGTTTTACCTTTCAGAAGCTTTCTTCACTTAAATGTTTTCACTAAGTCCAGAGTCTAGCAAACTTTTACGAATTTCCCAGGAATAGGCATTAATCACCTCTAAATATTTTGGATAAGAGTGGAAAATGTATGTCTTAAGAGGAATTACCAAGTAGTTATTTATTTCCTTTCTTTACTGCTGTGACCATAGTGAAATCTGCTTTAGAAAAAAAAAAAAATGTAGATAACATATGCACCTTTAAATACGCACATATTAAAGGTATAAATCTTGACATGCAGCCTTATTTGAAATATAGAAACAATTAATTTGAAAACGAACTAAACATTGAGCTAATGTAACTGTTTTTGACTTATTTTTCATGAATGCACTGAGATGCACACAATTAAGTGATATGGGCCAGGCACTCTGCTATGCACTTTATATTTGTAGTCCTACTTTATCCTCAAATCTCAATTTTGGGGCACCTGAATGGTTCAGTCTTTTAAGCAGTTGCCTTTGGCTCAGGTCATGATCCCAGGGTCCTAGGATCAAGCCCCACTTTGGGTCCCCTGCTCAGTGAGGAGTCTGCTCCTCTCTTTCCCTCCACACCTTCCCTCACTTATGCTTTCTCTCTCTCTGATAAATAAATGCAATCTTTAAAAAAAAGATTGCATTTATTGAGGCTGTGGACCATGCTCTCTCTGATAAATAAATGCAATCTTAAAAAAAAAAATCTCAGTTTGGGACACCTGGGTGACTCAGCGGTTGGGAATCTGCCTTTGGCTTAGGGCGTGATCCTGGAGTCCTGGGATCAAGTCCCACATTGGACTCCTTGCAGGGGTCCTGCTTCTCCCTCTGCCTATGTCCCTGCCTCTCTGTGTCTCTCATGGAAAAATAAATAAAATCTTAAAAAAAATAAAAAGTCAAAAAAATGAAAAATTTCAGTTTTGCAGGTAGGAAAATTGAAATATGATGAGGTTAAGTAATGTATTACTTAAACCCAGGATTCAAATTCTGGTAGTTGCTCTATTTACTATACAAGGACACTTTAAATTAAATGTAAAATAAAAAATCAACTCAGAGAAACAGTTCTCAAAATTCAGTTTCAGGTAGATTTGGATTTCAAAATGAATCTAGGGGAAACAATTGTAAATACAAAAATTTCTCAAGCCTCTGTGGGGCAGCGAATTTATCTTTCTGAAGAGTTGCTAAGAAAAATTAGAAATGCATTATCTACTAATAGAAAATGTTATGAAAACAATGAATAGTTCAAACATAGATAAATACAAATGAGAAAAAAATTTGATGTGATGTGTGGTTTACTTTGTACTGGGTTTTGTACACCATATAAAGGGTTCTAAAAACTTGTAACAGAATTTTAAGATTCAAATAAAATACATAGTCAAGAGTTGGATGGTTAACACTCAAAATATTAAACAGAGCAAAATAAACATTCCTAATAATAAAATAAATGTAAATTTAAAAATCTAGTTGGCCTTTCTAGTTTATAAAGTGGATAAATTCTAGAAAATAATATGTAGTTATAAAGTTGAGGTCAAATGATATACTCATTTTTACTGACAATTTTTGTTATTACTTACTGAGGTCATTCAACATTTTTATCATTAGCTATTTAGTTGTTTAGAAACCAATTTCAAGAATAAAATGGACTGAAGTAGGTCAATGTTTATTTGTCTTATATAAAATAAGTCCTGGGACAGGTAGTCAAGGAAAGGTGTGGTGACTCCATGGTTATGAGGTATATAGGTTTGTTCTTTTATTTGTTTGCTTGTTTTGTTTTTGTTATCCTAGTTTTTTTTTATTTTATTCTCAAAAATAACTCATTATCTAAAATGACTGCTGGAACTCTAGCTATCACCTCTATATTCCAGGTATCCAGAAAGATGATTGCAGGAAAGAAAAATGGGCAACCTACCAGCTAGGTCATCTTTATTTAAGCAGCTTCCCTGGAAATCTTGTATAACATTCATTGGTCAGAATTCAACTTCACATGTAGCACTAGCTACGCATCGCTTCCAAGGGAGGCTGAGAATTATCTTCAAGGTGGATTCATGACATGGCAGCTGAAATCTAAATCATGCTTCTTCAAATGGGGGAGAATGGAGAGTTGCCGGCAACTATCAATCAGTCACACTTGTTGAACAAGTATTATTGAGCATCTTCTAGGTGCCAAGCTATGTGGTAGGTACAGGAGTTCACTAATTAAAAAGCATGGTCCACAGCCTCAAACAATTCAAAGACTAGTTGGGACAGAGATACTTAAACATTCATTTTTTATAGAAAAAATACAAAGATGTTTATCAATAGCTATTAAAATATTTACATATGTCGACCTATTAATTCTCTTCTAGGAATGAATCATAAGGAATTAATTCAAGAGGGGAGTTGCCTAAGCAGGTTTATTGCCACATTGTTTATGATAACAAAGTACTGCCTATAAACTAAACAGGGAAACTCCAAAAAAATTTTGGCAAATCTACTTAAACATTATGCAACCTTAAAGAATATTTAAAACTTTTATAGCATATCCACAGACTAGGAAAATATTTTCAGGAATATATGGATGACCTGAGGCTAATATATGATCACTTTATTATTAATTGAAAAAAGAAGATATTAACTGTTTTCATATATTAATGTAACCATCCAAATATGTGATTAAGGACATTATATGAATAAGGACTAGAAAACATCAGGAAAAAGGAAACCAGTTTAATTTGTTGTGGTAGGAATGCTTTAAGTGAGTTATTTTATTTAGACTTCTGTTTACTCTTGGTCTAATATGGATTTGTATTTTGTATCTTAACATAAAAAGTTTCAAAGATAGAAGTTGAGTGCAAAGAATAGAAATGTCAGCTCTTAGACTTTCCAACTTGTCTGTCTACCTCCTTTTTGCTTTTTAAATTTCTATACTTTGTTATTAATGTGATTATTTCATCTCTTTATTGCTAGGAAGTTCTCCTGTTTGAGATTTCTTTTTTTTTTCCTTTCTGGTGGTTCAGGCACCGTACTAATAATATTAGGTATATTAACCAATTCCGTATGGCTAGATCCTATACTCCCCTAGTTGAAATCCCCACCGCCCTATCCATTGGAGAGGGATCTTTTTCATCTTTCAAGCCAATGTGGCTTTGACTTTTCTTATCTACTTCATCTCCCTTTGTCTCCA
This sequence comes from Canis lupus dingo, assembly GCF_003254725.2. Lineage (NCBI taxonomy): Eukaryota > Metazoa > Chordata > Mammalia > Carnivora > Canidae > Canis > Canis lupus. The sequence continues at coordinate 49,891,489 of NC_064258.1, read as the reverse complement.
AACAGAAGCCATCCTTCTTACTTAGACATTAGTTCTGTATTTCTTTCTATTGCTCTTACTATATTTCACCTGTTAACATATCTCACCAACCTGGGAGCTCTCTGAGAGCTCTGTAGAGCTTTTCCTCTACACCCCAGATCTAGCATGAGACTGGCACGTGTTAGGAACTCAAATATTCGAGGCTTTTCAAAAACTTTCTTTGATCCAAGGGGATCATCACAATTTGCCAGTCACTGCAGATAGGAAACAAGTTGATTATAATTTGAGATATTGTGAAATGAGTCAAGAATTTATAGGAAGAAGAAAAAAAAAAAAAAAGAATTTATAGGAAGAGAAGAATCACTCATTTTCCATTTTTTTCTGCTGAAAAGTATAATCTCTGATCTCTTTTCCATATTAATCAGTAATGAGTTTGTGCTCAACATTAGCTGAAAGCCTATTGTTTAAAAATATTTAGTAAAATTAGTAATATGTAGGTTGCTTATTCGAAATGGCATTATTAAATATATTTAGACCTTTATGTGTATAAATTAAGATTTTACATGAGAGATTCAGGAAAACCCTATGACTATTTTTATGTAATTAATCGTACATATATTGCTATAAAAATGGCATGTTGAATATAATTTGTTTAGGTTTTAGGTATATTTCTATTCCTGACCTAGCTAACTTCTTAAATTATAATACAGCATAGGTTATATATTAAATCACAATTTAGATACCATAATCACTGAACCGCATATTCTAAATATCTGGTAAACATATTTGCAGGAATGTTTGGTAAAAGAGGATGAAAATGAAAAAAAAATTCAGGATGTCAATCAACAACTGTTTTTTCTGTCTATAAATGTGTGTCCCCCTTTCTTAACCTAATTTATATTTTTATAAGCCTTTAAAGAAAAAGAAGTTTATTGCTCACTGTATAAACTGTTTGGTCCTTAAATAACATTTGATATTGATATCAACTTAAAAGGTTAGAGAGGTAATTTATTGACAACTCATTCTCCTCTATGTTGATAGATGCTTCCTTGCTAATTGGCCTCTGAAGATACTCAGAGCTGTTGCAGAAAGGGAATAGGGGAAAAGTGAGTCCTGCTCCTCCCAGAGAAATTAGCTGCAGACCACAGCAACCAAAATGTTAGAACCAGACCTGATTTTTGTCATCACTTTCATCCCCTAATTTCAGATAAGAAATTGCCTTATCAGAAAAGTTTTCCATATGTGCTTCACAAGAACAATGAAGAATTATGATATTTTTTTTCAATATGCCTCTGTATTATTAGAGATATCTGGCCTAGCCTATTTATCGAAGGCAGAAAGTAATTTTCTAGGATGATTTAATTTGTTGCTTACATTTACTTGGACCATTGGGATTGATTTGCATTATTGTCAAATTTCTAATCATATTCAATATTTGTGTCTTCGGAATTTTGGAGGAACAAATACACTCAGAGAAAGGTTAGTTTCTGTCTTGACCAATGCATTTTGTCTTGAATAGGCTATTACAACTCCATCTGAGGGTTAGGAACCCAGTTTGAAGTCTCTATTTTAGGTTGAGAGTAGAAATATTTTAAAGGTAGACACACCATTCAGATGTGAGTACGGTAGGGAAGTATTTGTGTGACAGCAGAAAGAGTATCATCTTTACCTTTTGAGGCTGGTTCAATATCATTACCAAGTTATTACAAGGTTTAATTCTGTCTTCAGAGAATTTTTTTTGGCAGTTGGCATGTTTATTCCTTGTTTTTTTAACTGTCACTGTCCAGGGACATTTTTATAATGAATTATGCAATATTATTTCACAATGAATTGTACTAATGGCCGGAGTGAAGCTGCAAACACTTTTTCTCAAAAACACAGCATGTCCTCTTGCTAGAACTGTGTCAGCCTTGCTTCCTTGTATTTACGATGCAAGGCAACGTTAGTCGTGGCAGATCCACATTATGCCATCATTTTGGTCGGGGCTATTTTATAAGCAGGTAGCACTGTTTATCAGTCTTTGTCAAAGAACTGAGCGTTTGACTTGAATATGACCACGGAAAATTTCCCTCAAGTGCAAATATTCTTTAGAGGGAATATATTATGAAATCTATTTTCAGGACTCTTTATTGCCTCTCAGAAAGGAAGAGCTCCAAAGAGACTCAAATAGACCTCAGATGCCGAGGCGCAGCTCTGCTTATGGTCTCGGTCGGGGTACAGCTCCTGATGGTATTTATTTTTTATTTATTTTTTATTTTTTTTCCTGATGGTATTTAAATGCATCCACTGTCCACCACTTATGTGTTTTACCCACTTTAAATTATTTCAAAGTGTTCTCAGTCTGCAGAATCCCATCACCTCACACACCTACCTCGTCGTGTCCAGGCTTCCTGGAAGTCCTACCTTAGGGAGCCTGCTTTTGTGCAGAGGACACAGGTCTCAAATCAGAGTCTACCTGAATCCCCACTGCAACCCCTGACCTGATAACTCCTAGTTTTACAAGATTATTAATCTGATTTGTTAAAGGCTTAAATTTATAAGACGTCCCTATTTTTTCTTGCAAGAAAACTTTTCAGTTATTTTTCTCTGTTACAACACTATCGGATAAATAGACACAGTATTGTTCTCATTTTATGATTACAAAGAAGAGATGTGTGTGTGTGTGTGTGTGTGTGTGTGTGTGAGATAGATTTATAGCTTTAAGTGACAAATAAATGTCAGATTCCAGGAAAGAATCCAGGGTGTCTCCAGGAGTACCTCACCATACCCTAAGCTTCCCCTTTCTTTATTAAGTATGGCATGGATTTAAATGCTTCGTGAATTCACACCTCCCTCGGTATCTTCATAGCCCCACACCCCAGTCCTATCACCAGTGACCTGGCTTCCTACACTCAGCCAGGTTCTGATGGAACAAATACGTGCCACCAAATCCACAGGCTTCCCTGAACCTACTCTGTTCTGCAGCCTTTACTTCCAAGAGAAGATGAATCTCACCATTGAGTACTCTGAATGCCATTCCTTAATTGCCTTGTCTGGAATCATAGTTTGACTCCCGGGTCTTCTGGCCACTGTATTTTCAATGCTTCTCCCTTCCTACATTTGATTCCTTCCCATCAGCCTTCAAACATCCTAAAAATCAATTCTTAATTGAGAGTAGTACATAAACATCTCCCTTTACTGTCACAGCAGTACCGTAAAGTATGCAATGCGGATGATATATAAATAATGAACATAAAAGTTCATTTGCCAAGACTGTACAGTTACCGAACAGCAGTGGAGGGCAGGACTCAGATCTTCCTACCCCTTCCCCAATATTATTTATAAATCAATGTCTAGTGATTGGACTACAGTTCACCAAGTTGTGTAACAAATTGAGTTTCATGTAAGGTGAGGCAGAAATATAGAACTGCATATGGAAGGGTACACTCGCTGTTGAGACCATTCTGTGACAGCCCAGTGTTCACTGCTGCCTGGACTCTCTATAAAACAAAAAAGCAACACGTAAAAATGCATTTCACTTAGATTAAAAATAACAAGAGCCTTTTCAGGAAACTCTAATATCTCACCTCTTTATCTGCCTTTTATCTCTGATATATTTTCAGGGATAAGTCAAAATGAAACAGTCCTTCTGCTTCCCGTACTCCTGGTGACTGCATTGCATGCGACTTTTCTAAATGTGAGACTTCTTATATATAACTGAAAAGGCACTATTTGGAAGTGTAAATTGCATTGCTCATGGGGTTGTCTTTTAAAATGTTACCGCCCCTTCTTTAAATTGTCTTCCTTTCATTCTTTTCTCTCTGTCTGCTTGATTTTCTTCCTCTTCTCAATTTCATGAAGGGTGGTTTTCTCACCATTTTTAGTTTCCCTCTCAGAGTCTTTCACCTCCTGTTTTCCAAGGTTGGCCACAGTCTCCTTGACTGGTGTTTTAGATTGAGTCTGTTTTAAGCGGGACTAAGACTTATTTTAAATACAATCTTCAAAAATAAATAAATAAATAAATAAATAAATAAATACATACATACATACAATCTTCAGCTGTTGTCTGGGTTCTCTAATTTACTAATTCCTCATTTAGTAATATCTTTAACCCTAAGGCACACTTAACATCTGAAAACGAACTAAGAAAGTGGTGGAAGTCGCTCAATAAAGTGGTTAGAGATGTTCTATAGGAATAGAATCACAGATTCATAAAGCATTACCCATGGGTGGGACAGATGAAACTGTGTGGTTTAGATATCTCATGTTTAGAAAACCAAGATCCAGGGATCCCTGGGTGGCGCAGCGGTTTAGCGCCTGCCTTTGGCCCAGGGCGCCTGCCTGGAGACCCAGGATCGAATCCCACGTTGGGCTCCCGGTGCATGGAGCCTGCTTCTCCCTCTGCCTATGTCTCTGCCTCTCTCTCTCTCTCTCTCTCTCTCTCTCTCTGTGTGACTATCATAAATAAATAAAAATTTTAAAAAATTAAAAAAAGAAAACCAAGATCCAGAAAGGCCAGAGGCTTATCCAGGGTTACCCATGGCAGTACTTTGAACTAAGTGTCTAGATATCACAACTCCAACTTGGTTAGTCTTTCCAGCTCTGCAGGCATCCTGAGGGTTTCATTCATTAAGCTTATGACTACCTATAGATGGGTGGCATCAATGCCAAGAATATCTTAGACTTACAGCAAAGAGAATGTATTTGCTCACAAAACAAAACAAAACAAAACACCCCCCCCCGAAAAGAAGTGTATTGATAATTGAAATGTGCCTCTTTATTGAAATTAAAGTAGAGTAAGGGCCCTCTTTGGCTTGGTTGGTGAAACATTTGACTCTTGATCTTCAGGCTGTGAGTGCAAGCTCCATGTTGGGTATAAAGATTACTTAAAAATAAAATCTTTATGCAGTGAAACGCCGGGACACCTGCACCCCGATGTTTCTAGCAGCAATGTCCACAATAGCCAAACTGTGGAAGGAGGCTCAGTGTCCATCGAAAGATGAATGGATAAAGAAGCTGTGGTCTATGTATACAATGGAATATTCCTCAGCCATTAGAAACGACAAATACCCACCATTTGCTTCAACGTGGATGGACCTGGAGGGTATTATGCTGAGTGAAATAAGTCAATCGGAGAAGGACAAACATTATATGGTCTCATTCATTTGGGGAATATAAAAAATAGTGAAAGGGAATAAAGGGGAAAGGAGAAAAATGAGTGGCAAATATCAGAAAGGGAGACAGAACATGAAAAATTCCTAACTCTGGGAAACGAACTAGGAGTGGTGGAAGGGGAGGTGGGGTGGGGGTGCAGGTGACTGGGTGACGGGCACTGAGGGGGGCACTTGATGGGGATGAGTACTGGGTGTTATTCTATATGTTGGCAAATTGAACACCAATAAAAAATAAATTTATAAAAATAATTAAAATAAAATAAAATCTTTAGGCTCAGTCAGCTAAGCAACTGCCTTCAGGTCAGGTCATGTTTGCAAGGTCCTAGGATTGAGCCCCATGGTCAGGCTCCCTGCACAGCAGACAGTCTGCTTCTCCCTCTTCCTCTACCCCTCCCTACCACTCGTGCTCTCTCTCACTCTCAAATAAATATTTTTTAAAGTACTTTAAAAAATAGAATAATTTTTTAAAAAAGAATTAGAATAATTCTACATTAATAATGTTTGGTATTTAAAGGCCTCTAACAGTTTTGACTAGTTTAGTACCAGGTCAATACTAGCAGCAATTGGCTTCCCAGTGCTTTAATAACCCAGATTGCCATAGAGAGCTGGTTTCAGCTGTTCTAAGCAAGATTCTCCTTAGTGGCCACATACCTTGACAGTGGTCCAGATGCTATGCTAATGGCAGGTGAACACAGGGGATTTCTAAAGAGTAAGGGAGAGGTAACATTAGACTCAGCAAGGAAGTTATTTCTGTTTTCATATATGCTCTTGATCAAATCATCAAAACATTAAAGTTCATGTAGAACAAATTTCTGATCTTTGTGAAAACATAGGCATGTGCCTTCTGGCCAGTTGAGTTGAACTCTGACCTTAGAAACTACAGTATGAATGCAGTCAGGAAAAAAAATGGAGAGAAAACCTGTCTTTCTCAGTCATGGATGACAAAGGATTCTGAGCGGTTTATTCAGTTCTGTCAAAATGATCACTGAACTAGTAGCTTGCTCAGGCCTTCCATGGAGACCTGAGGTTCCGGTCAACCATTCATTCTCCCTCTCATATTGTGCCTTTGGAAAGTGGAGCTCATCTGTTTGTTTGTTTTGTTTTTTTCTTTCTTTCTTTCTTTCTTTCTTTCTTTCTTTCTTTCTTCTCTTTCCTTTTTTTTTTTTTTCATAACGCTTCAAAAGCCTAACATGAATAAAGGCACAAAGGGTTTTTACTAATTATTTCACCCAAATGAGATGGTTTATACAGTTGTTGTTTTGCCAAATAACACCTAGACTAGGTTGTAGTGACAAACTTTTTCTGGCAGATAATTGCAATTTCTAAGATAACATATTTTAGCATTTATAATAATGGAGCGGAAACGCATTTTTTTTCTCACTTCGGAATGGTTCAAATGTGAACAGAATTGATAAAATGCAAGATGCTTATAAAGTTCTTATGCCACATTAAAACTGATTAGCTTTGAATGAGGACCTGGTGAAAAAGAACTAAAAGCATAACAGGGAACTGTGTTTCATTGAGTTTTAATACTGGCATTGAGTTTTGATATTTTAATAATAATCTCATTTAGGGTTTGTCTTTTCAGAATGCTTTCATTGCTGATCTTTCTTTGGTAATCACACTATAGAACTCTGAGATGATGCTTAGTATATCGCTAATTAGATTAAAATTATATATATTTTGTGTGTATGTCAATTTAAAAAACAGTGTAGATACAAAGTCCAATATGGTGGGTTGCAGTTATACAAAAAGAGTTATGTTGATGCCAACAAACTGTGTCAGCTAGCATGGTACACTTACTTACTTATTTAGTCTTTACAATCCTGTGAGGGAAAGGCTGTTATTTGCCCCATTATGCACACAAGAAAACAGAAGCACACAGAGACTACTCAGACCTAGATTTTAGCCAGCGCAACTTATCTCTAGAGACCATGACCTTTGTCATATATATGGGGAAAATTATAGAATAATATACAGATATAGTTTTTCTTTCGTCTTATTATAATTTGTTTATCATAATTATAGGCTATTTTTTTAAAGATTTTATTTATTTATTCTTGAGAGACAGAGAGAGAGATAGAGGCAGAGACAAAGGCAGAGGGAGAAGCAGGCTCCATGCAGGGATCCTGATGTGGGACTCAATCCCAGGACTCCAGGATCACGACCTGAGCCAAAGGCAGGTGCTAAACCTCTGAGCCACCCAGGTGCTCCAATTAGGCTATTTGAAAAACAAACCCAGTGTTAGTATCTGTTATAGACTGAATGTTTGTGCCCTGCCCCCATCAATATGTTGGAATATTGTGATGGTCTAAGAAGGTGGGTCCTTTGGGAGGTGGCTAGGTCATGAGGGTAGAGCCATCATGTAAGGAATTTGTGCCCTTATTTAAGAGAATCCAGAGTATTTCTTCTTCCTTTCCCTCATGTGAGGACACAGCAAGAAGACAGTTGTCTATTAACCAGGAAATAGGCCTTCTCCAGATATCAGACTGACTGGCGCCTTGCTCTTGTCCTTCTCAGCCTCTAGAAATATGATAAATGTCTGTTGTTTAAGATACCTGGTCCATGTTTTTCTGTTACAGTAGCCAAATGACATAGATAGTGCCTAATTTAAGGATTTATTTTTACTTATTTGAAGGGTAGGGAGGGGCAGACATAGAGAATACTCAAGCAGACTCCCTGCTAAACATGGAGCCCAATGCAGGGCTTGATCTCATGACCCTGAGATCACAACCTGAGCCAAAACCAAGAGTCCAACACTCAACTGACTGAACCACCCAGGTGCCCCAAGATAGTGTCTAATTTAAAAAGACAAAAAAACTCCAGAAATTTCAAACAAAGAAGTTGTATTAATTTCCTGTGGCGGCTACAACAAATTACCACAAACTGGTTAGCTTAAAACAACAAAAATTTATACTCCTCCAGTTCTGGATGCTGAAGACTGAAATCAAGGTATTGGCAGGGACATGCTTCCCTGAGGATTCTGGAGAATCCTTCCTTGCCTCTCCCTAGCTTCTGGTGGTTGTTGGCAATCCTCAGCATTCCTTTGTATATAGATAAATCACTCTGATCTCTATCTCCATTGTCACCGAAGGTTCTCCTTATTTGTCTGTCTCTGTGTCCATATAGCTCACTTCTTAAAATGACACCACTTACTGCATTGAATGTAGTAATCCCATATGACTTCATCTTAAAGTGTTTCCATCTGCAAAGAATTTATTTCCAAATAAAGTCACATTCACAAGTTCCAAGTGGATGTGAATTTCGGGGGGGCCCAGTAGATGTGGGGATTTAATACAGAGAATTGCATAAGTAGATGTTAGAGGACAACTTGCTATCATCACCAAGGCTAACCCAGCGGTCAGTGCTAAGTTGAACTCATGCTGCCGAGCAGAAGTCAATTATGAGCCCCAAGATTGAGTTATGTCTTTAGAGACCAGCCAGTTACATGATGACAAGTTGTTAACATTAGACCCAATCCCTTTGATTTTGTCTGTGGACTTTTCTTGACCATGGTACCTCTGCCTGCATCACCATAGGTGGACATAGGACTACCTTAATTAATATCACTGTAACTTTCACAAAATTGTGAAACACTAAAGCAGTTGAGATTCAGTCAGGAAAACAATATACATGGAGGGGAATTTAATATAGGGATTTGTTGCAAAAGTGTTGTAAGAACTAGAGAAAGACAGGAAGGATGTTGGTGTTAACCAGAGATCAGAAATTGCAGAAAGCAGCTATCTCCATTCTTCAGGCTGAAAAAGTGAAAAACAGAAAGTGGCACTGCTTAGACCCCAGAAACTCACACTCTCTACTGTCACTGCTGGTGGTGTCACTGACACACTGTGACTATTGCTGCAATTGTGTCTGCTGCCCAGATCCCAGATCCCGCACTCCCTTTGTGTGCTCCTGAAGCCCACACTGATGCTGCCGCAATTGCTAGTATTTCTATAGCAATTTTAAAATTAATTTCAATTAATGAAGAACATGTCCAAGAACTGTTGCGGAATTCCTTTGACTCTGAGTTATAATTTTCCAGTCCTATCATTTTCTAGCAAAGTATTAAGTTATCACAATCATTTGGGAAATGTCCTGGAATGGCATACATCTAAATACAGTGGTTACGTTGAGCCTGATATTTGATAAGCATTATATTTAACTGCTAAATCATATGTATTTTCATATAATACTAGTTCTTTTATGTATTATCCATCCAATATTGTTTGCATTGCATTTAGGGATTTATGCCATATAGTTTGTATTGCAATTTTTTTTAATTTTTATTTATTTATGATAGTCACACAGAGAGAGAGAGAGAGAGAGAGAGAGAGAGAGAGAGGCAGAGACACAGGCAGAGGGAGAAGCAGGCTCCATGCAGGGAGCCCGACGTGGGGTTCGATCCCGGGTCTCCAGGATCGCACCCTGGGCCAAAGGCAGGCGCTAAACCGCTGCACCACCCAGGGATCCCTGTATTGCAATTTTTAAAAATTATTTTATAGTCCAATTTTCTTTCAAATCTAAGACTGACAGTCTAATAGACGGATCTGCAAACTTTTCTGTAAAGAGCCAAATAGTAAATATTTTTGTCTTTGCTGACCAGACTCTCTTTTCCAAAACCACTTAGCTCTGCTGTTGTAGTACAAATGTAGCCATAAACAACATGTTGACAACTGTGTGCAATTATGTCCCCATAAAACTTTTTCAAAAGCAGGCAGCACTATAGATTTGGCCTGTGGACCATAGTCTGTTGACCCTGATCTGGTAGAAATACCTTAGACATATGATTTATACCGTATCTGATGAATCCATATACACTATAGAAGGACTAATAAGATTCTATAGTGAACATTCCTTAATCTGGATATAAATTCATTAATCCTAAACAGTATTGAGGCACGCTGTTGGAGTAGTTGGTTAAGCTTCCAACTCTTGGACTCTTGGTTTTGGCTCAGGTTGTGATCTCAGAGTCATGAGATTGACTCTGCACCCAGTATAGAGTCTGCTTAAGACTCTCTCTCCCTCTGCCTGTCTCTTCCTCACAAAATAAATGAATTTTTTTAAAAAAGCTATCATTATCATAAACCAGATTAAAAGGAAATCACTCTACCACCACACTGTTAAAAATAGCTTATAAAACTTATTTTAATTTTTTCAGTGATCCATAAAATCATTATCTGTGTATCAGAGATGAGGAGACTAGAAGCTCTGTGAACTCATCTAGGATCTTCTAATGAGTAAATGATAGGATTCAAACCTATGTTTATTTTGCTTTATGAATATTAATGCCACACCGTGTTGTATAATAATACACCGGCTTCTATACATTTCCTGCCTTATGTTCTATAATCACCAGAATTCTAATATTATAACCAAATGTGATATTATCCCTATATTCACATGCACATATATATCCATATACAGAATCAATTAGAAGATATTTGGGTCAACTCCATAAGAAAATCTATTATCTGTCAACCAATACTCATTAGAGGAGGCTGTCTATGAAACATTGAAAGTTTTAATTACCCTAGAAAATTATAGAGATGAAAGTATTGGGCATAAGACAGGGCTACCTCCTTGTCTAGTGTTCTGGCAAACTTGAGAGATCTCAATCCCTAGAAACCTTGACCCTTTCCCTGATCACCGGCCTCTGCCCATTCTGACCCTATCACCTTCGCGTTTCAGAATCATTTGACTAAATGGATGACGATTGCCTTGAAATGCTTGTACTTTTGCCCTTACCCCGTGAATTTGATTTGATCTGCATGTGTCCTCAGGTAACACATTTTCCATGAATTATTCTAGCTCCAAACAAGTCTGTTTCTAACTTACTCCCTCTTCCCTTTCAATGGAGGACAAAGAAGGCCTGAGAGAGTCTGTTTTCCATCTTGCAGTCCTTAGCTTGTCAGCTTTCCCAGGCTATTGGTCCTAAGTGCCTTGTCTCTGAGATTATTTCTTTGTTTTCCTCAATAATCTAATCTCTTAGCTCAGACCACTGGCATCCCTTTGCTTCCTTGTGATAGCCTGGAGTATCCCTGGCATTAATTTGAGAAAACTCTATCAAGTTTAACACTAGTATTTACTAAGTGCTGATTGTAGAGCATATGTTGTTCTAAAATCCATTGTTTCTGTTAATTCATGTTGTCCTCATATCAACCATATGAAAGAGATACTGTTCATCTGATCACTTTCTAGCAGACCATGCCTGTCTTCTGAGAGCACAGCAGATGCACCCAACAGTGCAGATTCAAAAAGTCCACACTTCCTGTTCAGTAACCTGGCCTGCTGGTACAATACCACTTAGCCAATGAGTCCACTACTTTGTAATACAAACCTTGTCCACACAAATTACCTTAGTGAGTGCTTGGGTCTTTTGTTTGTCTGTTTTTTGTTTTTATTTTTTCCCACAAAGTCAGAAATCAGTATGTGAGATCCCCAGACTGCTATTGGTGCTCACAACTACACGAAGGCCATGAGATCTCAAAATCCTAAAGATGCTACCTAAGCTCAAGACACCCTCATGTTCTACTTCCTTTCCTAGGTTGTGAAATGGAATAGAAGCCCGTTTGTATTAATCTCAAGAATAATCATTTTCTTCTGGTTTTGGATTTGAGTTGGATTGCTAATGGGTTCTCAAGATGTCAAAATTCCTGTGAAATCCTTCATCTGAATATCTGAGTATACCAATCTCAGAAGAGCATCTAGGAACGTGAATTAATAAATCTTTAAACTAGGACCACCAATAAGACACAGAGAGTGAAGTATCAGGGCAAAATTAGACACAGAAATCTAATATATCAAGCTAGGGCAGTAGGTTTCCACTATTTAGGAAGCAATCCTGGGCACTATATATGAGTAGTGTTACTGGCCCTGGCTAAGTATTATATAACTGCTGTGGTACACTGAATGGGAGAGCCACATGCTCTGATAATTCAAGGAAAGGTTGGTATCATTTAGATAAACTGGTCAATAATGCTGTGTTGGGACCTTAATACCCAGGACATTTAGCTGGAGGAAAGCTCAGACTAGACCCACAATCCTGCATTCAGTAAACTGGCTTCTGAGTGCATGAAACTCAATCATTCTAAAGTACTTCTTTAGTCTTGTAGGGCCACTAGCTGGGAGAATAACTGTAGACTGGGATAGGAAGCATGCGATTCCAGTCCATATATTTATATATACTTATTTAATAAAAAAGCTTATGGAATGGAGAGTAGAGAAGCTCCCTATAGTGATGCTCCCATGTCACCATTCTTTGGGACACTGATTCGATTTCTTATCAGACACTAAGAGAATTCCTATTCAAGACCCCATGGCACAGGTTCATCTGGTGCTTCCTTACCTACAGGATCACTTCAAAGGATATTACATGTTTTGTTGGTTCTTATATTGTATACTGCTGCTAAAAACACCCATACACACATAAATGGATAGATAAATGGAAGACTGTCTTAAAAACTTGTCCTAGAAACTTTAAGTACAAATAAATGCTCTCTGAACTTTCCACTTGCCAGGTAGTGCCTCTAAGACTTGTGAACAGGGTAAGTCTAATGAACTAGTAGACTAGTGTGGTTATTATGTTTCTAAATGCATCATGATTGACTACCATGACCCTGTCTACACAGATCAATACTTGAAGTATCTGAGTAAGTACCAATAGATACTCAAAGTTGAGAAATGAAAGGGTCTCCCAACATTCCAGGTTCTGTTTTATCCTCATGTGGAATCCAGTAGGTAGTGAACAAGTTAGTAATGTGCCCAAATAAATTCAACTGTATGTAACATGAAGGACAAGCAAAAGTTCCATGCATTGTGACTTGTTATTTCTTGATTTGTGGCACTGGCATGTTTTACACTTTTCCTCATTGAATTTCTGAAAAAAGAATGGCTATTTCAGTTAAGGAAACTTTCCAGAGATTGCAATGGCATTTGATTTTGGCTCTGCACATTTTGTCTGGACTACAACCAACTATTTGCATTTGAAGCAGATTTATTGATTTTGGCTCTTTGTAATATCTTATAGGAGGAGTGTGAAGCTGGATCCCACTTCTGCTTGTGTACATTTTAAGAAGGTTCTCCCTAATGAAATGTATTGACCCTCTCTGCGGGGGGAAGAATCCTGTGTATCAAGCACAAGCTTGAGGACTGGCATTTGTATTAGTTTGGGACTTTCAGGAAACAGATGACAGAATGGAATTATGTGTGCAAAAGATTCACTGGAAAAAATATCAGTGAAGAATAAAGGGGAGAGAAGGCAGTAAGAAGCAGAGAGAGCATTGAGACCATGATGCAAGTCTGATAGCTACTAGGAAAGAGAAAGAGGACAGTGTGGAAACAGGAGGATTGGGTAGGAGGAGCCTCTGCATCTTTGAGGCTCTGAGACCATCCCAAGCAAGGCTGAGAGCCAGAGGGCCAAGCGTGCTCCTTAGCATTGGGTGGAAAGAGCCACCTTGCGTACTTCCACAGGGCCAGGCGTCAGCTCTGAGCAGCCCAGGGAGAGAGAACATGACCTGATTGAGTGCTGTGTGAATGCTGGAGGCTTATTAGTCACCCTATAGCTTTACGTAGAGATCTCTCTTAAATGGAGACCTAAGTGGTATACTTCCATGACTGCCATGGGCATGTAATGTTTTTAGCTCCCATGAAGAGTGTTTTCCACCAAAAAAAAAAAAAAAAAAAAAAAAAAAAAAAAAAAATATATATATATATATATATATATATATATATATATATATGAAATTCTCCCAAATGTGGGAAATAGTTCAAAGCCCAGGTGCCTGAAAGGAATGATAAATGTCCCCCACACAATGTCAGGGATTAAAATCGAAATAAAGTTAGTCCAAGGCTAATTGGTGAGTTATTTAAAAAGAGAAACCATCTTTGCATCCCCCAGTGCTTCACAAAGACTTTATAGTACATTAAGGTTGCTCCATCCACTTTTATTGAAATAAATTACAAAATACTACTCTATATTGGAAGGGGTCAAACTATTAAAACAAACTCAATGCTACGGTAATGAAACAATCCCGTCTTTGTGTATCCACCAACCACACCCCCAACATGCCTTGACAAATACACATTCGGATCAAAAGCAGTTCCAAGTGTTAGCAATATGACTGAAGCATATAATTTAAGAACTTTAATGTAAACTTGGCTATAGGTTATGTTGTAATCCTCACTCTTACGGCTAATCCCTTGTCCTTAATTCATAGCAAAGAATGTTGTAATGATTCCTTGTTCTACTCAAACTTGTTCCAAACCTAGACATTAAAAGCAAAATGGGACGGGGTGGGTGGGTGGGGGGAGGAGGAGGGTAAATAAATCAAGTGACATAATTGATCACGATCCACTGAGTGTTGTATCTGTCGCTCAGAGATCCAAGTCAATTCCAATTCTGCTTGCTTCTCCCTGAATCCTTTTTCAAAGAAAGTATTTTCACATAATTTAACCTAGAGGGCTATACTTACATTTACTGCAGTATCAGAAAATGAGATCCCTCTTTGTTCTGATTGAAGAACACACATATCTCAGAGAAGAGCTTCTGGGGAAGTCTTCTGAAATGGGTTAAGGTGTGTGATGTATCAGCAAGGTCTTCTGAACAGATTACAGTCTTCCTTTAAATAGATTTCTAGACATTATGTTTTTTGTTTGATATTTTTTCAAAGTAGAAAAATAAATTTGTTGTGATTTTTAACATATTTATTCATTTAACAAATGAAAGGAAAACCCAGAATGCTTTAAACATATAGTTAGTTCCGTGTCATAAAAACAAAGCTGAAATAAAATGAGAAACAGAAATGACCTAAAGATCATGAAAGAAAATTTGAAATTATTTTATACGCTATTATTAAAATGTTTAGATTGTTGTTAATAATTGACTTTGAACAATGGGACAGTAGTTATATTTATTTATGTTAACAAAATCTTCTTGCCTACCTCCAATCTAGTTCTATCCCACACTTGATTTTATTTAAAACTCAAAATAACAAATATTCATTGCATTTTTAGAATTGACTATGTATTACACACACTTGTAGAATCATTTACTTGAAATACTATGCAAGGTGCTTGGCCCCATGTTTCCCCTTTGGGCTAATATACTGTTTTCATATTAGATTTTCCTTCTTTTTTTACTAAGCTAGCTTTGCATCTCCGAACCTATCCACCTGGATCTTTGAACAGATTTTTACTTTTTCCTCAGGACTTTCACCCCCATTCATCTTCTTCTGAGACCTGGCGTCCTCACTTTTTCCCATTTTGAGTATGTTTAAAAACAAAAAACAAAGCCTCACTTAATCCCATTGTTTTCTCTATCAACTAAAGAATTGTTCTCCTCTTACTAAAAATACCCCAAATAAATGTAATGTTCTCATCGTCTGCATATTTAAGAGTATTTGATTTATAGTCTCTTGCAGTCAAATGTTTTCCTCCTTAAGCAAGAAGCTGCTCATCAACAGATTCCATCACCTTTTTTCTTCGACCGGTTCTCATGAGCTCTTCAGTTTGGAAGAAGTGTGATTAGAACCAAGAACCACTCCTGAGGTCTCTTCCTTATTCATAAACCCACTGTGACTTCACAGGTCCCATGCTAATTATCCATCACTTCTTTTACCTTCTCTTATCTCCCTGGCCCCATTACTCTCATTTGAATACTTTCTACTTTAAACATCACCTCGCTGTTCAAATAACCAAAAGTAAATTGTGCCACAAAATGTGCTCATTCACCTGAATGTGTAATATATGTTCTTGGTAATGACATAACTACAAAAAATTCATTGACTATCCCCTTGCCTGGGTCAACAATCTTCTATTTGGGAAGGAAGGATAAGTCCTACAAACAAAGCATGCTTTTAAAAATCACACACACACGTGCACACACACACACACACATACGCCTCTTTAATCCCTTGTTCAATGGGTAATGACAAAATGTTCATCATTTATTCCATCAAAGGTTATATTTCAGACACTAGAGAGAGATTAATAACATCAATATAAGTACTTTCTTATAAAGATAAGGACCAAGGAACACAGGATCTTTAGAAACTCTTCCCCAAGGATGTCATGTAACACTCCTTTTAAAAAATAATACTTTGACACTTGAAACTGATAATTCATTCCCATTCTGCTTTTCTAAAAGCACTTAAAATGCTTTTCTCATTTTTGTTAATTAACAAAGGACTTTGAAACCGTTACCGCATTTGGTTAGAGTAGTAATGATCTGTCAATACCCTACTAGGGGAATTATCAAATTGTTACAATGGTGTTGATGTTGGGAACACACCATTGGGGAAAAAAGAATGTACAGTGTGGTGCCTAAAAATGCAAACACAGATTAAACTTCTTTAATTTGTGGGGGGGATAGATAAATAATGATTTGCAGTAACCAGGGATCGCATGAGGCTTTGTTCATATTTTAATAGTGTGCTCCTCTTTGCAGTCTGAGTAATTAAGTCTTATGACATTCCCGAAACCATAAATCCTGCTGAGATGTTTAAGTTTAGAACAACCTCTTGATGTACAATCAAAATAATAAAAATAAAAAAGGACACTTCTCTGGTTCTTAACAAGCTATTTTGCTTTTACCTTTGAAACACAATTGAATGTGGCCTTCTCAGACTGTTTGGTCTCATTGTTAACTAGAAGTTCCCTTTGAAATTCATTGCCTTCAATTACATTTTTTAAAAGAATTTTAATTGCATGGCTGTAAAGAATAAAGATGCTCTAGGCTCCATTTGTTTATCATGGAGGGGCCTAAAAAATGAGGACAGAGCTTCCCAGCTCATGCAGGGGTTGCAGAGAGAGGGAGATGACTTTTAATTCGACAAGTTCAGAGAGATTTCTTAGTTTGACGCGCTCGGCAGGGGGTCTTTGAGCGCCTGGCAATGCTTCAGCATTCTGAGCTTTGAAAGTCTTTCCCTGCAGCAGAAATTGTATCAAAAGCCAATGATAATATTCCCTGCAAGGTAAAGCACCCTATTGAAGATTTTGAGAGCTGTTTATTTATTCATCACAGTTTTTCTTTTAGGACATATCAGGCATCTAGGTAATAATTCACATAGATGATAGAAAATGCAAAAAAAAAAAAAATCCCCCTCATTAATCTTTCACCTTTTCCTTCTTCTGCTTCTCTGTAGGCCACATGTAGATATAAAATGTTCTTTCTGCTTGTCCCAAGCATATATATCTTTATTCCAAATCTCAGTTTCTACCCCTCGCCTTCCGTTTTTAAACAAAATTGTCATTTCAGCCTACCTTCCACCACCAGCTGAGCATATAAGATGTTTATGGCCATTTCCTCCTGCTAAATCCTCAAAGTGATTAATTAATTTTACAGAAGTATGTTCAGTTTCTAAGGCTCTTTTTGGATCTTGGTATTTTAAGCGTGTTTCAGGAAACTGTTTTCAAAGCAAGTGTTAACAATCATGTTGATCTTTTGAAGGATATACATATTTTAATATTTTGTATTATGTTTTGTATACATGGCAGGAAAAAAATATGTTTCCCCTTCTTTCACAGTTTCTAGGGCAGAGCTGGGAATTAGGGACTGTGACAACCTTTCCCTCTTGTAGCATCAGTGTCTGCTATGGGTTTGGCAGACTCAGTGAAGACAAAAACAGTTTCCTTTATTTTTTTTTCTCCCATCTTCTATGGCATTAAAAGTGACCTTGCCTTGCAAATATTGGTGAGTGACCACAAGGGAAGCAGTAGCCATGCAATAGGAAGTTTTCTTGACTTTTTTTTCAAACTATCGGAACTTGAGCATAGCACATTATGTTACAGTTCTTTTTGTTTGTTTGTTTGTTTGTTTTTAATGGAATCAATGAAGGAAAGCTATGCATGCATAAGAAAAAAAGTTGGAAAAAATTCAGTACCTCATCATATTTGGGAATATTTAAGTACCTTTCACTTTACAAACAAAGCTAGTTAGAGACTCTATTTAAATATCAAAAGTGTGAGAGGAAATCGCCAGGCCAACTAATCACTTCACTAACAAAATATCCATACAATCGCATCAGCAAATATTCCACTCAACCATTAATATTAATTGAACTTCCATAGAATGCAAAGCAAGGCACAAATCACTTTAAAAATACAAACTGGTCCTTAGGATTGCAAACTTTGTTGTTGGTTCATGATCATTTTTACACATGAAGAAGAGCAGGACCAAAGATAATCCAGAACTGTACCTAGTCCAACACTGGACATGTTACAAAACAACCATCCATTATCAGTTTGGGGGAAGGAATTTTTGGGAGACATATTAGTGTACTTTAAACATAATATTAATCTTAATATTTAGACCTAGCTGAAGCAAGTTTCTGGAAACTTGCTTTCACCCACCTCTGATACAATAAAGCCATTATTACCACACACCAGAGCACAATAGTGATATAGCCTAGTTCTTTTTCTCAGATTGATATTAGGATTTGCTCTCTCAAACCATCTTTGGGATGGGAGAGTTAGTTCGAGTGTCTCTGTATAACAAAATGAGCATAATTAGTCATACAGTCAAACTGACCAGTTATAATTTGAATAAGCTGTATCAGTAAACTGAAAAGTAAAATAAATTTGATATATACAAATAAATTAAAATGTGATATACCACGCCTTATTTAATATCTCATATTTATTTCTCAATGAAATAACTGCTGAGATCTCTTGTGAATTTTGCACTTTGAAGCAACCTCTCTATAAAGTTCAATGAAAAAGAGATGTGAATAAGAAGATATGCAAGTATATTATAAAAGGAGTAATATCAAACATGAGTATACTGAAAGCACATTTTGCCTCTAATGTTTAAGAAAAGCTATTGCCTTTTCTCCTTTCATTAGTATTTCCAGGATTTCTGTGAGTTTGGCATTCATAGATGTGGTCCCGTGAAGTGGTATATAGGAAAATTTAGTTTTGCTCCTGTCAAGTTATTCATGCTCCTACCTCCTGCTGATGGAAAAATAGTGTCTAATTTGTATAGTGCACTCAGATCCCAGTTGATGTGATTTGTTCATTTATATTTTAATTTTTTAATATTTTTTTTAATTCATGAGAAACACAGAGAGAGAAAGAGAGAAAGAGAGGCAGAGACACCGGCAGAGGAAGAAGCAGGCTCCATGCAGGGAACCCGACGTGGGACTCGATCCCGGGTCTCCAGGATCATGCCCTGGACTGTAGGCGGCGCCAAACTGCCAAGCCACCTGGGCTGCCCATATATTTTAATTTTTTAAGCTGCATGATGGCAAGCCAATCATTCACTTGACCAGCAGATGACCTGATTAAAATAGTTGACTTACATAACATTTCATATCATTTAAAAATCTTACCCTAAAGGTCTGGGATCAGTAGGTATCATGATTTTTTTTTTCTTTTGTTTTCATCAAATGCACATAAAAAAAAATGTTTTCTCTTGTGAGATCTTTGAAAAAAGCTGAAGTGATTATATTGAAAGTATACCATCTTTTTCTCTTCATAGCGATGTCAAGTGGTGACTGGAATACTGAAATTAGCACAAAGTTTGTTGGTAAGAGACAGATTTTATTTAATACTTAATTGATCTGAATTTGATATGACTGTATATGAGATTTCCCTTAATTTATATACTAGTGTCCTCAGTAAGTGATCTGAATATACCCAAGGCATCTTCAGTACTATTTTTGCTATTCTTTTCGATCAGGTGAACTGTTAGGGAACATGCAAATAGCCTGTACACCAATATAGTAAAATAAAATAGTAAATAAATTCAATCCAGCATTGTAGATAAGTTTGCTTAATATCCATAGCTGTTAACATAAGAGGGAAAAATCAACTTATAGTTGTTTGAAAGTCAACATTTTGGGGAGAAACATTTTGTTTTACCTAACAAAACTGAAAACTCAATATATTTTGGGATGAAACAGAGCATACATCTTGGATATATCTAGTCTTCATTTCTGCATTATTGACTGCAAGTACGAATAATGATTCCTTGTATGAGGACACCAGGGTGCCAATGAATACATCTCCCAGGTTGGCTATTTCTCTATTTGCTTAAGGGGATTCTTTGTCTCTATTTCTTCTTCTCCATTCTAAGGAGGTACTTGGCACATCATTTCGGAAGCTTTCAGGTGACATAATCTGGAGGAAAGAGGGGAGGGGATGAGTGAGAAGGAAATCAAGCTACCTGGAAGCTGAATATCTTAAGGTATTAAGAATATTACAGAGGCAAATGGGATGGTAGACAAATGGGTTTTCAAAGTATTCCTGTGATTTATCTGTCCTTATTACTTTGTGGTGAAAGGTAGATAAAGGAATTTAGAACTATATTTTGACTATCACATTGTGTTTCTTTGCAAATGGACCATATGGGTGACTTTTCAATAAAGGTCACATTTTACATTTGCATGATGAGTCATCATGCAGATATATGGCTTGAGCAGTTGTTGCTTATAGGTGAATCCAAAGACCAGAACTACACTCCTGTGCAGATAGTAGTGTAATTAAAACTCAACTTGGCTTTTAAAATCTTGGCAGAAGCCAAAAACATTTACTCCTCTTTAACCTTGAGGCCTTTGCATCTCTCCAGAGGCTGAGGACACTAATGGCACTGCTTACCAAAATAATTGAGCAGCAGGTGGTAGATAGAAATGTAAGACAAAAGTAGAGATATATGTGGGATTTGTTTTTTGTTTGTTTTTGTTTGTTTTTAATTGGCAATGAGAGAAGGGAGTTAGAAATGGTGTCTCTGGCAAAGCTCATAAAGAAACCATCAAGGGGCCACCCTATGAAAGCAGGAAGAGATATAATGGGAGAAGGGATCAGGAAAGTCTTAGAGTTACATCAAAAGAAGTAGGAGATTTGCCTTGAATAGAATCATAGATTTCTACAGAGTTCAAGCAAGTGAAGTCTGGTAATTAGGAAAACAAAGAAACAAAAGACATGGCTCCCAGTTAAAATGCTTTAGAACCCTCTAGAAAGAGGATGGGAATTAAATAGCATGAGGAGTTTGAGAATTTACTCTTTATCAACAAATAACTTACAGTTTTCCATCCTCTTCCACCTACAACTCCCCACAAATGACAATATATCACCTTTAAGTTAATGAAGAGCCCCAAACTTAGGGCTTGAGGAAGGTGGTGTATGCAATGTCTGAGGGTGTGAAGACTGCATCTCAATATCTCAAGACTTATTAGTTTTGTTTGGGCTAATAGAAGAAAATGGTGAGAGCCCACATACTTAAAAAATCCCTCCTGGATAAATGGAAATCTGAGGATTCTATTAAGTTTTTCCACTGTATGAACTTTAGGAAAGGGACCCATTTGTGTTTGTCTTCATATTTTCTGTAAGAAAAGTGGTTATAGAGGGGAGAACGGGGACATATTTCTGGAATAAATGAAAATAGAAAATAAGTCATTAACTATAGTAATTTTTTCCCATGCTTGAACTGTCCTTCCACACCCATTTTCCATTGTCTAGCTTCACAAACTTTGTTCTTTTACTTTCTGTGTTTTGATTTCTCCTTCTTCACACTCCCATAGTTTTCTCTAACCTTCCCACCCCCACCCCCAAAAAAGAGTAGGGAATGGAAGGTTTCCGGGAGAAGAAGAAAGGTAGGCAATACCAGGTCAAGAGTGGGGCTTCACATAACAGGGAGATAATTCCTTAACTAGATTGAATGAACCATGAATCTGACCAATATGGAAATCCTTGAGTTCTTAAAATTCAGCGTCTCATGTGGGGATATTGATTTATGATGGAAAGCCCAGAAAATGGAAGCTTCATTTTCCTGGCCAAAAATAGAGTAGAAAGAAATGTGCAATGAATATATGTTACAAACAGGAAAGGGACCATGGCATTTATCTGCAACCCACATTCCAGAAATGAACTTGAAAAAAAAAAAAAAAAAGTTTTGTATATTACACATCCAAATGTTGGGCAAAGTATTTAAGGTCTAAAATTGATTATGAAAATGATTCTTTTCAACTTGTTTGGGGGTTAAAAACAGTATCAGAAATTTTTTTTCACAAACATGCTTGTACAAATAGGGTTCAAGTTCACAGTCAATGAGTTTGTATAAAATATAGTGGAACCAAAGGTATTAACCCTCATTTGTAACATTATTTCTCATTGAAGTCAACAAGTAGATTTGAATGGCACCTTTGCCATTTCCCAAGTACTTGGCTTCAATCTCTTCCATTGCAAAACTGAGATGAAGATTCAAACCTCAGATTTGTTGTGAGAAAAAGATCCTTGTCTGGCGCCTCAGTGATGTATCCTGCTGTAGCTCTGCCACAAACTGCAGAGCAAGGTGGGATTTCCAATGGATCTTTAAGGCTTTACATGCAGCTGCAAACCAAAATTGATCACTACCTGGAGTTAGAATAGCAATAGACCTGCTGAAAAAGTAGAAACACACTGCATGCACACACGTATGTTAATTGGCAAAGATTTTCATCCAGATAATGGTAGAAAAAGATAGGCAAGTGATAGAATATTTAGTCTCTGTGTCTTGGGAAAATTATAGCTGCAGGCTGGTCCTCTGGAAGGATGAGTAGAACATCCTACTGGTACTCAACAGTGTGAAATCTCTGGCCTAATGGCATTCCTTTGGTATAATATCTTAAAAATATTTTATCTTATCCACATTTCCAGGGATAAAGAGATGATGTTAAGGGATAAGGGAACCATTACCAGACTGACCTTTGTTAAATGTAGTTATTGAAGAATTACAAGTTAGAGTCAGCTGTCTAAGCTGTCTTTTTATAAACATAATTCTGAAATTTTATTGTCCATTATCCTCATTCCCTTGTCCGCAAAAATACCCATTAATAAGCATATGCCTGTTTGCAAAATTAAAGCTTATTCATTCAATAAATTTTATAGTAATTTACATTTCTCTTGTATTCAATCTTATGTCCCTTTAGATGTCAAATTTGTTTTATAATTTTTTTCAACTTCATAGTGGACTTTGATTCTTCTTTTTTTAACTTCTCAATTTTTATTTGGACTTTGATTCTGTGTTAATTTTTATATTTCATATGGATCTGAATTCAAGAAAGCATCTGAATAGAATCACCATATGCTGAATTCCACTGCTCTGATTTCTGAATTGCTGTATAGACTTTCTAGTCAGCTTTCTCCCCAATACATATGAAAATGGCCATTTTGTTTCTATTTTCATTGTTAAAATAAAAGCGATATTCTTGTACTTTCGGAACTCTCTTTATCTAACATTTCATTGTGTAATGTCCTGAGATGAACAGCTTGCATTTTGAATGCTCATGATTACCTACAATTTCTCATGGCATTCAGAGTGGAAATTTTACTGTATCTCATTTTTGATAAATAATTATAAAAATGCTTTTTCAAGAAAAAAAGTAGCCTTTAGAATACCTTGAAAGTATAAAAAATGTCATTATAAAGCTTCATAACTATGTGGTCATCTTGGAAGCAAAATAGAGAAAAAAATCAACTCAACTTCAGCCTTTCAAATCACAAGAAGTAGCTCCTCTGTCATCCAGACAATATGTGATGGGTTCTTGTGTCTGATTACCAAAGGAAATCTAAAATGAGTTTTATGCAAATTTTTCTACAATGAAACATTTTATAAGTCATTATACTAAAAGGAACTTTTACAAAGCACTTGCAAAATAAAATCAGCCGATAATTCAGCAACATCTAAAGAAAGTATGATACAATTAAACATTCTCATGACTTACAAGAATTCTGCTTAGACATTCCTATATCCTTGCAGATGTCGAGGTAGATATTTCCCCTTGATTTTCCTTCCTCAATTGCCACTTCCCCACTTAAAAGTGATTTTTAAGGCTATTTTTGGTCCGCTTCCTACTGCTACTGAGAATTTCAGTTGTAGAGCTTGATTTTTATTTTAGTATCATGAGAAATGGTTTCAACTCGGGGAAGCCCAAACTTCAAATACCTATGGAAGTAAGATTAATGTAGTTTGAATTTTGCAGGAAAATAACTTCAAAGGTGACATTTTTGTTGGAGGTACTGAAATATCTACAGTAATACTTTTAACAAGGGTTAGTCTAGAGCACTGCTCGGAGCAAAGAAATCTAACATATCCTATAACTGTCTAAAGGCAAGCTAGAGATGGATTTATGGTCCATACTTAGCACTGTCACCTTGCAGTGAAGCACTTTGAAAGGCTGAATGAAGATGAACAGTCAATCTCTTTTGAGAAACGTCTTGCCATTTATTTTTTTATTAGTTTTAAGAGTGATGCCATATTGTGTCATGGGTTGAACAGTGTCCAATAGGAATATTGACTCCACTTTGCAAAAACTGCTTTATTCACTTCCGTACCCCGTGGAGAAGTGCTAGAGCCAAGAGAAGCGTCAGGGGGAAGGTGGCATATCTGGTCCCTGGGGGAAACTTTGGAAGATGCCAAACTGCTGAGGGGTGTTCCTGCTGCCTTTCCCTCTCACTTACTGGTTCTTCTTTTCTTCTTTTTGCTCCTCCCGTCACTCTCCAAGGGCTAAAGAACCAGATGAATGAAATAGGTTGTGCTTTGAGTAATGGAGGTGAGACATAGAGTATCATTACCCTTTAAAGGCACATCAGATGCTGCTGAGGCCTAGTAAAAATTAGATCATCAGAAAACTAACACGAAGCCTGAAAGATTTTAACACACCTTTAAAATTAAAAGGCATCATCTCTTGCGACTAGTAGTACATAAGTCTGAGAGATGTAAGCCACAGAATAGTGAATATAGGCAGCAATATTGTATAGTAATCATCAAACTTGCTAAGAGACTAGATGTTAATTATTCCAATAACAAAAAAGAAACAATTATGCCATGTGATGTGTTAGGTGCCACCTACCGCCATAATAGCAGTTATAGTGCAGTACATAAATGTATCCCATCAACTTGCCACACACCTTAAATTTATACAGTGTTGTATGTCAAATATGTTTTGATTTATTTAAAATGTGAAACGGCATAATCACCACTTAAAATATAATGTGTTGTGAGTCTTTCTGCAGAATTGTCTTTCTTTTGAGGGATAGGGTAGAAAATTCCTATGGAAAAAAATTGTTTTGAACAAGAAGCTTTTCAAAGTTTGATTTGCTATACTACCAATGATAATAATATTTGTAACAAACAAGTTATTACACAATGATCATAACTGGAAAACATCAAAGAACCTAGCACTTTTCCCAAAAAACTTAAGCTCCATTAGGGAAGCTAGTAGACATCATGTTATCTCTGAGGTCTAAAGCCAGTGTAGTAACAGCAGATACGGCCAGGGGTCTGCCATCTGGGTGCTCTCACAGGCCCATGTACTTAGAAGTACATAGAAGGGTCCCATGTTGGGTTTTTGCTCTTCTCTTCATGCTGTCTTGAAATTCTTGAAAATTTTGAACTAGAGTCATCCAGTTTTAATTTTGCATTAGGCTGTGCAATTATCTAGCCAGTCCCCATAGGAAAGCACAATGAATAACCGATGAGGTGGTACTGGAATAAGTAGAAGACCTGCTGTCTCATTCTGAGCAGAGGAAGACGATCAAGGGCTGCAGTTATGGAAAGGAACTTCTCAGTGAATTCAGAGCTTCATTTGAACTTTGGCTGCTGTAGAGAATTTGGGTAGGGGAATGGAAGGGAGGAGGGTGTTTCAGGTGGCAAGGGTTTGTAAACAAATTTCAGGGCCAGGAATGAGAAGAGATTGTTGGGAACCCATTTTCCTGGATCAAAAAGTTTTTGTGTAGCCATTGTGAGCGGTCAGCCTCAACCAGGTTGTAGAGTAACCACTAGGATGAGAGATATGTATTTTACACCATTGGATTGTGGCAGAGCATAGATATTGCTTCAGGAAGATTAACTCAGCAGCAGATTTAAATTTTGCACTTTAGTAATAGTCAGGGGGATAGAAAAGAAGGGACAGTTGCAAAAGATGGGTGTGAAGATTGGATGTGGTGCTGCCTTGATTACTAGGGCAACGATCACGTCCCTGTCACCAACAAGAAAGTCATGGTGGGAGAACGGAGAGTGGCAGATTTAAGGACTGGCATCATCGTGTATAATTTGAGGATGGAATGGATTAGTTAGCCAACAACCGAAAGCGGTCACATGGCTTCTAGGAGTTTCTAAAACTGAAACCATTTATTTACTTTGACAGACCACAAACATTTATGGAACACATTCCATTGGACAAGTGCTTTAAATACAAAAACATTTCTGCTTTGTGAATCCGAACCACAGAAAGTTTTAAATAGGCTAGCTCCCTGGTATCTTCACAAAATATCATTATATTTGAATATCTTCTCAAAGAGTTTTGAAGAAAAATCATTTGAATGTGTGTATAGCAGACATGCACACTGACAAAAAAATCTAAATTCCTGTTTTTATGTGGAGGCAAGATGATTGCATTCCATGGCCCACACAGTTTGGATTTCAGTCACCTCTTTCTCACTACTTTCCTGTGCACACAGATGCTAAAATGAAATGTTTATTGTACAACAAAAGTAAACCACCAATGCAATGCAAATGTGAGGCAAAGCTCAACATTTTTTTTTTTTTTTTTTTATTCTTCCCAAAAGAAAGGATTGCAGGCTAGGTAAATTTATGCATCAGTGGCTTTCTTCCATTTCCTTCTGATAACGCCTGATTGACACCACTACAGCGTTACTTTTAAAGAAACCAAAATGAATCCACCAGCCTCATGCAGTTAGGTCTTAAACTGTCAGTGCATTATGACCACTGAGGCCTGACTGGTGTCACCAGCCACTGCATGAAATGTTATCTATCACTTAGAAGATCCATAGTGCGGTGTATTAACTTGCATAGTTAGATATTATAAAGTAAAATCAGACGTAAAGGGCATTCTAAATGTGTTTTCTTGGTCCCTCTTGGTATTTGTAGCTACTAATTTTTTTTTTTTTTTATTTGTAGCTACTTAAAGAGACTGTCCTAATGAAAATTGGTACCCCTACCCTCCTTCTATGTTGCCTGAGGCCAACTATTGTGGTTTTATATTGATTAACCAAGCAACTCTCAATTATTCAAGTTGTGATTTATCCAACTTATTATTATTGTCCCACTAACTTGTGCCCATTTGACTATCTTTCAAAAGACAGATAAAAATGGTGAAAGAACGCTCAAATCAGTCATTTTTGCCATGCTTTAAAAACAAAAGAAATTCTACTACTTCTGTCCAAAATGCATGTATAGGTGTAGAAGATGGGGCCCTACCTGTATGCACATTCAAATTATAAATGCTCTCTGTTTCCTCATGATCATGGAGAACTACAGTGATTCATATAAGTGCATATATCATAAATTTTTCTTTAATGTTGTTATATGTATAATTGATAGAGTACCATAGAATTTAAGTATTTGGTAACACATAAGAGGATGACAAAATTTCAAAACTTCACAGACAGAAAATAAATCCACACGTATCTTCACATATATATGCAAATATACATGTGTATATATAATAAATTTACATATGAATTTACATATATGTAAATATACATGTGCACATCTATACATACATATATGGTGAATGCAAATACAAATTTAAGTGTAGTATTTTTAGATGTCATGGATTAAAGTTCATTACTGTAATGAGACTAAGCATGCTGATTCCTCTCAAGCCAGTTTTGGTTAAGGAAAAAGGTCGTGTTTAGCTGTTGTTACAGGGATACACAGCCATAGAAACCTAAGGAAGACTGATCTAAGCCAGGAGAAAGTATCCAGCCAAAAATAGAGGAGAGAAATGTGTGCAGAGATGACTCACTAAGCATGCCTAAAATTAAAAGACTTTGCGACTCATTGGAAAGAAATGACTATAACGGGTTAGGTCCCTGCAATCCTGCCAAAATGGGATACCTCCCCTTTACTGCATCTCTGGGAAGGCACACAGAATGGCAAAGACAGAAGCAGTGATCATGGATATTGTCCACGAAGGCACAGACATCGCACCTAACACCGTGGAGACAGTGAAGGTGATAACAGCTTTCGGGGTTGGGTACCTAGCTCAGGTGAGGCATAGGAAGAGAAGACTTCGCAGCATTTACCTCCAGTTACTAAGAAGAATGACCGAAGTAAACATACTGCAGACAATGAGGAAAACCACTCAACTAAGCAGGAGTCAGAAGAGCTCCAAAAGCATTTTGAGAAATGGGAGATGGTTGGATTTGACAAATGCCGCGAAGAGGTTGAGAAAAGATGAGGTTTGAAAATTGGACTGGCCCTTGGGTGTAGTTGTAATGAGGTCGTCGGAGACCTCGCTGGAGGTCAATTCCTCCCCAGCGACAGGGCACAGACTGGACTAGATGAAGCTGAAAAAGGAGTCTGGTGAGAAAAATTGGGGGCAGTGCATACAAGAAAACATAGTTTAGGAATCAGTGTGTGATGAGGAATGAAGATCTGGAGTCTCCTGGTCAGATAATTCTTGGTGCTTGTGAAAATTTAAAAAGGCTTTTAGGTTATGCTAGAAAACAAAAACAAAAACAAAAACACCACTGGGGTTGAAATGACTTCATTTGCACTAGAGATGTACTTAGGACATAATTTCCACTGCATTTCTTTTAATTCCTTATTTATCTGCTTATTATTAGGCTAAAAGCATGTCAACAACTGCCCCTAGGGAATCTCAAACTAGCCCCTATACGTAGAGGAGACAGAAATGAAAGAGAGAGAAAGTCAGAGAGCAAGGAGCTGAGGAAGTGAGGAGAGAGGAAGAGAGAGATGTGCAAACACACGGGTGCACTTGACGTGGACACCCACGGTAGGAAGAAAGGCAGAGGCTATGAGGACCCATGACCAATGAGTTTGCTATTCCGTGGACTTTGTTTACATTCATGACCATTTTCTAACTAAAAGCCCTAAGTTTGAACTCAGGAATTCGCTGGTTAGTCAGCAGAAACATATTTAATATTGCTCCCTGTGTCATTTGTCCTGTACAATGCTGTATTTGATAAAAAGCAAGCCCTTAGAGTTACGTAAAAATAATCACAAAGAAAGGTAATGATTCAGCATTGAGAGAGTTAATGGTAAAAAAAGAAGACACATTCTTTTAAAGTGTGTCAGCAGGCATGAAATCTAAAATCCAGTAACTTTTAAGTCATTCCTCTGTGCAGATGCTGTCAAAGGTAAACTTGTTTTCTGACTGGGGTAAGAGACCATTGTGGAACATTCCATCCTGTGTGAGGGCAGAGTTACATCAGGAGGCTATTATGGTCATGCTAGCACCAGGCATTGATAAGTGTGAAATTATCAGCAACTGAACAGTGGGGGAATACATTTTTGCATCAAAGGTGCCCTTTACTCCTCAACCAGAAAACCAAACTGCTGATTCAAATGAGCGGACCACTTAAAATTAAGCGATTCTTCATCTGAAAACTCCATATGCTTTATTTAACTACCTATTTCTAGGGATTTGCCCTTTTTTTTTTTTTTTTAAAGAAGGAATCACTTTTAATGTCCTAGGGAAATTTTAGTGTTAAAGGTTTACATTAAACAAAAAGCAACTGTAGGATGTCTATGTTATTTGGAAACTATGTTTAATGCAAATTTACAGAAAGGGTATATGTCACTCTGGGTCACTCCTGAATATTCTTTTTGGGCTTTCTCTGTTG
The DNA here is from genome assembly GCF_003254725.2 of Canis lupus dingo. Lineage (NCBI taxonomy): Eukaryota > Metazoa > Chordata > Mammalia > Carnivora > Canidae > Canis > Canis lupus. The sequence continues at coordinate 49,861,772 of NC_064258.1, read as the reverse complement.
GATATGCAATCTCAGCTAAATGTTTTGAAGAGGAGGAATCAAATAAATTGCCCTATTTTGGGTCTTTCTCATCTGTATACAGTTGTGCAGCTCTACTAGACCTGAAAATTGCCCAGAGACAAACTTTAAAAAAATAGAGTGCTTTTGAGGCAGAAAATTGCTTTTCTGCAGTATGGTCTAAAGGACAGGCAGTGACAGGAGGACAAGAAGTTGTCACCATGCAGTGATATTGTAAAGCATATCCTCCATAACAAAGAAGATAATTTGTTTTTATTTTCCTCCTTATTAGACCACAAAAGGATTTGGCGCAATAACACCATGGCTTTGACTTAAACCCTTGAAAGCAGATGCACAATTAGATTTTTGAAAGTCCATCTGTAACCCATACATGGTAGTTTCTCTGGAAAACAAATAGCTTAATATACTAGATCATTCAAAATCATCCCAATTTCTTCACTAAGCTCTAAATGTTTGGGCTTTGGGATAAAATATAAACTTACTGTAGATCGCCTTGGTTTTTGTATATATAAGTCAGCTCCTTACTAGCATTTCAACAAGGCTTTTGTAGTTTAATATACAAAAAAAAGTATTTTATGTATTTGGATTGTCCCCTTGATATTTTTGGAAGATTTTTTATGTGGTTTAATTTCCATTTTTATGGTGGTATGAACAAAAAATGGGAGAAAATATGTCTTTGGTGTGTTAAGGGATTTGAAACTCCTTTGGGCCTGTTATCATGTTAATGAGACAGTTGAGAGATATCAGAGTTTTGTGTATTAATCTTAGCAGGCATTTGCACACTAGAACTGCTCATTTAGAGTTTTAATGGCATTAGCTGTGAATTTGCACAAAATTAACAAAAAAATGGCTCCGCATTATGGATCCATAATACCAAATGTTTATTAAAACCTATTTATAGTACATACACAATGAACCTTATCTAAGGATAAAATATTTCAGTTCAGATTTTTTTATGGTTTTCAAATATTTTGTTTCAGTTGTTCACACAGAGGATTTTCGAAATAGTTTTATACCCAATCAAGAGGTCTATTTCAATGTTAATATTCTTTGAGCGCAGTATTTTTTTTTTTAATTTAACAGAAAGCTTTCATTCCTTTTAAGACCTGTTTCTTTCACCCCACACTGATCCACAGATGTGCACTGTGCAATCACACCAGTAGAGTTGACTAACTGGAAATGAAGACCAGCTGGACATTCTTCACTTTTCAACTTTTACTAAATTATTGAACTATAAATTCATAGAGTGGAAGGGACTTCAGAAACCATCCAGGCCTGCGTTTACATTCCCAGTAAAGAATCATTTTCATAAAAGAGACTTATCCTTTTCTTTTCTCATGCTAAACTATTATTAGATGAAGTAAATACCTATTTTTTTTCTTTCTTCCAAAGTATTGTCGTTTTTATAGCATACATCTTTTTTGATGAAAGCATTCTTTTTTCATTCAACAAATTTTTCTTGAACACCTACAAGAAATAATAGTAGCCAGGTACTACAGACACTGTCTAGACCCAGTCCATTCTCACAGACATTAGAGTTGGAAAGAGCATGAAATCCGAGCTCCCGATGGGTAGTTATGCTCATCTTATTCCTCGCTATATCGAGACTGAAGCTGAGACGATCCACAGTACTTACGCTGACCAGTCAGTCTCCTTGGGGATGATGCTTTCACCTTTCTGTTTCCAGATTTTATTCTGACCCACCTTCATTTTTCTGTTACAACAACAGAAACTTACCTAAGACATATATCCTCAAACAGGTGTCACTTTCTTTACATCATTTTCGGAATTCAACTTTCTTTCACCCATACCCTATCCTCTTTGTTGGAAATCTGGAAGTCTCTGAGTCTCCTCAGTGCTCACCTTATAGAACACATTGGCAGGCAGTGGATGCATGCTTGCTGAATAACTAGTGGCCATGTCTCTGTTCTGAATCCTGAAGGAAAGCGCCTAAGAGATTACCACTTATTGGTGAGACTTTTATTGGAATTTTCAGTGATTTAGCTATCATATATAATGAGTCCACATTTTGGATGATAATTGCAGTTTATCCTGTAAAATTGTATGTTAGACATCATTTCCCCTGAAATGTTAGCAAGTGTCACCTAAATAGATTTTGCATATGAGTTTCACATGTAATCCATAATTGGTCTATCCTATAAATGCTACTCTGGAGTTATTGTAAAGAGACATCCAGCAGGTAGGCCCTGTCTTCATTAGACACGGATGTGCTGAGCTGCAGTGGTCCCAACACTGTGGCAGATCTCGCTGACATGTCGCACTGCCTCTGGCCTGCTCACCTCTTTCCCTCCTGTCCATTGTAGTTGTATCCTCTGATTCCTTTGGTGCAAAATGCTCCATTATTTTCAATTTGTGCTATGCCCATCTCCTGCCTAGACCTATTAATCCATGCCAACCACAGGGACAAATGGAAGCAGATGATTGCACACTCAGCATCAACATTGTTGAGTTTCTATCACTGATTCTAAGGACTGTGCCAGAAGTGTACTCGGAAGACTCAAATGGTATAAGCGACTCTCAGTTCACAGATGGGCCATCTCACACCAGGATCTCCTACAAACGGCCATGTAATAATATCAGAAAAATCACACAATGGCTCCCAGTGATAAATACCCCAGTAAGTTTTATAGAACATTTTAAAACATTAGCTCAAGAGTAAGTTACCTTTTTTTTATAAGGTCATACTCTATAGAATGAAGTTTTAGAAATCTTCCCTTTTTCTGAATCTACATTTAATCATAATTGTAAATATACCAATAGAAAATTCACTTTTAAATTGATTTCTTGAAGGTTTATAATTGAATTTTAATCATGTGAAAGTGAAATTCATTATTATTGAAAATCTCACCACTTTACACTCTTAATATTCTATATTGTGTTTTTTACATAAAGGATAACATAGTCACTTAGGTAAGGCATCAATTTAAAAATGATGGTTAAGCATCTGGCTTTTGGTTTCAGCTCAGATCATGATCTCAGGGTCCTGAGATGGAGGCCTCTCCCTCTCCCCCTGCCCTCCCACTCATACTGTCTCTCTCTTTAAATAAAAAAAAAAAAAAAAAAAATCTTAAAAAAAAAAAAATCTTAAAAAAAAAAAAAAAACAACTTAGAGAAATATTTGTGTCCCCTCACTTAGATAGCGGTTTCAAACTGTTCTCCCAAAATTCCCAGAGACACTAGAAGAAAGGCAGGTCTGGAGCTGCCCAGGGTCCTTACCCCGCCTCACTCTGAATGTTGCCATTTTTTCCGTTGTATGTGATTGGCCTCCTCATTATGTTTCAGCAAAGTGTTCTGCAAAAGTTTGAAATTCAGTATAGAGCTGCAGTATAGAAGATGACTTTGTCACAAGATAGGATTCCAAAGTACCTTCAAAGTCATCAACAAAATTAAATAAGCATATTTAATATGAACAATATAATATTAATCTTTGCTATTATGAATATGCCACTGCATGTAAGTATTAAGTGTTTTAAACTTCATGTTTTATATGTAGTATGTGTGCAATATACAGAAATTTTCTTTAAACAAACTACCCAATTGAATGATTGATTATCCAATAATTCTGAATAAATGAATTTAATCAGTTATAGGTTCAAAACTGTGTAACTTACTTAGAAATAGATCAAAAAGCAATAAAATATGCACATAATTGTCGTTATTAATAATTGTTTCAAACTGTTTTAAGAAAATCGTTGCTTTTTAGAAAATTTTTCTTTATGTAAATTAGATTTTATACATTTGCAAATTTTTCATTTAAAGTCCAGTTCTTCATATCACAAAGTAATTCAAGTGTTGTCCCCATATTATTTTTTAAATCAGATTATTATAGTATTCTAAATTAATCAATTTGATGTCTATCGACTTATATGAAAATCTGGGAATATTTTAAAATTATGAGCAACTTTGCAATTAAACTTAGATCCTTACTACTTGGATCAGCAGCTAACTATTCATGTCAGATGTCTCAAAATTTTTACACATCTTGTGATTTTGGTGTTGATTATCTAAGATATATCTAAGGTGTTTATCTAAGGTGTTTACTTGAGTGAATCTATAAATGTAGGCAAATGGTTAATTAGGTTGGACACAAATATTATCACAATTTACATAATAACTACAAGTTTGTAGCTACAAGTTTGTAGCTATTATATAAGGTCTCCTAAGTTTAGTATCCAAAAAGATTTGAGTGGAGAAAGCAAAACAATAGTTCCCATTGTCTTAGGTTGACAATCAAGGACTAGGGACAGTTTGCCTTCTCAATGGGCCTTTGACCAGACAGCCAGGTGGAATTTTAGATCTGCTGCCTTTGGAGACAGATCACTTTTGTTGGACATAACCATTTGTGTCTGGTTTGGGAGAATTCCCCACAACCTGTATAAATGTCAAATAATATGTAATAAATATGCTATTTTACTTTTTAATATTTAAAGTGTACTAACTTTAGATAATTTTAATCCACTAAATTTTCTGATAAGTATTCTATAAAATATATTCTCTAATTAATATGTTACCTTACTATTGTTTATCTCAGGCTCCCGACTCTTCTCTTGGCCTCTGCATACATGATCAATAACTTGCTCTCCTCCTAGAAAGATTAAGGGTCAAAATGAGATTCTTTAACTTTCTTCTCAGTTAATATATGGGCTCTTTCAAAATGATCATTTTTAACCTTTCTTTCTTTCTTCTTTCTTTTCTTTCTTTTCTTTTCTTTTCTTTCTTTTCTTTTCTTTCTTTTCTTTTCTTTTCTTTTCTTTTCTTTTCTTTTCTTTTCTCTTTTCTTTTCTTTCTTTTCTTTTCTTTTCTTTTCTTTTCTTTTCTTTTCTTTTCTTTTCTTTTCTTTCTTTTCTTTTCTTTTCTTTTCTTTTCTTTTCTTTTCTTTTTTTTCTTTTTCTTTCTTTCTCCCTCTCCTCCCCCACCCATGGTAAAATTGTCCCTCTAGCCCCTCCATTCTATGATCTTGAATGCTCTCTTTCCTGCTTCTTTTGGGATCTTATTCTACCAATTAACTCAATTAGCCTCATTTCCCTTCCTTAACATTAAATTCTTATATTAGAAACAATTCCACATCACCAGTTTCAATAGTAAGTAATTCAAAAGTAACTCTTATTCCAGCAAATGCTTCTTGCATATTTGGAATTTTGGGAACATCGACACTTTGTGATTCCTTATAGTTTATAGAGACTAGATGCCTTCCAATCAAAAAGAAAATATTAGAATTCTACATTTGTACAGTTGATAATTCTGCTTTAGGTGATTTAATGTATTCTTCCCTAAATTAAACCATATTAAAACCACAAAACTAAGGAAATCTTATTTTAAAAACTCAGTTGAAATTATTTCAAGGAGTAAAAGAATACAAATAAAACTTGGGGGGAAAAGTAAAATGGACCCCCTTGTTAAAAGGGTAAAGTGGCTAATCAGCATTTTTCTGAAAACTTTTTGTCAGAGCTTTATTCCATGTAGGATCTGCAATTATAAATGACACAACTTTTCTTTAGATCTAACAAATTACCCACACACATGCTCAAAGGTCCTCCAACATTTAGTTAAAACAAAAGCAATATGCTACCTCTGTGAGGATTTATTTACTAATTGTGTTGTCTAATATGGCAGCCACTAGCCAACAAATGACGATTTAAATTATAATTTTAATTAAAATTAAATAAAACTTAGAATTTATTTCCTCAAATGCATTAGCCACATTGCACATGCTCAATAGTCACATGAGGCCAGTGGCTACCATACTGCAAAGTACAGATTTATAGAACATTTATGTCACTGAAGAAAATTCTATTGGACCGGTTTTCTTTAAACCTGTTGTACCCTCTACTTCCTCTTCTATATTGAGTGATGATACTAACTGGCTCAGGAAATTGTTAGGGAGGTTACCTGAAAGCACATGCATGAAAACTCATTGCCAACTGATATACATACAGTAACATATTTTATTCTTTGCTCTGCCATTTCTTTTTTTTTTTTAAGATTTTATTTTTTTATTCTTGAGAGACACAGAGAAAGAGAGGCAGAGACATAGGCAGAGGGAGAAGCAGGCTCCCTGCAGGGAGCCAGATATGGAACTTGATCCTAGGACCCCAGGATCACCACCTGAGCCACAGACAGATGCTCGACTGCTGAGCCACCTAGGTGTCCCTACTCTGCCGTTTCGTAGTCTGTTTTCTTTTCCATAATTATGGCTATTCCTTAAATTGAGGAGCAGATAAGTAAAAAGGCACATGGGATTGTATCACAAAATTGTTCTTCTGATTTTAAAATTATGTTTATAGTTTATTTTGGTAATTTCAACTTTTTAAAAAATATTTTATTTATTTATTTGAGGGAGAGAGTAAGTGTGCAAGTGAGGAAAGGGACAGAGGGAGAAGGAGGAGAGGGAAAGAATCTCAAGCAGACTGTGCTGAGCATGGAGCCTGACAGGAGGTGGGGGGGGCGAGAAGGGGAGGTAGGAGGGAGGGGAGGTGGGGGGAGGGGGAGGGCTCAATCTTACGACTCTAAGATTAAGATCTGAGCCAAAACCAAGAGTCAGATGCTTAACCAGCTGAGCCACCCAGGCACCCCATAATCTCAACTATTTTTTATCATTTTACTTGGTTACTCTCCTGTATCTCAAGATGGTAGTCATTTTTTTTTTTTTGTTCCATTCATGAAAAGTAGCTGAAAGTTCTAGAATAAACCATAAGGACTATAGATCTTGGTTGTTTTTATGGAGGGTGGGAGGAGGAGCAGAGGGAAAGGAGCAGAGAGAGAATCTTAAGTATTTTCTATCTTCAGTGCAGAGCCTGATGCAGGGGTCTATCTTACAACCCTGAGATGATGACATGAGCTGAAATTAAGTCAGAGGTTTAACCAACTGAGCCACTCAAGCACCCTGATATCTTGACTTTTCTGAAGTATCTAAAATAATGTTTTGATAGTACTTGTCCTGAAAGCCAATACTTAGATACCACAGACTATATAGCTATTAAGGTATTAATCTGCAAGAGTTGTATCAATGACCACTAAACATTTCCTTTGTAAGGCCAACTTAATTTATTCATAATTTATTCCATTCTCTTTTTTGCCAAGAATGAATTAGAAGAATTCATGTTTCAACTTCTTTATCAACACAGAGAAGTCTAATCCCAAGAACCAAAGCCCAACCAAAAAGCAACAAAGGCATAACCATTCAACTTTTGATTAAGGCAGTGATTTGAAAGTAGTTGGAGACTTACAGCTAGACAGATGGTCTCTAAACTAGTGAGGCTTGACTTGAAAATGTTATTTTTCCACATCATTAATTGGAATTCTCAGGACAGTATTAAGGGAAAAAGAGGGAGGGAGGAAGAAACAAAGGAAGGAAGGAAGACAGAAAGGAAAACAGAGGGAGAAAGAGGAGACAGAAAGTATCTACAGTCCTTTCCAAAAGCCTAAAAAGGTCATAGCCAGTCCTGTCTGGCTGGAATCAGCGCTAAGCTGTCAGGATAAACTAGGTGATACTAGTCTCGTTAATCTCTTATTTCCACAGCTCTTTGAGTTAAGCTGCCTGGGTCAAGTACTCCCAGGGGAAGCCAAAAAAATTCATATAACCCCTGCCATAAAAGAGCCCAGGAACCCAGTGAGTCAAACACAGCCTAAAATTAGCCTTACAGGTGCTAAATACCCTATCTTGGGCAGCCGCTTCTTCAAGTAGAAAACAAACATTGATTAAAGAACCTAATAGAATGTTTTGCCTTGATAATTGCAGAAGCTGTGGGAAAGAATACACATTTTGCAAATCGAACTTTGCTAAATGAGGGTCAGTAGCTCTTAAGCTTTTTATAGTAGAAGCTCAGCCCTGCAGTAAGTGAATATTTTAACCACAGGAACACTGAAAATTCAATGATATTTTCATAATTGCAATTCGGATAGTCAATAAACACTGTAACCTGAAGTAGCTCACTTTGAAGAAAACTTGATTGCCTAGCTGAAAACATTGTACTACATAATATTAATAAACCTAACTACTGAACTCTGAATATAATAGGACAATTACCTCCAGGAAGCATTAGTATTCATTATACCCAAAACATTAGTTTATATAGACAGCTGCAGACACAACCCATGTAGTACAATTATAGCACATCAGAGACGTTCCATAGAATGTTATTTGAAATTTTCTGCACATCTTTGTTATCTGCCTCAGATACTTTCTCTTAAAAATGTCTAGGCTGAATAAGAAAAAATATATACATATAGTTATCTATTTGTGTAGATAAAAATATAGATAAGGAAACATGATTTTTGAACTCTTAATGAAAAGTGGTAATCTATAGGATATGAATTTATGCACATTTTTGTATTTAAAATAAGAAATATTTCGGATAAATAACATTATAAAATAAATGTTAGACATTAAGAGAGTCTTATACTTACCACTAAAATTTAAAGTATCGCCTTCAATTGTTTGACTTCAATTTGGCTTCACCTAATTATGTATATTAATTTCAAAACATTATAAAATAACTAAGGAAAAAGAGGAGGCATTATAACCAATCTTCTAGAACAGAATGTAGCCTTAGAAATGAAAGTTTGTGTGATGCTCAAAAAAGTAGTAAAGGCCACCCTTAAGTCCTCAAATATGCATATTGCTTTTTGGAAACCTAATGCATCCTCGTTTAGAAAGTAACATGCAGAAATGACATCTCTCAAAAGTTCTAAATAATTAATGAAACCACAAAGCAACCCCAGATAAGTAAAGAACTATTTAAAGGGGAAATAAGATAGCAGAGCATATTGAATGAAGATAGTAACCAAAGACAATGACTTTATCAGAAAGATCAAAATTATTCGGAGCTCCTCCCTAACTTCCTTAATGCTTGTGCTGAGATACTGTAGCAGTGACTGGGCTTTCATGGAAATATCTTTGACTTTGCCAATTGAGGGATTCCAGAACCCAGAATATATATCAGATTAATATTATAGGCCTTCAATCAGGCCAACAGCACTGATGCAGAAAATAACTGGCATTGAGATATTAGACAAAGTCAGGGTTAGCATCAGGGTGATTGGAAGGATCGCTATTCACTACTTTTGTTCTTTGAAAGAGCATGTTTATGGCAGACGTATTTAATTGGGTTTCATTTAAATCAACTCTGCAATTATTTTTACTGACTTTTAGTTTGTGTTGGTCATTGTCCTTTCAACTATTTCTTATGCTTAGGAAGGAAATTCACATCAGTGAATTAGGTTTAAAAATAAGATGCAAAATATACGTTATCCAGCATCACTATTTCCATAGACAGCTAAAATTGATTGACATTCGTTTTTTATTTTGATTATGAAACAGTGATGCTAATTATAAATGATTTGAAAAATACAGAAAGATAAAATTTAAATTTTTAAATAACTTTAATTCTAACACCAAAGATAATAATCGTAAACTCCTTGGAAAAATTTAAAGAACCTTTGTCTAGTAATGTGTGTATAGTATATGTTTATTTAACCTGTTTTCCTAATATCCTGTTTTGAGCATTTCTAAAGATACCAAACATTCTTGAACTTTTGCTACAAAGTATTGACTGCATCATTTCTTTAGGCAATATTAGACAAGTAGCTCATTTCTAATTCCTGTTACTCTAATTTTGCAGAAGATATCTTATGCATACATTTTTATGCCAATTCAATTTTTATTTTTTTAACTGAGGCACAATTGGCATATAACATTATATTAGTTTCAGGTATGAAACAAAATGATTTGATATTTGCGTGTAGTGCAAAATGTTCATCACAATGTCTGTCACCATATAGAGACAGAAGTTTTTTTTTCATTGTGATGAGTTTAAAGATGTACTCCCTAGCAACTCTCAAATATACAAGACAGTATAATTAACTGTAGTCACCATGCTGTACATTACATCCCCAGGACTTATTTACTTATAACTAGAAATTTGTGCCTTTTGACCTCATTCATGTATGTCACACATTCCCAAAGCCTCAACCTCTGGTAACCACCAATCTGTTCTCTGTATCTATGAGCTTTTTTTTTTTTTCCCTAAGATTTCACATATTAAGTGAGATCCTACAGTTTTTGTCTTTGTCTAACTTATTTCGCTTAGTATAATGTCAACAAGGTCCATCCACATTGTCAAAAATGGCAATATTTCATTCTTTCTTAAGTATTATTTATATTTTATTTATTTATAAATAAGCTAAATTTATTCCTTATGTATCTGTCTCACATTTTCTTTATCCTATCATCCACTGATGGACACTTAGGCTGCTTCCACATCTTGGCTATTATAAATACTGTTGCAATGAACTGGTGATGGAGGGGGAAGTGGCAAATATCCTTTCAAGTTAGTGTTTTGTTTTGTTTTTTTAAGATTTTTTATTTATTTATTCATGAGAGACACAGAGAGAGGCGGACACACAGGCAGAGGGAGAAGCAGGCTCCATGCAGGGAGCCCGACGTGGGACTTGATCCCGGGACTCCGGGATCAGTATGCCTGTGGATTTTATACAAATTAGTAGAAGAGGGGAAAAACAAGTCATCACATTCTAGTTGACATTTTAACATTCTTCATTAAAGAAAGTATCTACTCTATTAAGCCCATCCTTCATCTTTGTTGTTACACATAGTTCATTCCTTTATATCATTGAGTAGTATTCCATTGTATAATACAATTTATTTATCCATTTTTTAAAAGATATATCAGCCAAACTCGAGTCAGATGCTCAACCCACTGTGCCACCCAGGTGCCTCAAACGTGTGGCTTTTAATTAAATGACATAACTTCCAAGGATTCTGTGCCCCCATAGCTGAACAAGAATGATGGTCAACTATTTAATCTCTGTGGCCTTCTGTTATGTTTGTAGGATAAGAACCTCCTGAGTTTGTTTCTAATTAATAACAAATTCATTATTTTTAGTGGACTCTTCATTATTTCTTTACAAAGACAATGGAGATTTAAATAAGGACAATATTTAAAAACTTGGTAGTAAACTCATACCCCAAGTAAAAAAAGATGTGCAAATGAAGAACTGACTTGAATAATTTTACATTTTGGTTTCCAAGTTGACAAAACAAAGCAGAAATCACAGCCATAAACTTCTCAACAATACTTCTATTCGGCTTAATATTGTTTTCCAGCAAACTTAAAGGTGATTTACCTTCTTCTAGTTAGTTGGAACTTGTAAGGAGAATGTACACACTACAATCTGTCCATACACAGAAATTAATCTTCTCTGATGTTTGATTTCTTCTATTGTTGCATTCTTCTGGCCCTAAGAATAGAGATATGAATAATCTTCTGTATAAATTTGCTGATGGATTTTATAGTAGCTCCCATGTCTTCATTTACTTTCCTTCGAAATGTCTGCATTTCACTTTAGGCTCTGAGGATATTATAAACATAATTAATGTGCAGCTACAAAGACACATGTGGGATAATAGCCCCACTCACCACTGTTAAATTAGGAAGTAAAAAATAATGGATTAGAGAAGTAAACTACTGACAAATTTGCTTTAGAAACTTGAAGATTAAAATGGGTCTCTTACAAATGATATAAATCAGTAGATAAATTTCTAATTTTATGCATTTTTTCTATGTGTTTTCTTAAATGTATTCAGAAAATCACCCATTCTGTGTTTCAGGTTTTCCAATTACAAATAAGATTATTACACTTAATACACAGAAGTGCAGTAATGATTAAAATGAGATGGTATGATTATAGTGTCCAAAAATGTATTTGGAGTCATTGTGGGAACTACATAACATTTAGATCCCATATATTATGGTTCTAGAATCTGATGCAGGGCTTCTATCACAAATGGCATCTTCATGTAGTTATATTATCTAAGGTCAAAATACTTCCAGGGAGAAAGAACTCACAGCCTCTTGAGAGATAGCTATTTAATTTTAAAATAGCATCTATCAAGCATTTACTGTGTATCCAAAGGGATGCAAACAAATTTTAAAGTCTTACTTGTATTTTCAAGTTTCTTACTTTCTTTTTGAGGAGACAAGGTTGACACACATAAAAGGGGTAGAAGACATGAGCACATAGAGGTAACCAGATCTACATCTAGGAAAATACTAAGCATAGAGGGAATTTAAAAGAAGAGGGGACCCATGTGGGCCAATCAAGTGGCTTCATGATGCACGTAGGCTTGCAGCAAGCCTTAATGAACCCTTTTCCTATTGAAAGCAAAATCAGAGAGTGAGAATTAATAAAGTAAATACAGTAGGAAATATCAGTAAGAATATTGATTGTCAGCAAAAAGATAAAAACCAAGCTGCATGGTTAGAATGGGACCAAACTGAAAATACAGAATATGCATATTGAAATGTACTTCCAGCCACAAAGAATCCTTCAACCAATGGGAATTTCCCATTCTAATGCAACTTCCTTGGCCTTAGTGATTCCAAGAAAATTTGTTGAATAAGGCTACCACAAAGTATAACTACTATTTGCCATGGGCAACATTTTTCAAAATGTTCCTAAGAGTGAATATTGCCTGTTTTACATAGTGTGTATGAACATTTGTCTTTAAAACACCCCCCCCCCGCCCCGGCCACACAAAAGATAGCAATATTTATGCCATGTTATAATTCATTTTATTCATGTGAGTTGATTATTTTTTATTAAATGAAAATATTCACAATTAGCAGTTCCAACAAGATTATATCTAAAATGGTATTTAGTAGGTAAAGTAGAGATAAATCACAGTAAACCAGAACCTCTTTTCTGGATTGTATTAAAGCTCCCAAGCCTCAGAATGGTCAGTTCACTTGACATCCAAGGGGAACATAAGGTGGCTAGATATATGGTGTAAAAGAACAAAAAAATCGAGGTGATTTTTCCATATATATATATATATATATATATATATATATATATATATATATATAACTGGAGACAGAGCCAAAGAACCCCAATTAATTCAGCACTATTTGGCACAATTGGCACTCCCTGCTGAGAGGAGACTCAGATCTGAGCTAAGCAAAAGGTCTGAATTGGCTCTTCATAGTTAGAAAGATGTGCCTCCCCAGATGAGTATTACTTACCAGCATTACCTGCATTGCATTCTGGGGGCAGCTAATATTGCAAGTTGCTGCTATCATACTTAGCTAATCAGTAAAGAAAGACCAATGTGCAACATTTTCCCCAAATTTACGAAGAATCTGGCCATCATGGATCTGAAATTTGTGTATGTGTTTTCAAGTGCATGCATGGGTGTGCATGTTTATGTGTAAGGTTTATATGTGAAGTTGCTGGGTTTGGTAAAAATAATTCCATCAATCTTTAGCTCTGCTTTTATGTGGGAGTGTGCGCACTCTGATGTCTGTAGCCAAGGGCAAGCTTTTCCACGATCCGTTTGTATTAAAATCTATTAAGTTTGCCTTCACATCTCTTAAGGCCTTCCTTTTTTCCTAACCCTTGACAACTCAGTGTCAATTATTTTGGAACCAAATATACAAGGAATTTTTAAAAATAATCCTGACTTCTATTCAAAGAAAAACAAATTTCTTTCTTACTTCTTTTTTTTTTTCAGAAAAGTTCTTACTAAGAAGCTAAGAAATTAGTCTGGATCATATTTGATGAGAAGGTGGATAGCTCACTTTATTCTTACTATCATTGCATTAAAAATTTGTTGATATTTATTATAAAAACTAGATTTTCATTAGTAATCAGGAATCTAATAAATTGCTCTTTTGTCAAGAAGTCGACAAACATGTAAAGCGCTTCACCTTTTTGTTGATAGAAGTAAATATTTCATTAGCATGAATATTTGTAAATTATTTAAGAAGTTTTTAGATAAAGAGATTTTAGGATAGATACATTGTGGTTTTTTTTTTATGACAACTCGTGTTCAAATAAATTTTGCTAATGCTTTATGCTTCAATTATCTTAAGCTTTATTGTGTATCTGAGAAGTATGAGTTTTACCTGAAATTATTTTCAGTACTGTAAAATGGAGTGTTCCTTTCTCCAATTCCTGCTATTGAGTGTTGGATTGGATGCTTCCTCTCCTTTTCCATAGCCCTCCAGGCAACATATGTTATTAAACCACAGACAGTCACCAGGGAGAGCCGTGAGCATGTGGGAAATTAGGGTTCCTAAGTAGAGAGAAGTTGGTAAATCTATAAAAGTGTGGATAATCTCTCTCTTGGGCCATCTCTCTACTTTAAATTATCCCTGTTAACCAAAATAAACTTACGGAATCATTCCATGGTTAATGCACTTTGATATATTTTGCTCAATTGTGGTCAGGAGGTCTGTCTTACATTTCTATAACAAATGTTTTCTCTTGGTACTCAATGCTATTGATTTTGTGGGCAAAAGGACGTGATCAATGAAGTGACAGTTGCAGCCTAAAAATGATTGGGGCAGGAAATATAGTAATGATGAGCTAACCTCAAAAGGCTTAGCTTTGAGATGCTTATCTGGACCTCTTGCCTTCTCAAAATTGGGAGGGAATCCTGAGAGAGCTACTTTTTGCAAAGATTCTGTTGACACATACTTTCTGTCAGGTCAAAAATACCATAAGAGCAACTTTTCCACTGTATTTTAGCCGAGGGGCTATAAACTCTTAAAGGGCAGGTTAAAAAAAAAAAAAAAACAACTTATATTCGTTATAAGTTTATAACGTTATATAATGGAGAGAGGTGACACCAAGAGTTCTTAACTTCAAGTCCTATGAAAGGATCAAGTTACATTTCTTACTCATTTTCAGCCATAAAGGTGGCCATTCAAGAAGTAAATCTTCCCTACCATAGAAACATTAGCTGACAAGTATATTTTGTCTGTATTTATATTTATACTGAAGTTTTTACAGTATCCATTGTATGCTCATCTAATTCATGACATGTTTATGCTGATAGAATCATATTGTTTTTAATATTTTATTTATTTATTTGAGAGAGAGTGCAAGAGAGAGAGAGAGAGAGCACAAATAGGAGGAGGAGCAGGAGAAGCAGAAGCAGACTCCCAGTTGAGCTAGGAGCCCTACATTAGGCTCCATCCCAGGACCCTGAGATCATGACCTGAACTGAAGGCAGATGCTCAATCGACTGAGCCACCCAGGAACCCCTCACTGATAGAATTCTTAAAACTCTTTCATTCATAGAGCAGATACTGGAATGCTACAGTGATAGGTAGGTACCTTGCTAGGTACTGAAGATCAAACAGCATTAATTTATGTATAATCCTTTTCTATAAGATACCCCATAGTTTATTTGTCCATATACATGACATTGTGATATGTTGATTAAAATAAGTATAATCCATACAAGAGAAAGAAGAGCAATTTCATATGAATGAAGAAGGCCATTTGGAAAGGTTGTTGAATAAGTACTATCTGAGATTAGCAGGAAAATTTGGCTCTTGTTAGACAGACAAAAGGTGAAGGCAATACCAATGCAAAGGCCCAAAGAAGAGAAATCTCTTGGCAGTTTTGCCAGAGAGAGCTCAATAACCCTAGATCATATAGGGTGGTTTGAGAAAGGGAGAAAGTAGAGAGAAATTCGACTAAAACTGGGCCAGGTATGCTCATGAATGTTGTCTAACACACGGCTAATGAGCTCCACTTTACCGGCAGCACAGTCATCAGTAAAGAAGAAAGACAGCTCAATTGGTGACCATAGGTGAGCTGATGTGAGTGTGCTTTGAGCCACAGAAGCATTGATGACTCTTACTGTATATCTCTATCTGTACCAGTTTGCCCCCAAACGTTCCTGGGATAGCTCTGAGAACTGGCACACCCGTAAGGGAACTGAACTCTTATTAATCTTCTTTCCAGTGATATGTTCGCATTTCTTTGGAAAATAAGAGCAGTTTGACAAATGATAGAAATGCCCCCTACATGTGCCCGTTGGATTATAAAATGTTATCATGAAAAGAGTTTATATATTTCTCACACTAATCTTGTATACTTATTTTAAGAATAGTGGGTATTTATGGGGTGCTTAGGTAGTTCAGTTGGTTAAGCACCTTCCTTTGGCTTAAGTCATGACCTGACTGGGTCCTAGGATCGAGCCTCAGGGTCGGGGTCCAGCTCCCTGCTCAGCGGGGAGTCTGCTTTTGCCTCTACTTCTTCCCCTCTGCCCTGCTCATGCACTCTCTTTCTTGCAAATAAATAACTAATTAAAAAAAATAAAAATAATGGACATTTATAATTTATTAGTTGATTCTCTTACAACATGAAAACATACTAACTAGGAGTATATTATCAGACTACACTGAACACCCCAGAAAGTTAGACTTCTCCTAGACAAAGGTGTGAATATATGTGTGGTATCTATCTTCTAGCATTAAAAGGCAGAGCAGGAAAGAGGGACTTTTTAAATCTACTTCTTAAAACTATGAAATATGTCTTTGGATATGTGTCTTATAAACTGACATTTCTCCTTAATAAGATTTAGCAGTATTTTTACAAAGCAGGCTATTGATTATCAACAACAACAAAAACCAACCTCCCTTTATGAGCCGTGTGTCTGATATCATATCTTTTCAAAATTAAGGATTTTTTGAGTATTACTTAGATATTTCATTGATATAAAAACTGAACACTTGAGACTGCAGGCAGCAGAATGCCTGAGGCAACCAAGCATATCAAAATATAGTGCACAGAGAGACTTTTACTACTCCTGCTATTTAAAGACCTATTTTCATGAGCTTATTAGCTACTAGTGATCCCGAAGGAGAAATACAATTAAAACTTAATCATACCAAAAGCTGGGATTCTTCTGATTCAGCGAACTTGTAATCTATTATATTTAGTAGTTTACTTGTAAATGTCTGAACACCGAGAATGAGAATCATATAAATGGGCTTCATTCTGTGGCAGTACAGCTCCTCTGAACTCACATTACAGGATTGGCCTTTTCTGGGTGCACTTCACTCTATCATGCCCCCTCCTCACTTTTTTTTTTCTTTACACTTTTCTGGGTTTCTACATCGTGCCATCTCTCTTTTCTTTCATGAAAGCAGAATAGCTTCCGTTCCCTGTAACGATCGTATTATACCATTCCCTAGATCTCAGATATGAAATCAAATCCTTATAAAATGGATGATGCTGAAGTATTTGAGCCCACATTAGCAAGTCAAGTGAAGAGTGTAGAGATATGTAAAAACCACCATCAGATGACCCTGTATTTGCCCAGGAGCTGGAGGTGAACTGGGAGGTTTTATTCCTCCAGGACCAAGATGACTACACTGTTTCACTTGCAAATATTGATTCTCATGTGTGTCCCTGTCCTACCTCCCTGCCCTCACCATTGCCTTTTATTATGGGTTAGTCTGAGCTTTTTGAAACCATGTAAAACAGAATGAAGCCGTAAGATGAAGAGGGGAGACTGGCATTGCACTCTGCAGAGAAGAAGTGGTGTCCACTGTTTTTATCCAGGGGCTGTTTTGCTTCGTCGCTGCAGAAGGAAGAGTGGTCAGGGTATATGGAGCATGATGGGAGATCACGGGCAACCGGGGATTCCGGAGGCCTTGCAGCCACTTCCCTGCTTAACTGCATTGTGCTGCTTCTGAGGGGACATTGACAATTGGCTCTGCTGGCAGCCGGTGTCACAGGAGTGGTCTCCTTATCAGCGGAGACTCAGGGCCTTCAGAAAGGAAAGGAAAAAAAAATTTTTTTTTTTTTTTTTTTTTTTTAGTTTTTAAATTTTATTTAAAAATCTTTTGGGAAGGAACATTTAAATGGTCTATGTGGAATGTGGAAAAATAACTTGACACTCTCGAGGGTACTTCTCCTGCCACACCTCTTTTATTTTGAGTTTACTGGTTTCACAAATGGATTATGTTAGGATGAAGCTGTGTGTGTATTTTAACTTTGATTCAAATTGTAATTAGTTTTGTGTTCGCTGCTATCTTCCTGTGGAGAAAAAGGACAAGGAACACTGGGACCGAGGGTTCTCTCTGCCAACTGAAGATTCAGTCTCATAATTTTAAGTACATTAAATGAAGAGAAAAGACCAAAGTCTATAGCTGTAACGGTGGAACTGTAGGCAAGATCATATGCGCCACATTACTGATGGCTAAAGGAACTCGTTAGCCCTTGTTTTCTAGGAGGGTCTACCAGTAGTTCTCCAGAAGAGTAAGGCAAAATTTTGTACCAGTGGGTCTCCTGGACTCTCTTGCTTTACTCTCACTCTTTCTAATTTCCACTTGTCCCTTTTAGCTTCATCTTTCTTCTTTCTTGTCCTCACATTATACCTGTTGTCTTGTGAATTAATGTTTGGAAAGTTTTGCCATTCAGCATTGGGACTCTTTAGACCACCTTGAGGTAAATGAGACAAATTGCCTTGTATATATATTTATTTATGTAAGTGAGTGGCAACAAAATTACCCAACAGTGCTGAAGAGCTCTGATCTCTCCTTCTTGTACAGAGAGCTAGTAGTTTCCCATGGAGGCACCGATCGATTGTCTGGTTGTATATCCCTGATACTCTCCATCATCTACTTTAGGCAAATTGCTTCTAAAAGTGACATAACTGTGCATCAATATGACTTAAGTGTTTAAAGATCAAACTCGTGCAAGAGGAAAAACTCTCCATTTATCCCATGCGTGTTGATTGCTTATCTACCGTGTGCTGGATGCTCTTCTTGGAACTTAGGAGATTCTTATGAACAAAACAAGCAAAGCTATATGCCTTTGTGGGTCTGAACTTTCTAGCAATATATAGTAAACCACATGCAGAAATGTGTGTATACACTATATTATATATTATCATATTATATATATATGATATATTACCCTATGAAATATAATTTTACATTAAAGGGAAAAACAAGGATATGGTAAAGAGGATTGGGAATTTTGAGGACAGAATGGAGGGCAGCTCTGTCTCTTCTTAACCTGAAGACAGACATTCTTTACTCTGAAGGCACAGTTCCTTTCGTATGCCCTTGGCTAAACCTCCTTTCCTCTCACATGAGTAAGCAGGCTACCCAAGGGTTCAATTTCACTGCTGTAAAGGGATGTATAATTCAGATTTTCACTCTCTCTCCTGCTTGGGGTCATGTAAGATTAACAAGCATTCTTTCTCGATAGTTCATCCTTTGGTGCCTGGCCATCAACAGGGCTGGGAGCTGGGGAGTTTGGTCCTTGTCCATGACATCATGAGAAAACAAGCCCCAAAGTTGTACAACTTACTTTCTTGTTATTTACCCACAAAGAGCAAGCAAATAAGAAATGGCTTGTGTAGAAGGCTTTAATTGTTGTTGCAAACAGAAACAGAGAAGACCATGTAAAGACAAATAGTAAAGACCGGTGTGTGTCTCTTCAGTGATACGTGCAAAGTGCTTATCAATGACTGGGTGGTTCTCTAAGCACCATGCCCTACAGAAACTCATTTCTCAGAATAACTTCTAAAATAGTTACTACTATCATGTGCATTTTCCAGTGAAGGATCTGTAGGTGAAGCATTGATGTTAAGCTACTTGTTCCTGATAGTTGATTATAGAAATCACTATTTTTATCATCTAAAATGAAATTAATAGTATTTTCCTCACATATATATTAAGGACCAAGTAACTTCCCTAATCAAATGACCAAACTTATGATCTGAACCTTGGATATTTTCATCTCTAAACTTTACTTTTACCCTCTAACCCCTTTCTGAAATATTCAGGTTACATGATAAAATTGTACTTTTTTTTTTTTTCCTGTGCTGCATTTATCCCAACATATGCAATTTATCATGTATGTAATATATTCCAGCTTCTCTTCTTAATTAACAATTTGGGAAGCAATATCTCAATTTATATGCAATATAAAATAACAGCAAGTACTTACACATTTCCTATATTCCAGGTACTGTTCTAAAATCTTTACATATACTGGGTGGGTGGCTCAGTCAGTTAAGCATCTGCCTTCAGCTCAGGTCATGATCTCAGGGGCCTGAGATCAAAACTCAACTGTCCAAATCACATTTTTGGTGAAAAATTTGATCTCAGGTTATTACTTGTGACATACTATAGATCTGAAAATTACATCAAACTGCTTCTGGAAAGAAATATAATTAAAATGCTTGGAAAACCTTTTAACTTTTAGTAATTATAATCAGTGATACGTCTCTAGCAGCACATTTTTTTCCTACAAGCTGTTTACAAAGGAATTGTACTGAGATGAGACCCACTTCATTCTGATTTTTTTTTTTTCCTTTAATGCTATTGAAACAGAATCTTTTCTCTGCTAGTGGAGGAAAATCTAACACAAGTCTTTTAGAGATATAACAAGTTGCCTATTATCTCATTCTGGCCTTCAGACATTAAAAAAAAGTACATAAATACTGAAAATGTTCAAGTGCCCATTTAGACATCACTACTATCACTACTATAGTAAGAAAACATACTATATCTTGTGTTTAACAAAGTTCTTGAACTTCAGGTTTGCAGGTGATCTGAAAGTCAGGGGAAGAGGTTGGTATTTTTCTGTTTGCCTTATCTTAACCTAGAAGCATAGGAGGGAGGTGATGTGCTAGACTTTATTAATCATCATAAATATTAGAACCTGAAGGTTACTTGGGAGATTTATTTAATCTAAAAGTATCAATATAAACTAAAATTATTGTGAAAAGTCAATATTTTCAGTTTCTAGTCTTTTTTTTTTTTTAATCTTTGCTAACAGCCAAAGGGTGTGACACTGAGCAATAATACCAAGTTTTCTTATAATCTCAACAGACTTTGCGGGACGCCTGGGTGGCTCAGTGGTTGAGTGTCTGCCTTCAGTCAGGG
The DNA here is from genome assembly GCF_003254725.2 of Canis lupus dingo. Classification (NCBI taxonomy): domain Eukaryota; kingdom Metazoa; phylum Chordata; class Mammalia; order Carnivora; family Canidae; genus Canis; species Canis lupus. Next base: position 49,841,013 of record NC_064258.1, on the reverse strand, counting down.
GCATGATCCTGGAGACCCAGGATCGAGTCCCACGTCAGGCTCTCTGCATGGAGCCCACTTCTCCCTCCCCCTGTGTCTCTGCCTCTCTCTCTCTGTCTCTCATGAATAAATAAAATCTTTCTAAAAAAAAAAAAAATCTCAACAGACTTTGCTTATCCTGCTGGCTCACCAGTGCTTCTCACTGACTTTGACATCAGATGGAACTACAGATGTGATAGTTAGTGGCAATGGTCATAAGAACTCGTATTTGTTGAATGCTTAATATGTGCCAAGCTCTGTGTTATTTAGTTCACAGATGGGACCTCAGTTAATACTCTCAGCAATAGTATGAATGAAATACTATTAGTATTCCCATTTTACAGGTGAAGAAAATGAGGTCTAGAAAATAACTTGCTCAAGGTCACATGGTAACTGTCACCCCTGAATACAGTCCTGATGTATTACTTTAGAAGCCAAGTCTTTACCACTAAACTATTTGGGTTAAATGTCTTTATAAGGCTTTGCACATCGAGGTTTATTCTGTAGTGCCACCTCATATAATGTAACAGTATCTGAGAAATCTCCCAATCAATTTCCCACAAAACATAAAATAAAAGTACCAACATATTTTTTATTCAATCAGGAAAAATAGTCTTCATCAGACCATAGGTGATTCCATAAAGTAATTAGAGATCCTTGAAAAGTAGGTTGTAAACTGTTTTTATTTATTAATTTATTCATTTTTAAGATTTTATTTATTCATTAGATATACACAGAGAGGCAGAGACACAGGCAGAGGGAGAAGCAGACTCCCTGCGAGGAGCCTGATGCGGGACTCAATCCCAGGACATGACCTGAGCCAAAGGCAGACGCTCAACCACTGAGCTACCCAGGTGCCCCTATTTTTTTTTTCTTTTTCAAAGTTTTTCACCTCTGCTCCAAAATGAGGTGAGCTATTGCAGACAAAAGCCTATCTGAGAATAACGCCCTAAACTGAGCAATGAATTAACATAAACCCAATTTATTTACTGAATGGCTATAAAGAGTTGGGGGGGTATTAATTTCCTAGGGCAGCCATAACAAATTACTGCAGATTTGGTATCTTAAAACAACAGCAATTTATTCCCTCATGACCCTGGAGGCCAGAAGTCTGTAATCAAGGTGCTGGCAAGGCCACACTCCTTCCCAAGGCTATAGGGGCAAACCTTCCCTTGCCTCTGCTGGTTTCAGCAGTTTTAAGAGTTCCTTGGCTTATGGCTGTATAACCTCAGTCTATTTTTTCTTAGGGACTCAGCCTCTTTTTTCATAGGGACTTCTTCTCCTTGCCTGTCTCTTCTATTTTATTTTTTATTTTTTTAATTTTTTTTATTTTTTTGCCTGTCTCTTTTATAAGGACATTTATCACTGAATTTAGGACATACTCCAATGATCCAGGATGTTCTCATCTTGAGATCCTTAAATTAATTGCCTCTGCAAATACCCCTTTACAAATAAAAATCACAAACACAAATCCTGGGAATTAGAATATAGACCTATCTTTTGGAGGGAGTACTATTTACCCAACCACAGTGGGAGATGAAATATGAAATGATCCTGACATTTCCAGTCTGTAGACTAGAAGTCAGGTTCGTCTATTAAGTGATGCAAGGAATACAGAAAGGCATATGAAGAGAAGAAAGACAGAAAGGAAGCAATGTATTTTGCTGTAGACCGATTGAGGTCGAGATGCTGGTGTTTATGCCTAGGAGTGGATTCACATTTTTGTGTTGGAGCTCAAGACAGAAGTCAGAACTGAAAATTTTGGTTTTTGAAGTCTCCTCAGCATAAGCGAGGTGAAGCCGTATGAGTGTTTTAGTTTGGCTAAGGGGAGGGTATAAATAACCACAGCGGGGAGGGAAAGAAGTCCGAGAGGACACTCCAGGGCTTGCTTTGGGTCCATGTGGCAAACAGGCGGAAGAGGAGCTATCAAGAGAGGTTGAAAAGGACTGTCCTTTGTGGCAGTCGGATATGATACAAGGTGTTAAGTAGGTGGAAGAGTACAGGAGAGGGGTATAAGAATCCAACAGAGCAGAGTGGATGCAGAAAGATGCTAAATATAAATTGCCTGTGTCATATTATTACTGGAAATCAGGTCTGTGTCTTGCTAATAGGAAGAGTCAGAGCAACATTTCCCTTCCTTACCCACTTCATGGAATGATAACTTGTCAGAATAATGTATGGAGCCCATACCTTTTCATTTATCTCTAGCCCTTTGTTTGGTTCCAAGTATGAGGACAATAAGAATCTGGTATAATTTTACTGTATAGCAAACTGACCAGTATGATAAATATCTGTGCTTGTCACTGTTAGACCTGACCCATGGTCCCTGTAGACCAGAAGGTTCTGAGTGACTGATTTCCTTCTCCCTTTGAGCACATGAGGATAGTTAGTGATTCTGTCTATTAGACTAAGCAAGTAAACAAGCTTGGTCCTCTGGGCCACAAGGATGACAGTGGCGGTAGGCTCAAGTTGTTTCCTGTCATTGTGTCGGCGTGTATTTTCCAACTATTGTTTGGCTTACTTTTGATGAAAGCACAAACTTTGAATTTATTGCTTAAAAAAAAAAGAGTACTTGCCTGTACAAACCTTGCACCTAAACCTCATATTGGTGGCATTTCTCAAATGTGTTTCATTGATGTCCCCCTAAAAAGCTTTGTAGACTTCAGTTTCTAACCCATCCATTAAATTTTAATGCCACAGATATATTGTATGTGTATCTGTGTACCGTGACCTTTGTAGGAACAAAGTTCATTGTAATATAAGAGGCTTTTTGCACACTCCTCACTCTTGATCTATTTTTTGCCCCCTGGGGGGGTTCATATCACCATGTTGAGAGCACATGGATTTGGGCCTTTGCATGAAAGTTCATTTTAGCAACTATGGTAGTAACTAAGCATCTAGTACATGGAGGCAAGTACTTTACTTCAAACTGGTGATCATTTTATGTCCAGGAGAGAGCATATTTTACTTGCTTTCCTCCACTGGAGATTTGGGCACCATTATTAATAAAGCTAATGAAAATTTAACTTCATAGGTACTTATTGCTGAAGTTAGATTTTCATCACTATTACTTATGATTTAAATTTAATCAAGTGCCACACTATAGTGGGTGCCTCCATAAGTCCAAGTCTTGACTCAATGAATTGCTCCTGGATGACCTAATGTAAAAGTCATCTGCTGAACTTGTTCACACAGAAAGGAGATTCAAAAGCATTCCCACCTATTAGTATTAATCTTTACTTTTTAAGCTATAATACTCGAAACCCGATTTAGTCTATCTTTTCAGCACCGATATATTCTTAATGTACTGATTTTCCACCTCACAAACTTGCTTCTTCAGAAGTATTCAGTAAATGGAGACTACTTTTTTTCTTTTTTGTGGCTGTTCAGGCCAAAACCATTGGAATTAGCCTCGTCACTCCCACCTGAGTCTACACAACCTATTGATCAGCAATCTCTGTTGACTCTGCCCTTGACAGGAAACCAGAATCCAACCACTTTTCACCACCCTCACCAGAGTCTAAATCACAGCTGTCTGCCACCTTGATTATCCTGAAGTCTTCCTACGTGTTCCCCTAATTCCACCCTTGCCTTCTATAGTTTGCTTTCAAAAGCAGCCAGAGGATCTGTTAAAATAGAATTCAGATCATGCCACTCTTCTGCTCACTACCCATCATTAACTCCCATCTCATTCTGTGTAAAAGCCAAGCCCTTACTTTGGCCTCTGAAGCCCATGGTGATGTGGTCTTGGTCGTATCTTAAACTTCCTTTCCTTTGCTCACTCTGCTCCCATGACACTGACTGTGACCTCTTCGCAATTTCTTGAATGGTCTAAAACACTCTCATCTCAGGGCTTTGCATTATTATTCCCTGAACCCAGAATGTTCTTTGCTCATATGTTCTCACAGTCTGTCCTCACTTTCTTCTTCTCTCAGTTCAAGTATGGCACATTAGTAAGGTTTTCCCCAGCCGCCACATTTTTAATAGCCAAAATAAAAACAAACTCCTTTGGGAGACTTCTTATCTCTTGTACTCTGCTTTATTTTTGTCTCAGAATTTGCACCAAAAACATCTTCACTTTTTATGAAAAAATTGTCTGCCTCCATTGATCATTAAAGTCTGCCCAGGGCAGAAATCTTACATTCGTACTCTTGGTTCTATGTCTGATATCCAGCAAACAATAGGTACTCAAAATATTTTTTGAATGCAATCCTGCAAAAATTTTCCCATGTATTATCTATTTAGAGATCTTGATATTTAGATTAACTCATGTGTTATCTATTTCATGACATGATTTCAATATTATTTTTAGTGAACTTCAGAATTGCCGGGTCCTATTACTCCCAGAGCTATCCTTCCCTCTTCACATGCTGTCGCCTTTATTTAAACCCAAAAAGCTATTTGCCAACAGCTTGTTTTCCAGGAGGTGTTCTAGGGTCAGAGGATATAAAAGTGAGAAAAACAGGCTAGCCCCTTGCTCTGTGGTCAACAACTTTTTGTTTTTATTTGCTTTTATCCCACACATTTTCTTGAGTTCTCATTAAACAAGCTTCAAAGTGTGTATATTTAGTTATTTCATAAAGATTAGCATCCCTAGATAAATTCAAATAATATTTCTCTTATTAATGATTACAGATACAAATGACTTTAACAATTAATTTATCTTATAATAATGAACCTATATTTTACTTGGTGGAAAATATTGTATTATGGTATAAACATGCATTTGTGTAATTGGGGTCAAAATCTAAATCACTCATAGCTAAAATAAACTTCCCAAAATGGAAGTCACTAAGTGGTAAAGACTCAAGTGAGAATAATACTTTACCTTCTCCCATTATTTTTTTCTGATACCTAAGCACAAAAAATTAATCACCCGAGCCAGAGATTTTCATATGCATGGTTTATCAACAACAAAAGCATGTGAATTCTTCACATTTTTATTAGGTATAGAGTTTTATTGTGAATGTACAGGATGTGTCTTAACTTTCTATTTAGTACTATGTTATGAGCATTACAACTAAAACTTCCATGGTAAGAGAGTTTTTTGAATCAACCATTTCTGTATAATTACCTGTGAAATCATGAGCCACTAGATTATACACTGAATATGTGGAATACTAATAGAAAAAATCCAGCTGGCATTCCATCTTCAGAAGTTCAACCATGGCCCACAACATGGATCCATCTTTCTATACTTGAGTCTTTCTGTGGTTATGAATCCAATTCCCAATGACATATGCAGTTGTTCGTTTTATTTCTACAAAAAAAATGTGGAAAGTTTAGCATAGTTAGCACTACTTTGAGAGGTACCTGTCCATTACTAGATTTCTCGACCTACAAAAAATTGTTTTTCATATTTGGATTAAACCTACCTTATTATAACCTAGGTTGATTGTGGTATTTATTATCATGTTTATTATAATCATATTCCTTTTTTGATCTCTTAACACTGAAACCAGAGCCAAAGATCAAATAATTAGAAGTATCTCTGAACAAATATTATGTCTGTAAAAATCTGAAATAAGAAAGATTTTTAGATAAAAATTAAATTTTAAAAAATATCCCATTTGTGAGAAATGTCCTACCAGGAATTCAATAAATATATTTATCCTCTGAAAACCTAAACATGCTAAAGTACAACCATGAGATGACATAAACATTTACATGGAAATTACTGCATTGATCTAGAAAACCCCAAGCAAGAAAATATTAAAATTAATTAGACCTGCACTGATTCTTTTTTCTATTGTTTTACATGCACATCTTATTTTGCCCAAGCCAGGTAATTTAATGTAGTAAATGTAGTGTTTTAATGTTAGAGTCTGGGGGCTAAGAAACCTGAATTACTCCTCTAAACATTCTTTTCATGTTGACAGTACAATGCAACCCCACACTAAAGAAATGAAGAGCCCCTTGCTATAATTAATGTAATTAATTTTTAAAGCATTAAAGATTTAAACTGACTCATGAAGAAAAAACTCATAAGAAATGTATTTCCTTATTCCACACTTAAGTCCTGTCTTTCTGTATTTCTTTATGTAGAATTTAGAACCGTTAGATTGACTTTTTAATTACCTCTCCAATGACCACTGATGTGGCTGACCTTGAAGGTAATATTAATTACCTGATCTAATATCTTGCAGGTGGATATTATTAAGGAAGATATCACTGTGCATTACATTATGTATGCCATGGCAAATATCTTATTTTACTGTGATATTAAGATGAAAGCTTTACAGTTTTAAAGCTTGAGTATAAGAAAATATTAGTAATGAATAATGTGTTATACACTCTCGTGAAATAAGCACAAATGGTGTGCCTGTTAAATTTTCTGGGGTATCCCACCACAAACAGCAAGGCAAATAGTTGTTTAGCATTGCAAGACATTTTTGTAATTGACGTACATGGATTTTATTGAGGATTGTCTTTGATCAGGCTTTAGATCGAGAGAAAATGTGTGATCATCTCTAGATCATGAGGGAAGATTCCAGACAAAGATGAATGTAAGTGAGAAAGAAGTGTTCAAATATGGAATATAAAGACTTATTTCAAATGTAAAAAAAATAATAATTAGATGATGTAGAATTTTAAGACCTGGATTTTTAGGAATATAAAGTAAAGAGAAATGTATTAGTGTGCGATTACAAGGCAGCTTGAGAAATAAATGAGAGTAAATAAAATAAATAGTTCAAGTGTTTGTGTAGTGGAGTTTGGGTAACTGAAATTAATTTGGGGAATTTTCAAATAATACATATACTTCACTGAAAGCCTAAGGCTTATTTATTATTTATTATTAATGTATGAGTATACTCGAATGTACTATGGATTAGAGTATTTTGGGGGAAAATAATAGAGCCAAAGAGATGGTATCACAGTGATTAAAAAAAGTACAGTGTGGCAGCCCCGATGGCTCAGCGGTTTAGCGCCACCTTCAGTCCAGGGCGTGATCCTGGAGACCCAGAATCAAATCCCATGTCAGGCTCCCTGCATGGAACCTGCTTCTTCCTCTGCCTGTGTTTCCGGCTCTCTCTCTCTCTCATAAATAAATAAAATATTAAAAACAAAAAAGCTTAACATGATTTAAAAAAAATACATAGCCACGATTTGGGGTCCCAGGAGGAACTTCCTGGTTAGTTTGAAATGAAGGTTGAAGGATTTATTTCACTTTTCCTTTAGTAAACTTTACACAAAAGGTCATGCAGAGTGACACAGCTGAGGCCAGTCCCTTTTATGCCCTTTGAACATCTTGAGGCATGCCTCTAACTTCCTGAATCATTCTTGGTAGAGTGACAAGACCAGACATTATGGGCCCCCTTTATAGTGGCCACAGCTTGGGGAATGCACCGTCGGCCAGTAAGGGGCAACAGCTGAGTATCAGAGACTGGAAGCTGCTTTCCAGAAACTGATGCCCATGGGTTTCTTGGTGCAGATGACCCTACAACCTGCCATGTTTTCCAGGGAAATCCTCCTTAGAGCCCTGGGTCCTGTCTGGATGCCCTCAGCATCTACTCATTTCAAATTCTTTCTCTATCAATCACTCTAAAAAGCCATCTGTTGGAATAGGCCACCTTTAAAAGCCTATTTCATACTAAAGCAGTAGGGCATAGATAAAGGAAAATGTTCAATATTTACTAAAGAATTTTGAATTCTATTCCCTGTAATGTAAAGTATCAGGAATATTAGCTCATCTAAATTACAAAGTGGGAGGGGGTGTCTGGAAAAGCAATACTTAGGGTTTTAAGTCAAAGATATTTTAAATGGGTAATCAGTACAGGTCTATATTGGTCAATCAGTGAAGTGGGGATTATACTGTATAACAGGAACTGCGCACGGCGTCATCACCCTACCACTCAACTGGGGTTTGACTTGACATGTGATTGAGTCACTTTCTGTAGCTTCAGGAATTTGTTTAAATATAGGAATCTGAATCAGGTGATATATTTAGTTTAATCTATCCTGATCCTATATTCTTGTTTCCTGGACTATGATCCTATTATCCAGGAAGGGCTATCAAATAGTTGCTGCCTCCAAAGAATCACAGTTTAGTTAGAGAATAAAATTGGTGCAGCAATCAGGAGCTAAACTAGGTGACATATGTAAAATGATGAAAATATCAATATTAATTGACATAAAATTAGAGGACTTTTCAGAAATAAGAGAACTTTGAACTGAGGAGGGAGGCAAGTTTCCTAGGTAGGGGAATAGACAAAAGAAAGGTTATGGAAGCACCTTTGAGTGCTCTGAGGAAGTAAACCAGATGGTAAAAGAAGTGAAACAAAGGAGTTTAGATTTGATGACATAACCCAAAAGAAAAGTTTCTTAGTTTAAAAAAAAAAGTAACAAAACGAAACCAATATTTAAAAATAGCAGTCTGACAGTAGCGAAGGATTTATTTGCTCAACAAATATTTGAGTGCATATTATATGCAAAGCACCCTGCTAAGTGCTGAAAATTCAGATGTGAACAAGGAGACACCATTTTCCTACATCATGAAATCCCAGAATGTGGCAGTGTGAGTCAGATGTAAGAGACTATATTTTGGGTGACACCTACCTGGGAGATAAGAGTCAGAGCAGACTTTGAGGAGATAGACTGACTTTCGTTTTGAAACTGAAAGTTGGAATTAGCCAGGAAAGTTAGGTGACAAGGGCAAGATGATTGGTGGGAAGTGTTCCAGATAGAAGAACCGGCATCTGCTACTGCGCCAAAGAGAAAGGGAGGTGAAGTAGCAAGACAGGCCAGGATGTGGGTATAATTATCCAAGCATAGGCTAATAATGGTCTAGAGCAAGTTGGTAGCAATGAGAAAGGAAGGTACAATTCAAATATGAGAGTTATTTTTTTATAATAAGTTACAAATGTATATTCAGAGAGCTCCAATGTTAACATTTTTACCATTAAAAATCAAATCATTCCCCGTGATTTTGTTACGCAGATATGCCGAAGAAATTCGTGGAAAATGCCTTTCCTTCTGCCTTTATTTTAATGTAAACATCAGGATAAATCAAAGATTATAAAATATTTACCTGCCATCTTGGACATAAATGAAAAATTTTATAACTTAATAATTTATGTTTCTTTGGGATATTATTAGGCAGGGTTAGAATGTTCATTTTGGGTTTTCTATATTTTCTGCTTCTTAGGTAATTATTTGAAATCACTTATTTCACTTTTTTTATACTTTGCTTCTCTTTCTGAGAAGAAACATTACTTGTTTCCATATGGCAGATGTAATGTACATAAATGGACCCTTTAAAATCCTCTGAATGTTCTGAGTAAAATCTCTTACATTTCATATATATGCCTTTTTAAATCTACATATCAGTTGACTACTGCCTAAATCTGGAAAAAGTTTAGCTCATGATTTTTTTTTAAGTTCGTTTATAGACTTTTACTGCAGTCAATTCAAAAACAAAGAAGTTAATTTTAAAAGCTCATTTTATTGAGTTAACAGTGAATTAAAAAACCAATGAAATTAATTTTAGAGCCATTTAATTTAGTTCAGAAAAGAGTGAGACTCTTTTATTAACTTAATTATTTTGGAATTCACTGTTTTAAAGTCCAATAAATGTTATGTATTTTATTTCCAATTAACTTCATTGTGCTCTGAGTCATGTTTGCTTTCTCCATGTGGCTAAATCTCACCTCTCATGTTGCACATAGGCTGACCCATTTACAATGGGCTGTTCTCAGTTTTAGGCCATTAGATGTAAGTATATTGCATCTTTAAAAACTTAGCATTTTGGTGACTTTTGTTTTAATTTCTAGAATTGACTTGTACCTGGACAGCAGAAGGATAGCAAGTCAGCAGTTCTGTGACAATGCCTATTGCCAACTATATAATCTGTTGTATGGTTATTATCTGTGATATCCTAACTTTCCCATTTGCTGATGTATAGGAATTAGTGTTGTTGTTGTTTTTTTTTTTAATAGTGAACTGGGGGGTACAAAGGAGATAGTGTTTCAGGAATGCTTCAGGGTTTGTTTGTTTTTTTTTTTTTCCATCAGGTTTTATGAAATAAAAATCTGAAGAAGGTAAAATAATGTCATCTATAAAAAAATGTGTTTTACTTTTACTTTCAATAGTTTAGAATCCAAAGGGGTGAAATTCTGTGGGTGAAATGAAACTAAGTGCCTCAGAAGATGGAAAGCTTAAATTTTATATTTCCCCACCTCCCTTTCTTAATTCACCATATTAAGTTGGAGAAACAAAATTCTCTATACCCTATCCAGTGAGCAAAGCAGTCTTTTGGCTGACATTTATTCAAAGATAAGATAAACTTCAAAAACCCCTTCTTCTCCTTCTCCTCTTTCTCCTTCTTCTTCTCCTCCTTCTCCTTCCTCTTCTTCTTCTTCCTCTTCAATTATGTGGTATGTTGTTGGGGGTGAGCCATCTTGTGAGAAAACTCAGCATCTTTTTTATCTGCTGATCTTCCTTCTGAGTGAAATGAACAAATAAAATTGGAGAAGCGTACCTCCCTGGTTGAGGCTGAAAATGGAGCTTTCAGACAGGAGGACTGTTTAGGGCAGCAGCCATGTAAAACTTCTCCACTAATTGGCTGACATTCAGAGCTTGAGGATCAGCAGCTGTTGAAGCAAATTTAGTCTGAATATAAGGCAGATTTTTCATTTATTTCAATTAATTACCACACACATCAAAATCTCTTCTCAAAAAATTCTCAAGTGAATACCTGTAAGAAAGAAAGAGTGCTTAGGTGTGCATAGATCCTTACTGACTCTTCCACACTTGCTCTATGCAAACAACTTATTTTTATTCATGTAGGAACTTGCTTGACCTTTTTTAGAATTATGGAAATAACATACATATACATCACAAACAATTTCGATCTGGTTCCAAGGAGAAATTGCTAATGGTAGCATATATGTATCGTAAAGCATATGGAGAATGTGGGTAATTGTATGTATTTAGTGTATGTGTTTCTGCATGTGAAAATAATGCTACTATAAAACTATGGAAAATTGTCATCGCTTCATGCTTATAATAGCTATAAAGTATACAACATGCATATTGCAGTATCTGTGCACTTTACAAAAAACCCTTTATCTGGAAATAGTGTAATTCTGTATGATACAGTGCTCTAATTAGAAAAGTGCTTTATTGGACAGAAAAGTAAATAGGCCACCCCAACCTACATGTTGTGATTGGTTACTATAGAATGTGTAATGTATATAACATATGCCTAAAATATATATGCTTATTAATTTTACTGTAATATTTTTCTTATATATGAGTTGAAGGTAGTCATTTATTGTTTGCCTAACAACTGTTTTGAAAGAACAGGAGAGGGACTTGTTTATGCAATAAAATATTATTTGTATATATTTTGGCTTTAAAAAAATGCATGTTGTTATAGCAGTTAGGTCATTATTTATTGTCGTAATTCTGAAATCAGAATACATGTCATGTTATAGACCAGTCCACCCTTGTGGATTAAATATTTATGAAATGGATGTTTATTATGAAGATACAGAGAAAATGGGCTCTTTGATATATGTAAATAAAACACCATGCTTGTTACCACTTATTTTAGGCAAAGAGAAATGGAACACTGAAACACTTACCCATGCAACCCTGCAAATCTTTCTTCTTTGTTTGAATTACAGAAAAAGTAAAGTTACTGTAGTGAGAGAACAAATTAGAGAATTGATAATTAACTCCCCAAAACTCTGCCTCCATAAAACATTTGACTATAAGCTCATTAAAATATTTTTTATTTCGATATATTTATGCAGCATTTTAGACATATAAGAAAAGTACAGTGATACTATATATACATATATATAAACTACTCCACTTTAAAAAATGCAATTCTCTTCTGAACCCTTTACGTCACTCCCTCTACCCACTACTGGACTGAGATGTAAGTATTAGAATAGTACATGTTTTATTTTTTATTTTTTTTTAAAGATTTTATTTATTTATTTGAGAGAGAGAGCAAGATCATGGGCAAGGGGGGAGGGGCGGAGGGAGAGGGAGAAGCAGACTCTTTGCTGAGCAGTGAGCCAGATGTGGGGCTCCATCCCAGGACCCTGAGATCACGACCTGAGCTGAAGGCAGACACTTCAGCTCAGGTCACATGTACATGTTTTAATGACAAAATTCAGTTTACCTTGGAAAGAATTAATTAATTACAGAAATTAGCTAAAAGCAACCTAGACATCTTCAGATGCACTAAAGTTGAACCATCTTAGTTTCCTAATGTTTTGCTTATATTCCTACCACTCAGTAGAAATCAAACGAAACCCAGCCTCTGGCAATTTCTTACTTATTTGTTTGTCTGTTTTGAAAAGGGAAGGGAATATCTCAGGGGTTGCCTGAATTACCTGGGAATATGCTTTCAGTTTCTTCCCCCCTTTAGTCTTCACAGGGGGGTCCTTGCAAATGTAGTTCTTTGAAACAATGTTTAGCTAATGACTCAAGAGGACTACTCAGAACCATCCAAAAGCACCTCAAAAACAGATGCTAAATGGACTTTTGTCAGGTTCTACTAGTAGAGCCATCAGCAACACACCAAGTTGGAATAAATTGAATTGAAATCAACAAAGGAGCATGCTGTTTATGGAGAGTACCAAATCAGCCTTCCCTTCCCATTGGTATTCAGAAACAGTATATCATAGGATAGTGAGTACTTCTGGAAGTCCAGCACATTCCCCAGGCCCAAAGCAGTATGTAAGAATTACATGATTCAGGTTTTACTCCTTTTAAAATGTTATTACACGAGTGCAGTGCAGTTGTTTTACTTGATTAATCTTCATCATGATTTCATAACTTGCTTTGCCTATATCAATAATTTGTATTATATTAAACAAATCTATAAACAGAAATGTTTTTATTGTGGGAGGCGGTGAGGAAACGAGCATCTGGCAACCACACCTTGATTCATTTTAGCCCCTAGAGTCATGGTATGGTGCATTAATTTCTCAGTTTGTAATTTGCCAGCTGCATTTAATGGAACCAATTTTCATTACATCTGTTCTATGGTTCAAAGAGCTCTTTTAGTTGCCAAAGGGGGCCAGCTTCACACAGATTCTGAGAGGGGCTAATACACCGTTTCTTGAAGTATTAGATAACCAAGGAAGATTCCTAGTTTTACAGCAAACAAATTATTTTTACAGAGGCAAGTTTTATATTCATGACTTACCACTGGTAGATTTCAAATTAAAAGTATAACATGCCCTTTTCCCAGGAATTACATATTGATTTTCATGTCATTTTCTTCATAATACCTACTGATCGCCTGTCTTTGCAATCGGTGGTAGATTTATTGTTTACTAGTTAAAGGAAACGTAATTATGCTTAAGTAAATCCTCTTTGTAAATTGCAAGTGGTTAGAAGACAAATATTTCATAGGCAAATACGGAATTTATAAATGGCTTTTAAATTCCTCATAGTAAGCATTATTTATGGACAAGAGAAGGTCATAGCTCTTCATAGTGTGTAGTGGGAGCATTTTTAATAGTAGAAATGGTTTTGCTTGGGCAACTTTACATTCTTGGTGTGTAATTTTAATCTCCATAAAAATATGTCGCTGTTGTGTAATACCAAATGTAGGATTCCAGTTGAAAGCAACTTTCAATGCAAAGGGTTTTCTCATGGGCAGAAGAGAAATTTGAAATGTTCTACAGTGCTTTGAAGTTCTAAAGCTTCAGCTGGGAGAATTATAAAGCATTAAACCTGAAAAGTTTTCACCTGATGGTCATGAAATAGCGTGCCTATATGAAACCGACTCTGCTTCACTTCCTCGGGCAATTTTTTTTCTTTTTCAAGAATTTCAAAAACGCCATGCATCATGTTATATTGTGAAGATCATCTTAGATTTATCATGTTCTTAAATCATTAAACTATGTAACATAACTATATTTCTGTATGACCTGTAATAATATAATTACCTATTAATCTGTTTGTACTGGGAGCTTCACCATAGCTGAAGAAGTCAAGTTTGTACCCAAATTAGAGAGGGCTTTGTATTTTGTAACCAGGTTCAAATGATCGGCTTTGTACTTGCCTAAGAGTAGAAGACTGAGCAGTTTGCTGCTAATTATATTCCAAATTTACAGTTACAATTTCACCTGACAGCCTTCCTCCCCATTTCACCTATATCACGCTCAGGTCTCGCCACCTAGTCACAAAGGGAGAAGGTGACAAAAATCAAACTCAAGTTGTGACCCAAAATACCAAATATCTTTCCTCTGAATTATTCTATTATTACTGTCTAATTATTAGGTCTTATTTTCAGGCTTTTATTTCTAGTGCTGGGAAATATAGGAATGGATGTTGGGATAACTTACAACGCAATGAATAAATTGGCACAACAAAACTGAAAATATAATCACAACAACCAGTATCATTAAAGACTATTTACTGAACTCTCCAAAATTTCAGCAGGCATTGATAGGAGGGCTATAGAAAACATAAAGACAAAGCCTCTGCTCCTCAGGAAACCAGTTGAAAATAGGAAATTAGGCGTTGAGCATTATTTCAGTGGTGAGCTTGATATTATGTCTGACATCCAGTGGACACAGACGTGTCCTAAAATCTAAATTATTTGTTCATCTTTTGAATAATTTGTATTGCATTTCTGTAATCACCAAGTACCTCATTTACTGGAGTAAGTATTAATGAACAGAACCCAGTGTCTGCCACCAAACTGGAGTGTAAGTAAGGATACTGTCTTATGCATGTTACTATCTTGTTGAAAAATTCAAACAGATATAAACAATAAAAGCACCCCACGTTGAGATGATTCAATCATGGTCAATGACTACCGTTTTAGTGTTTGAACACTAATACAACAATTTAGAAAAATGTGTTGAAGATCCCTAATGGATGAGTTCTAGTGCTGAGTGATAGAATATATTACAATTGGTGATAAGGTCCTTGCTCTGAAAGAGCTTATATGTATTTGGGAGAATGAAGAGAGCAAGTCTCTGACTTGATAAACATCATAGAGGCCTGTACCATTCCTGTGAGGGCTAACAGTATAACTATTCAGCTTTTTAAAGGTTCTGGAATTATACCATAAAACATATCTTTACAAAGGACCCCCAAGAACCCAGTGACAACTATACACAGAAATGTATCCTACATAGAGTTTAAAATTAGATCCCTAAAATTATTGTCATTTTTCTAAGATGTCTATTTCTCACATTCAAATGCATTTTGAAATTTGGATTCATCTTACAAATGATGGCATCTTAATATTGTGTCTTGGTTTACTCAGCAATTATTTTTCACTTTCCCAATGATATATAAAATAATGGTGAACCTTACAATCACTGATAACTTAGATGTAATGAAATGCAGTATATCATTTTTAAAAATATGCTCCAGGTCACCTAAATGTGGTATCAATTTTCCAATTTTCATGAACTGTTTTTACAATTCCACATACAATATTAAAATGCTAAGTATTAAAATATCACCGATTGCGAATGACTGCCCTTGTCATATCAGTAGCCCCTCTATCGATGCTGTTTTACTTAACTCAAAAAATTCCTACAAAACAAGTGCTGTTGCCGTTGCTTTGTACTTGGGTGAACTGAGGACAGAGACCTTGATTTGCCCAAACTCAATGTGACATCAGAATTCAAACTTGGAGATATCCAAATCATGCATTTTTTTTTTCATTTTAAGTCAAGCGTGTTCAACAATCAACCATAATGAGGTGGTTAATAATTATTTCATTTACCCTCTTAAAACTTAGAGTTCTTTGGAAATCATTTAGATAATATGAGTTTCTTTAGAAAGGTATATATATATATATATATGATATTGTACCTTCTACTCCTTATTCTTGGTGAATTTCCTCTACTAGGTAGGAACGACCAAAATCATTCCACCAACTTCTGAACTCATTAACTTGGGTTATGTTAGGGCTGTAAGGCCCTTACAAATCATCCACTGAACCACCATTAAACAGCTGATGTTCAGAGTGCTTCTGTCAAGGTAAATAGGTACACGCAAGGGTGGAACCTTAGCTGCGTACTGGGTGCTATCCCATTTCACTCTTGCCTTGATCTCGCCCTGAGTGGGTTAGCTGAACTGTCCCTCACAAGGGAAGTGTTCAGCCAGTGCTTGTCATCAGTGATGAAAACTGTGTCGTTTCTCTTTGTCATAGAAAATTATGTGTACAGCTACCTACTGATTCTGTATTTCTTTCATCTTCTACTTTCTCCATAGTTCCTTTACACCAACAAAGCTGCACAAGTGTTCATTCTAAATAATAATAATAATAATAACAGTAGGGAATAATAAATACCTTTTGATCCTACGTATTTCTTTTTAATTGTCACAACCATGGCTTTATTTGTCACTGTGCTCTGTCTGTCTTCCTGTCCCAGAGGTCTGAGCTGACCCCGATGGATTTCCTATGTGTAAGATGCTTATTAGCCCTTTGACCTTCTGGGAGCCTAATCCTAAAACTTCTTCTCTACTCCTCTCATTTGTTCTATAAATCTTCATTTAAAAGGATCGAGTCCCACATCAGACTCCCTGCATGGAGCCTGCTTCTCCCTCTGCTTGTTTCTCTGCCTCCCTCTCTGTCTTTCATGAATAAATAAATAAAATCTTTAAAAAAAGGCAAAACTATTAAGATTAGCTGTTTTTTTTTTTCTACTGCAAATTTGGCTCCTCTCATCTATCTTTAAGTACAGCAGTCATAATTATTATAATACAAAACCCAAAGGACCAGGCTACACAGACTACTACATAATTTCACGTGGTACTCGATAGTTTGTTGACATGCTTTGAGGACTCTGACGTTTGAACAGAGACAGAAAGGAATGCCCTCCAATAGGAGAGTACCCCGAGAATGCTATGCTATTGCTTTTTGACTGTAGAAGCTGCCTGGGGAATTAGAAAAAACAAATTTACCCCAGAGAATGGAAAGATGTGGGTCTTCACTTGGCTAGGCAAAAATAGGACAGCTAAAGAGCAAGGGAGGAAGGCAGGAACTCCCAGCAATCATTGCCCTGACCAACATTTCGGTGGGCTTTTGTTTTTATCCTTTTCTTTTTTTTCCCCCTAGTTTCCTCCAGGCTTCTCTGGTCTCTTTGAATATCAGACTTGTGATCCTTTACTAATTTGCTTTGCTCAAGCAAAGCTACCTATACAACTGGAGCCAGAGCAGGAGGCCAGATGCTAGCACACTGCTTACACCTGTTTCCAGCCAGCCCTGCAAAGAAGACATGGAAACGTGTGCACACACACACACACGGACTCTGACCATATGCTTGAATCTGCACAAAGCTCTATGAAACACTTCTTCTCCTTTGTACTAAGCCTCCGCAAGATTTGCTGAAGGACAAAAGAACACAGATATTGGGTATTGGGCCCTCTACCTCCACCTTAAAAGATACAATCATTGCCTATAATATTTAAAATAATTACGTAAGGCAATTTTTCTAGTCACTGGAGAGTGATGCTACAGTGCACATTTCTTTGCCACCTAAAAAAAAAAAAAAAAACAAGTAAAAAAAACAACAGAAATAACTTCTGCCTAATTTTCAGACAATCTGATTTGCCCCCTAAACAAAACCCAGGAAGATAATTCACATGGTTCCTCTTTAAGTTAGAAGGCAACGTACAACAGAGCCATAAAGTAACTGCGTGAAGGCTCACATGGGTAAGTTCTGCGTATGCATTTTCAGTCTATGCTTAGAGCAGCCTGAGATTTTTCCCCAGTATGAGCAAGATCAATCACAAGATTGCAAGGTAGACTCCCTCTGGCGTTAGATTGGTCACTTTATTTGGAATGAACTGGGGTCCATATTGTCAGCTTTCTAACTTGTCAGCTTTGGATGCTAAAAATGCAGTTCCTTCTCCCAAATAAGAGAGAGAGAGAGAAAAAAAAAATCCAATCCTCAGAGCCTTCTAATCTCTTGTCTTTTTTCATTACATGGAATCACAAGAAGAAAGGAAGCCTGACAGTTTCTAAACATTCTGGCAAAGAGCAGGACAGTGGTGGGGTGGATTGTCTTCAGATTTTTGTTTTATTTGGGGGGGGGGGGTTATTTTATATGGTAAGTTAATTATCACGTTTACATTTTTCAGAGGTAAAAAAACACTTTATTATGGGGGGGGTTGATGTGTTTGTGGTAAAGCCTGGAAGAATCAAAACTCAACATTTGTTATCATAAGGTAATGCCACAATAATTTCTACACTGTTTAACAGGGGAAAGATCCTCCTAAGCTATACTTCTGTGGTAATTTTAAACAAGATATAATAATACAAAGAGAAGCAAAGCCTCCAGACTGATATTCAGACTTGATAATTCCTTTTGTTTTATTTTAAGGCTCAGAAACACAAACTAAGACAATAGGGTTTTTCAATTGATTTTGAAATGTAAAAGTATCATAAATGTAAAAGAACAAATGGAAATGCATAATAAGCAACAAATTGTAGGAGTCTGAAACAGAGAGAAGAAAACATCAGTTCCATGGTTAGCTGGGTAAGAGATGTAATTGTTCCAGAAGACAATAGAATCCTAGAATCACCCCTTTGAAAGTTAACTACATTGTCTTGTTTAAAGGACTCTTCTTAATATTTTGGAGCCCTCCGTGTTGATATTCATTCTCAACACAGTATCTGAGTTCTGCCTCCCAATATCTTACAATACCTTTGTTTTTGTAGTTACTAATGTACAAAATTGAGTTATGTTGCATAAATGTGTATATAAAAATTGGAAAAATTTCATCACTACTCTAGAATAATAGAGAAAAAAAGAAACTTCAGGGCATGCTCATGAGCGATATTTCTCTTTATGTAAACATAATATAGGACATTTACCTTGCAATGAGGAGATGTTTTAATTCATTTAACTTCATTTAAACCCGGTCTGTGCACTGTACTATATTGGGTACCATAGATGAGTCAAAAGATTATAAAACATGGTTCCTGCTGTCAGGTCACTGGCAGTGTGGTCACTGGAGAAAAATGATGTATATAGGAAACACTTAATAGCAACACAATAAATCTTAGAATTTCTTTTTTTTAAAGATTTTATTTATTTATTTTTGGGAGACACAGAGAGAGAGGCAGATACAAAGGCAGAGGGAGAAGCAGGTTCCTCGCAGGCAGCCCGATACGGGACTCGATCCCAGAATCTTGTGATCACGACCTGAGCCAAAGGCAGATGCTCAACCACTGAGCCCCCCAGGCATCCTTAAATCTTAGATTTTCTGTGAGGTAGGCATATGTATAATTTCTTTTTAAGAAAAGCAGGCACCATTTATTGAGAGCCTTGCATGTGCCAGGCACTGCACTAGTTTTCTCCATCTTTTCTTTCTTTCTTGAAATATAGTTGACACACAATGTTACATTAGATTCAGGTGAACCATGTGGCGATTGCTCAAGTCTATACGCATTATGCTGTGCTCACCACAAGGATAGCTACCATCTGTCACATACAACACGGCTACCTCACCTTTGTGTCTTATATGCTGTACCTTTCATCTCCAGGACTTATTCATTCCATACCTGGAAGCCTGAACTTCCACTCCCTTTCATTTCGTTTTACCCACTGCCCCCACCCCTCTAAAATTGAAAACAAAAAGAGTCAGAAGATAGAGGTTGCTAGTTCCAGCTCCACTAATAATTCTCTATGTAAATTTTCTTGGCCTCAGTAAAATAAATAAATAAATAAATAAATAAATAAATAAATAAATAAATAAATAAGAAAGGAAAGGAAAAGAAAAGAAAAGAAAAGAAAAAAGAGAAAAGAAAGAAAAGAAAAGAAGAAAAGAAGAAAAGAAAAGAAAAGAAAAAAGGAAAAAGAAAAGAAAAAAGAAGAAAAGAAAAGAAAAAAGAAAAGAAAGAAAAGAAAAGAAAAGAAAAGAAAAGAAAAGAAAGAAAAGAAAAGAAAAGAAAGAAAAGAAAAGAAAAGAAAAGAAAAGAAAAGAAAAGAAAAGAAAAGAAAAGAAAAGAAAGAAAAAAAGTTGGACTTGAATTGTATACAAGTGTCCTTTCAGCATTGGGGCCCTTGGTTGGCTCAGTTGGTAAAGCATCTGACTTTTGATTCCGGCTCAGGTCATGATCTCAGGGTCCTGCGAACAACCCTCATAGGCAGGCTCTGCGCTCAAACAGGAGTCTGCTTGAGATTCTCTCTCTCCTTCTCCCCTGCCCTTTCCCCCACTTGTACACTCTCTCCTAAAAAAGATAAATAAAATAAATATTTATTTCAAAAAAGGCCATGTATTTCAATATTTGCATAAAGAGAAGAAAGGGAAATTCAAGGACAGAAATGAAGTTGGGCCAAGATGCTAAGGAGGACATGAGTTCATAAAACAGTTGACACAGTCTGGCCTTTTAAATAAGGTTTTTATTGACACTTCCTTTTATACCCAAGGTATACTCTATACTTGTAGCAAGCAAAGTAGCTGTTGTGAGTGTTCCTAGGAGCTTTAGAAGGAAGTAAAGATGAAAACACTTCATTTTAAACAATAATGTGTCCATTTTAGTTTTTTGCTTTATTTCCATGCCATCATCTAAGGGCGTGTATAAAAATTGAAACTATTTTGTAGAGGTAGACTGATAGGAAACTACAGATAGGAAAGAGCAGAAATGCATTATACTACTATAATGTTATTATGAAATATATCCATGTCTCTGTTTACTTCTTTAAGCTTCTTGTCAATTTTATTTAATATTTAGTTTTCGGTCATGAGTTCGCCAGTGCCTATTATTGCCACCATATAGTTGTAGTACTTTGGGAGATTTCAATGACAATTCTACCCATCATGACACTGTAAAATAAACTACCAACCAAACGTACAAAGAGTTTTTTATAATAGTGGCCAGATAGGTCTAATGATAAATGTCCGTAAGATAACTTGCTACTGAATAATGTGTCCATTATTAAGAATAGCTAAATTCTGGCAAAGCTTGACTCAAAGACGTCAAAGGCACCAACCACTGTGATGGATTCCAGGAGATGCCATAATTTCTTGGGCAAGACACTCCAGCCAAGTCGCACCTGGACTCTTGGTGACTTTGTTTCTTTCTCACTGTCCTCCTAGACAATCAGTTGCCTCACTATCCAGGGAGCACATTGGAGGAGCATTGGAGAGCTTAGTATCTCCCAAGAATTTGTCATTATCTTACAAATACACCCTCTTACTTTCTTAATTCTCTGCACCTTTATAATAGTAAGTTGCCTAGTGTTGTCACATCCTCTTGGAAATGTGTTGCCTGAAAGAATATTGGATGAAACAAACATGTTTAGAAAAGTCAATGTAGAGGAAAAGATATAAGCCTTTCTGCATACATTAACCACCCCTTGTATGTGGGTGGTATGTTCCAAGACCCCCCATTGGATGCTTGAAATTGCTAAGAGAATACTGAGCTTTATATATGCCATGTTTTCCCCTATACGTATCTCTGATAAAGTTCAGTATATAAATTAGACGAGTTAGGAGATTAATAGCAACAGATAATAAAATGGAACAATTACAACAATATACTTTAATAAAAGTCATATGATCTCCCCCTCTCTCTCAATCTCTCTTAGAATATCTCTTCGAACTCTACTCACCCTTCTTATGATGGTGTGAGATGATAGAATGATGATGGATGTAGTGAGGAGGATGACATAGGCACAGTAATGTAGCATTAGGTGACAATTGACCTTCCAATGACACATCAGAAGGACAATCATCTTCTTCCAAACCCTGGTTGACCCTAGGGTGACGAAAACTATGGAGAGCAAAACTGTGAATTAGAGGGGACTGCTGTATATTTAAAAATATGAATAACCATTTCTACTACATTAAGAATATCTAAAAATCTATGGACTACCAATAGATCTAATACTTCAACTGGTACCTCAGTTCTTTCAAGGCATATTGCATTAGAATTTTAAAAGATGAGAATATTGGAAGTGTGAGTGTGTCGTTTAATATGGTCCTCTCTGGTGCAGCCTGAGGATTTTCATATTTTCTTATTACTGTACAATTAAATATTATTTTCTATCAATTATTAATAACTGAAACAACTACATACCATTGATCAGTTTATACATTTTACCCATTGTTTAAAATAGTTTAATAGTAAATAAAAAATTATTGTTCCGAGTTTTACTGTTTATGGAGAATACTTCAACAGTGTTAAGTGCCTATATGTCCTGTAATAACCATTTTTTGAACTTTTATTCTCAATACTAGTATTTCTTTTTGTGAAAAGTTTTGCTTTATGTTTCTATCAAGTATTCAGATTTGTACGTTAAATTTATTTCTTCATTCTGCTTCTCCATCTGATGAGCTTAATATTCTTTGTTTTAAGGTATTGCATTTTAGATTTTTTTAATTTAAATTCAATTAACATATAGTGTATTGTTAGTTTCAGAGGTACAGTGTAGTGATTCATGAGTTGCATGTAACATCCAGTGCTCAAAAAAAAAAAAAAAAAATCCAGTGCTCATTACTTCACGTGCCCTCCTTAATGCCCATCAGCCAGTTACCCTGTCCTCCCACCCTCCTCCCCTCCAGCAACCTGTTTGTTTCCTAGAGTTAAGAGTCTCTTATGGTTTGGCTCCCTCTCTGATTTTGTTTTATCTTATTTTTCCTTCCCTTCCCTATGATCCTCTGTTTTGTTTCTTAAATTCCACATATGAGTGAAATTGTATAATTGACTTTCTTTGACTGAGGTATTTCGCTTAGCATAACATCCTCTAGTTCCAATTCCATCTCAATGGAACTAGAATATTGTATTTTAATTTAATTTTTATTTGATGGTATATATTTATGTAAATTTTTTATCATATATCAAAAACTTGCTTCCAACTTATCACCTCTATTTTTCTGAAGAAATAAGCCATTCTTAATGACATATTTATTGAAAAGATATAGAAATATTAAATGTAGATGTCTGGTTACATGTAAATGTCTAATACTTAAAAAGGACTCTGACTTACATTTTAGAGAAGAAAATTTTAAAAATCACTGATAAATATAATAAAATTACCTTCTCATTTTTTAATAAAAAAAAATGTAGAGCTAGGAAGAATTACATTTCTTTCTTTTTCCCTTTAGGATATGGAATTAGCTAGAAAAATTTAAAAACTAATGTCCTGACATCCTAACATCCTGTAAAGACCCTATATATGGTATGGAAATAGATAATTGATACTGTGTAGGGCTTCCTTTTGAAAATGTGATGTATGTATAATAGGAATTAGAAAGTATCTTCACTGTAGTTACCTCATATTTGTTTTGTAAAATGAAAAATATAATCCCTGGAACAAACATTTTTCCTTATCACTAAAACCTAGACAATATAACATATCTTGAGGATATATAATTCTTTTTTTAAATTATGGAAGTCAAATGCTATATGTTTAGAGCAATAATCTGCATAAAGAAAATAATAGTCAAGGAGGGATGATACAAATGCTTCATGTGTTTTCTTGGTTGAAAATAACAATACAGTGGGAAATACACTGAACCATATGTAGCTTGTATATTTCAACATTTTGCAAAATCAGCTACTCTTTCCATGCACAAATGTGCTACAGCTGATTTTACAAAATAGGCAGCAATCTTTGCCCAAGTACCTGATTCAGCAGCTGGCTCACATATTTTATTATGAAAAATGAGGATTAATTGATGAGAATGTTGACCTTCCTTCTAAAGAATCAGACTTTTTTCTAATTTAGCAAATTTGTTTGGGTTGGCAACTGAATATTGTTAGACTTAACTATTGGTATTTTAAGGTAAAGAGAGGATAGGAAAGGTAACAACACGTACATGAATTTGACAACAACAACAACAAAGACCCATGACTCATGTAGTCAATTTTTTACAGATTTTAGAGCTGCTGTTCACTGCTCTATTTTCAGCTATGAATTGAAAAATAATTTGGGCCAACTACAATGTTTGCTTTGAAAATTATTTGATTTTATTCATTTCTCTACACTGGTGGAAACCAGATACTTTCTGTGTAAATTGATTCAGAAAACAGATAAAATTATTCTATAAGCAAACTATTGATGTACTGTAAAGCCAATGGATGTATCCTGGGCACTGAAAAGATGACAGAGATTAATTATGTGTGAATTTCACTTTCAAGGAAATATTGGTCATCAGAAGAAAAAGACATCTATTCAAACTACTACTGTTTCTGCAAATAACTTACTTTGTCACATTAGACAAATGAATTCAATTTTGCAGTCCTCAGTTACTCTACATGTGAAATAGTCTGTCCTTCTGGTTTGCAAATTCTATGATTCTATGACTTTTTTAATCTCAGAAATGTAAATACATATATAAGAAACATGTTTAGGCTTAACAGAAAAGACAATTTCACTAAGTTTTGCTGCATCCAATGTGATTTTTTTAACCTTGCATTATAACAGTTTCCAAATAGATGGAATATTAAAGAGGATATATACCTCATAAGTGAGATTAATACCTAGTTTGTTTTCCTAAAACATTTTAGTATAGATTATAGATACCATGGTATTTCATGCCCAAATACTTCATTACAAATCCATTGTCAAACCTCACAAAATTAACAGGAGTTCCTTAATATCAGCTAATATTGGTCCATGTTTGTGTCTTCCTAATTGCTTCTAAATATGTCTTCCAGAAAGATTTAATCCGTGTCCATCAGCTGCATTTTGGTGTTGCATGTCTTTCAGCCTAGATTGTTCCTGGATCTCTCCACCTTGTTTTAGGTAGTCCTTGTTTGTTTGTTCACGACACAGACATGTTCAACTTATTGGATCCATTGTTGTCCTATTGAATGTTCCACATTCTGGATTTGTCCTTGGGTTCTTCTCTGTGTGTTTTACTTCTGTTCTGTAAACTTGAAGTTAGGATCACAGATTCGATTGGATGCAATTTAGACATTTTGAAGACTTCAAACGTAGGGCTGTATATTTCATATTGGGTCACACAGGCTATTTCACTATTAGTCAGGATAAGATTGATAACTGAGTTAAGAGGGTGATAACCTTTATTTCTCATTGTAGAGTCTCTGCTTGCCTGTGTGCTTGTGATTATAATTTACTTTTATTTTTTAAGTTGGTACCTATGATAACCAATTGGTAGTTCTCTAAAAAGTCTGAGTAAATGTATTATTTTGGCAATCTTGTTATAACATTGAAGTAATATGGGCATAATCAGCACATTTACTCTCTGATAATGTCTTGTCTTTAAGGGGCAGGACGATAAAGATAGATAGAACATCCTGTCATATTAAATAACTCTTCTTCTTAGAGTCAGGATCTTTACCTTTATTTTACTTTATTTCCTAGGGGATGTCATCTCATCTTCAGGCTCCTGTTATCATACCGCCTAACAAAAGCAACTTTTTGGAATGCTTGCTAGAAAATAGTATTTAATTAATTTTTAAAAATATCTAAGGAAATAACAGTTTTATAATTATCCAGGGAGTATAGTTTTAATGTTGATGTTAATAGACCTTTAGAAATAAAAATCTGAACTCAGTGTTATAGTTTAAATTCAAGATATAGTAGAATTTCCCAGGAGGTATGCTATAAAGTACTTAAAATGTTACTATTATGGATTCAGTGATAAATGATTGAAAATTATACTACCGTGTATTTTAAATAACACTATATAATTTGATTGGTATCTTCAGTGTATATTGAGTCATAGAAATATGAAGCTACTCTTATGCAGAGTCACTATCCATGCTTAATTTCTGCCTCCTAATACAATTGTAGCAGCTCTTGTCCATGCCTTGTCCCATCCCATTGATCATTCAGTACATTGCATGGTTTTCCAGAATTTTCCCCATGTGATTAAACTGTCATCAGCCATTGTGATAGCTGATTTACTAGAGTCCATTTATTGGCAAGCTTCATTTACTTCTCTATATCATTTCCTTGCTTCCTTACCAGTGTTACCATTACCCAAATAAACCACTGGGACTCAAATCCTTGTCTCAGGGTTTGCTTTTGGAAAAAATCCAAACTAAGACAGCCATATTTCTTCTGGTCATACCAAACTATACACAATTTGAAAGCATAAGACCTATTTTACCTCCACTCTTGTTCATTCCTATGCAAACCAACCTGCAAGGAACACCGCCCTTTCCTCTTCTTTCTCTAATTGACAGATATCCATCTTCATTTTATACATTTAGTTTTATCTATAATAAATTTCATATATATATTATTTGTTATATATATGATTTATATATATGTATATATATAATGGACAACATAGTTTAAGATTAATTTTTAATCTTAAAGAGCATGGGTTTTTATCTTTCCTTTTTAGTTTCTTCTTGATATGTTTAATTTGTTTCTCTAATCCTTCACTTTCTCAATATCCTATTCCCTAGAGGCAAGCATTTTCAACATTTGCAGTATATCCTTATGGGATGTGCCTCACCAACTCTTAATCATATGACGATAATGTTATTTTTTGACTATTAGTTTTCTGCACCATCTCTTCATTCCCCAAAATGGAAGAGGATCATTTAGCTTTCTTTACTGGCAAAATACTGCACAGATGCATAAACATTTCTGTCCCCCAGTCCTCTGAATATGTTTACATGATAATCTAGGTTAAATAAATATTCATTGTTTATACTGAGTAGGCTATATAAACACTACTGACAGTGGAGCTTTATTATGATTACTCTTTCCAACAAATTAGATTTTCCTAATTTAAAATTAACAATTTTAAACTGTTAATTTAGGATAATTAACAATTATCCTAAATTTTAAAAATTTTAGTGAACTTAATTAAAATCTGCCTGTAAAAAGAAACGACTGAAAGAATGAAAATACAAGTCTTAGTCTGGGAGAAAATATTTACAAACTACATATCTGATTAAAAAAAAACTGGCTTCCAAAATATAACAAAGAAACAAAACAAAACAAAACAACTTCTTAAACTCAACAATAGGGAAACAACCCAATTTAAAATGGGCAAAATAACTGAAAACACCTCTCCCTAAAGAAGTATCAAGATGTCAAAAAAGCATTTAAAAATATGCTCAGTTTCAAATGTCATTAGGGAATTATAAGTTAAAATGGTGATGTATCACTACAGATCTTCTTATCAGGATAACTAAAATCCAAAACACTTGTAACCCCAAAAGCTATTAAGAATGTGGAGTTATGGCATCTTCTCATTCTTATCAGCTGAAACACAAACTGGGACAGCCACTGTGGAAGACAGTTGGCAGCCTGGCATTTCCTTACAAAACAAAACATACTTTTACCATATAAAAAGTTTGGTTCATTTTCTTTTTGCATATCATGAATTCAATCCAATCTTTCTCTTCATTAGGTAAAAATCTCTACACTCAAATATTTAGATATCCTGTCAACATTTTTAATAGTTTGAGTGGGTATACAATCTGGATCAGCTGTATATATTTTTTCCTCCAAATTTTCAGGATTTTGCTCCTCCCTCTGGAAGTTTATGGGATAATTTTTTATTTTTTTTTATTTTAAATTTTTTTTTAATTTTTTAAATTTTATTGTGTTTCTGATATCCTGAAATGCTTGAAATTCATATTGATGAGCTTAGTGGTTGTCAGTCTATTTCCATCCTTTATATGAGCATTCATGATGCTTTTAAATTGCATTCTTGGGATGCCCAGGTGGCTCAGTGGTTGAGCATCTGCCTTCTGCCCAGGGCATGATCCTGGAGACCCAGGATCGAGTCCCACATCGGGCTTCCTGCATGGAGCCTGCTTCTCCATCTGCCTGTGTCTCTGCCTCTCTCTGTCTCTCTCTGTGTCTCTCATGAATACATAATACATAAATAAATAAAATCTTTTTAAAAAATAAATAAATAAATTGCATTCTTTGTTTTGGGGGAAATTTCTTGAATTGATTCTTTGATTCAATTCCCAATTACCTCAATTTTTCCTTTATGGAATTTTATTTAGATAAGAGATTTTTTAGATTATGTATTACATTAGTTAGATTTCTCCTAGGCATTAATTTTATTTAACACTTTGTTTTCTAAAACTCCTGCTAGTATATATTCTTAATTTCAAAGAGCTTTTTAAAATCTGTATTTTTGTCTCTTATAACATCCTGTTTTGTTTTGTTTTCGTTGATGCAGTATTTCTCTGGATGAGTCTCAGTTTTGCTTGTTTGGTTGGTTTTGGGTTTGGTTTGTTTGTTTGTTTCTCTTGCTTACATGATTTCTGCTTCTTACAATATGCTTGCTTTTTTGTTTTGGAGTTTGCCTTTAATGTCATATGTTCTCTTCAAAATCCAAAACCCCTTTGCTGTTAGCTTATATCTAAAAGTCTATCAGGGAGAAACTTTGTGGAAGTTCTGTTTTCTTTGCTGGGTTAGCTGGAATTTTCACCATAGGTTGCCCTGACTGGGCAGTTTCACTGGAGAGCCCACAAAGTCAGTGTGGTTGGTTGGTTGGTTGGTTGGTTTATATGTTTTTTGCCAGTGCTGGCCAGTTTCCCCAAAGAAGTGTTTTTCAGTGAATTTTTGTATTCCAAGTTAGGTGGGTTAAAAAGATAGGAATCTCAACCTTCAGCATGTAACTAGTTATTTCTAATATATGATCTCAATCATCTGTCATCCTAGGGCTCTCAGTCTAGAATTTCTGTGTTTTACCATCTCCAAAGATTAAGCCTACAGTCCTACACAGGGTAGAATGAGAAGTAATTGCCTGGTTATGAGAGAAGATCTTCAGGTCTACTTGCTTCTTAAATAGCTTTCAACCAATCCCCCACATACAAACTCCAAGGGTACTTGGTGCAACCAATGCCTTTGCCTTTTGGTGACTCTGTGGTACAAATCAGGCTACTTGTAAGCTTTTTCAAAGCTGACTTAGGTCCAGCCTTCTAAGGTAGCTTAGAACTGCTAAGACAGTTGCCAATATCTCTTTTTATATATGTTTGTGAATAAGATAGTCAACTTATTTCAGTTATAAACGCCTTGGTTAATTCTCCATTTTAAATCCGAACTGCTTCTATTTGACTTGTTAGAATATTTAATTCACAAAGTTCTGCTTTGGGAAGCAACTCCTGCTGTGTCACCTACTTGTGGCCTATCCTCTTCCCTGGTGCAGAGAATGCTGGTTATTCCTGAGTCTATCTTAATGCTCTCCAAATCATTAGTCAACTATTGATTTTATTGCATTTTACCTTTATCCTAAATCCATACAAAAGCCTTGAGATGAAAGCTGTTTTCCATCCTGTGCCTCTGCTAAGCCAATGTTCATCTCCTAGTAGGCCTTCATTATGCTTATAACACATTGATGACTGGAGGAAGTGTTAAGGAATTTAGCAAAAAGCTAAAATAAAAAGGAGGGAGATTAAGTCATATTTTAGCTCTTACAAGTCGCTAATTAAATCTTCTCTGCTGTCACAGTTTCACTGTAGGTGGATGAAAACAGTGTGGATAAATGAATAAGGAATTTCAGTTCTTATTACTTGTTTATGTTAATAAAAGTAAACACGGTACCAAAGCAATCCAGAACAATTTCTAGATTGTTTTGTGAGGCTATAATTTCTGCATCAGTATATCATCGCCTCACTGAATTTTATTTTCTCTTTTTTTTTCTGTTCCCCTCCCATCTAAGCAGAAAAAAATCCTGAAAGGATAGTTATAAAATTACTATGTATATTTCATCGTTGACTACTCTTCACTAAAGGTAATATTTATTTGTTTTAACTAAAGTTCCGAGGAAAATGTGCAAAACCTCTAACATATTGCTTGGAGGTTAAAGAATATGTTCACTTCATAACCTTGAATTAATGTACTGTTTTCCGTATTCACTCTATCAGAGCAGGAATCTATCTCCTGAACATCTATGAAAGGAAACTCCCCCAGGAAAAATATTTTATAAATATCTGACCACTCTAAACTTGATCTTTGATGTTGAAACTTCAAGGGAGCTGCTTTTGGTTATGAAAGTTTCAAAAAATCCGTTGTCAAGATTCTTAGATTGCTCATTTGATGTATATTAGCTCACCACTTTTAGGTCTTCATGTAACTGAAGTATTCCACTTTGGGTATCACTTCTGGGAGGCATCCTTACCTGCTAAGCAGAGATGAAGAAAATGCAGTCTAGAATTTTCCTCATGAAGGCAATACACTTTTAACCCATTCTGTTCAGGTAGAATGGAGTCAGGATGCTGCCAGTAGAACCCTTCTGTCTGGACCGTGAATTTTGTCATCACCTGTAGTGATGCAGGGTGGTGACACAGATTTTGGAATGTGTGCTCTGTGCCAGATTGGAAAGGGGCTCCTCCTGGAAAGGAGCTCTCTCTATATTGGGGATTGTGGAAACAAAGGAATTATCATGGAATAACCAACTATATTGGCATAAGTTAAGGTAAACAATAAAGTTCTGTTATGCAGTAAAGTGGCTTGTCAATTAACTCTGATTCCTCAGAAGGCCATCGTGTGTCTCTATCTTGAGAGTTACCCAAATCTAGATCTTATTCTTAGACCTCTTTGTTTATTTTGTCTTTCCCTGTTCCCTGCTGCTGGACATCTACTCAGTGTCCGATTGAAATTTTAAGAGTAAAAAATGGTGCGAAGGTATTTGTTTTCTCCCCAGTGGTCACTGTAACTCCTTTTCCTTTTCTGAATTTTGCCTGGTCAGACATCCCAGTGCTACACTGGGTTCCTTTCCATACTATGTTATTCCATTTCTCATGCTGTCATTAATTTTATTTTCTTTTTTTTTTCATTAATTTTATTTTCAATAGACTTTTAAAATTTCTAATTATAATTCAAAATTTCTATAGGATGAATGATAATGCCAATTAGCATTGAAAGAGCACTTATTCTATGCCAGACTCTGTAAAAGCACTTTACAAATATGATATTAAATCACTTTCAAAATAATCCTTCTGTCTGCAGAGGTTCTCATTGTATAAGTAAGAAAAAGATGATATTCAGCAAGGTTTGGTATCTTTCCCAAGATCACACAGCTAGAAAATTGTGAAGCTGGGATTTGAACCTAAATCCACATAACTACCATGCACTTGCTCTTAGATATGTACCAGAGTAAAAAGGTGAAAGGCACCCATAATTCCATTATATGAAGGAAAAATTGTTTTTATATATTCTAGGATTTTTTTCTTGTTCTTTGTTTACTATAATGTGTGTATATATATACATAAATTTATACATACAGACATATATTTGTATAAAGGTCTTTGTATTTTATTTTATTTTTTTTTAAAGATTTTCTTTATTTATTCATAAGAGACACAGAGAGAGAGGCAGAGACACAGGCTGAGGGAGAAGCAGGCTCCATGCAGGGAGCCTGACGTGAGACTCGATCCCGAGTCTCCAGGATCAGGCCCTGGGCTGAAGGTGGTGCTAAACTGCTGAGCCACTGGGGCTACCCATGTATTTTATATATAGTAGAATAATTATATGTATTTTTTACTTGTAACTACTGCAAACACTTTTGCATGTTATTCTGGAGATCTTGTGAAAACAAGAATAATTTAGTTTTGTGAAAATAATGTCATTCAGAAATATCAAATATGTACCACTGATACTTGACTGATACTTATGTTTTTTTCCCCCTAACTTTCATTATGAAAGAGGCGGGTGTGTGCACATTGTACTGTCAACCCCCTAAAGACACACCTTGGTCTCCTTTGCTATATTCATTCTCATGCCAGACACTTTCATTGTTCTGGACAAAATGGCCAGTCTTTCCTCATGAAAATTTCACTGGCCAGCTTATCTCTCTCGTGGAATTGGCCTGATGTAGTACATTGGGCCTTCTCTAACTCTAATCAATCCTCATAAATGTGTATAGAGAAAAAAGACTACCTTCACAGCAGAGAGACATTAGAAAGACTGTTCCCCCCACAGAAAACAAACACACCCCGCTCTCTCCGCCTTCCTCTAGTTCCTTATCCTCATTTCAGTTGGCAAAGGCAGCTGGGGAGGCCTGGGCTTGTCTTACATGTGAGCATATCATTAATCAGGTTGTCACTAAGTGATGTGTAAAATGGACTCTAGCAGTCCAATGATCGGCTACTTGGCTCCTGAAATTACTTTTTTCCTTCTGCTTTCTGGAATATCCCTTCTTAAGAGCAGATTCTACATGTATATTCTTATGAAAATTTAGATTATGACATTAAATCCCGAAATTATCGATGAGTGCTAAAAGAGTTAAGCCATGTCTAAGATACCTGTAAATGCTTTGCTATCTTTAAGATGTCCATGCCCAATCCATGCCCAAGGAGTGGATTTAGATACTTCTTAAAATTATCCTTAAATACTAAACATAACGTTTGTTTCACTAGGTTTTACTAAAGCATGTGGGAGGGGGAAAAAATCTTAAAATGTATAGTTAATTCCCGATGCTCATTTTTATGACATGTAGGTCATTTACCAAGCTTCAGGAATTTGAACATGTGCACACTTTTGTAAACTGCCCGACTGCAATTTTTCAAACAGAACTGTGTAATGTTTTCTGTCTCCCAGAGCTCTCAAGGAATCTTCCAGAATCAGAACATTTCTAAGTTCTTTGCAGATTACATATAACTGATTTATTCCTTATTTAAAATGTTTGGTTACATACTCTCAGCAGTGAGGGTAGGTAATATTCATGCTTCAATATACAAAAGTCATTCACTCTTTCTTGCCATAAATAAGTCAGTAAGCAAGGTGATGTGTTCATTAATTAACAAAGTAGTTGGAGGGGTATCCTTTCAAAATATACGCATATATCAAATCACCACAATGTATACTTTAAATATCTTACAATTTTGTCAATTATATCTTGGTAAAGCTGGGGGGGTGGGAAGAGGTACTTCATTCTTTTTCTGTTCAAATATATTTTAAAAGTGACAGTATTCATAGCAGTGGGCTCCCATTGCTCTAGTTTATAACTTCATTAATTTGTTAGCATCTGATCCCTGTCAACCTCTTGCCTGACAAAAATGGAACTGCCATGTATAGCGCTGTTGGGCAAAATGCCATTTATTAATAACAATACCAGTTATGGTTTGCTGATCACCAAGTGCTGTTCTAAACACTTTACATGCTTATCTTAATCCTCCTAACAGCTCTGCAAAGTTGATATTATGACTTGAGTTTATAAATCAGAAAATGGAGTCAGGCATTGAATATATTGTTCAGTGTTACCTGGTTCGTAAGACGCAAAAATGTGATTTGAACCCTGAACTTAAAGAGTTTGTGCTCTTTCCACAATTCTCTTCAGACTGTCTTTAAGGATTTCCTGGAAGCTCACATGCAATACTAGCCAGTGCACGTATCAACAATACAAGGTAGATTTTAATTAAAATTGCCCAGCCTCATTTACAAGTTTCATTGCATAGTTGGAATCCATTCACTTGTTGCATATTATTTAGCGAACATCTACTATGAACCAGGCAATGTGCTGATTAATTTAAAAAATAGCATGGGGAGAACAAAATAATTTGTTCTCATGATTTCTAGCCTCATGGGAATAAATGTCTGGTGTGTAGATGGTATCACTATTGCTATGCAGTTTCTATAGTCTGGGATTTTACAATCTAAGATCACATTAATAAAAGATGCATCCTTACCAAAAACTGCTGTCCCTTCTCCATTTGCCATGGTCTTAGCTTCAAACTCATTCCCTCATTGACCTTCTATACTAGTAGTTCTCATTCCCAGATACAAAGGAATACTTTTTTCAATAGTCCCATACCTGTTCCCCATCTCACCTAGGTTATGACTTAGTTTTTCTGGGGTGAGACTCGGGCTTCAGCATTGTAAAAATATAAGGAAATGATTCTCAATGGGAACAGTGATTGAGGAGCCTCTCTATATGTCCTTAGTAAACTACTAGGTCACTTAGGGTTTTCCATCATGAATCTCAAAAAGTTCTGTGGTTGGAGAAGTAATCTGGTTCAGAGTCAAAGCTCTGTCTGCTGCTATGGCCTTTTTCTTTTCTGTTCTGTTCTTTTTCTTTTTATAGATTTTATTTATTTATTCATGAGAGACACAGATTGAGAGAGAGATGCAGAGACATAGGCAGAGGGAGAAGCAGGCTCCATGCAGGGAGCCCGATGTAAGACTCAATCCCAGGACCCCGGGATCATACCCTGAACTGAAGGCAGATGCTCAACCACTGAGCCACCCAGGGGTCCCATGCAATGACCCATTTCTATTGCACATGTTGGCTGGTTGGTTTGTTGGTGGGTTTTCCCTATATTTTTAAACCATTGTTGACTCTACCTTTCTGACTTTTCCTTATGGATTCCAACTCTGAATTATTCCTTCGACTTGATATTTTCTAATTCTTTCAGGATTCTCTCTTTGCAGAATATATGACCATTGTTCTGACTTTGAATATCACATTTTCTGATCCTGTAGCTGGGTAGGAACCAGGTCAATGAAAAAAAAGGTTGGAGACTCACACACGTGATCAGCCCACCAACTTCTGTTCTTTCCAAACTGTCACCAAGACCAGAGAGTGGCTAGCTTTCCTCAATTCTGTTCACAGCCTCAGTCTGCATTTCTCTTCTAAACTACCTTTCCTTTTAAAACCAAGCCTTGCTATTTATTTTAAATTCAGTTACTTGTATATTAAGGTATTATTTGGGTGAAATTTTAGAGTGAGGGCAGAGCATGGACTAAGGAACACTGCATTTGGCTTAGGCTCTGCAATCACACGTCTTCGTCTTGAATACTTGGGCTGCTCTGGTTACCACTTCCTTTCCTTTAGCTCCAGCCTTTTCTTAATTTCTCTGATTCTGATGCTAATTCTAAAATTCAAGATTTTAGGAGATGTAGCTGTACATAATTGTGTAAAGAAATTTATTCTTGAGTGGGGTATATCATGTGTTTTAATTGTTAGATAATTGACTGAAAATAAGGAAAGAAAACAGAGATAGAAAGAGATTGGAAACAGGGCACCTGGCCAGCTGGCTCAGTCTGTGGAGCATGTGACTCTTGATCTCAGGGTCATGAGTTCAAGCCCCATGTTGTGTATAGAGATTACTTTAAAAAGTAAATAAATAAAATACATAAGAAAAGAAGAATAGGAAAGGGTTTAGTAACAATGGGGAGCAATTAAAGAGGTAACATGGTAAAGTGTAAGGAAGACTTTGCAGTCTGACAGACTTGGCCTTGAATCTGGTCCTGCCATATCCTAGCTTTTTGATGTTAAATTTAAGTGGTTAGGAAGTTTCATATGTTCATTTATAGAATAAATTTTACTTTCTCTTGGGCTAATAGTATGGATTGCATGTGGTACAAGGAAACAACTCAGCTTATAGTAAATGCATTGGACTCTTATGATGTAGGAAAACTAAGGCAAAATGAGGTCCCTTTCAGTTAATAGGGTGTGTGCAAAGGTTGAACTTATAGGAACATAAGACTCTTTTAACAATTTGCAAGGCCCTGTGATCTCTTGATGGTCACATTCCATATCATGGCAAAGTCATTAAAAGGTATCAAAGTTCACAGTAAATAAAAACTTTTGCAGAAATCAAACATTAATACCTTTAATTCTGCTATTGAAGTAATTAGGACCTGAATCACTAATATATCATTGGTTCTACTTACTTGGTGATGAGCAAGCATTGGGAAAAAAAAATCATGAAAAGATCAGAAAATCTGATGTACAATTTTTTCTAGAATGAATGAAACTGTTACAAAGACCAGATTTAGCAACTCTTGTGATGTTTCAAATATATTTTATTAGTTTCACATTTGAATTTTTATGCTTTTGTTTTGTTTAGTTTTAGGTTTCAAAAATATTTTTTAGGCTAATATATTCTTACAAGGTCAAATTTAGGTGTTTTGAGTCCCTCATGAGGAATATGACTCAGCCAGTGGCTGGGTCTAGCAGAACCTGGAGTATGGATCGGATACAAGTAGCCTAGCTGGCTTCTCTCCCTCTCTGCAGAGGTGCTCTGCCCCTGAATCCAGAACTCCACTTCTGAAGTGAACAGGCTACTGTCTCTCTGTTTTCATGGTCTATCATGTTAAATACCTCTTTGGTTCTCCTTCTCCTGCAGTAAAGAATCTGGTTGATTCTGCTGGTCCAAAATGGGACATTGTGGTCAACTGAGCTTCATCAAGTCCCACATAGGCTACTGGTAATCTCAATGATTGGCTGCCCTCTGGGCCTTTGCACACCTTGAAGGCAAGAGCATCTCATGGGAAAAAGCAAAGAGAATTAAGTGTAAGGAAACCCTTGGCAAAAACCTGTGGCAATGACACAAAATTGTGTAGTGGACAGAAAGTGGCAGATGAATGATGCTGTGGTCACATAAGATAATGCATTCAGGTGAAAGCGATAAAAACTATAATTTTAACATGATGAGTTCTCCCATAAAGCTGTCATTTCTGCTATATAAATTTGTAGTTTCAATATTCAAGGGGTTAATTGTACCAAGCTATTGTCACCACTTAAGCAAAGGATGTGGGAATTATTGCAGACTCCTTCCTAAAGATCTTAACCCAA
This sequence comes from Canis lupus dingo, assembly GCF_003254725.2. NCBI lineage: Eukaryota > Metazoa > Chordata > Mammalia > Carnivora > Canidae > Canis > Canis lupus. The sequence continues at coordinate 49,804,581 of NC_064258.1, read as the reverse complement.
TATGACATTGAGTAAAACAACCAAGCAGATATTAAAGAGTATAAGACAAAGTTTGTCGAGCTACTTAGTATTACATATACCTATCAAACAATGATAGCTACAGAAGATTTAGGTTACCTTCTGGAAAAAATACCTAAGAGATCTGATAAGAGTTTTAAAAAAGAATAATTCCCCTGATGGAGTAGAAATTAATAAATCAGAGTCCCAGTCATTGAGGAAATTACATGGGGAACCACCAAGCAGACAAAAAGTTTGGACAATTAAATTACTGAAAATTACAATACAAAATATATCAGAGGCATAAAAGATTGCTATGATAGCAAAGAGGGTGGAGTACCTGATTTTGTCCCAGGGACTCAGGAGAAGATAACTAGAAGAATGAACATTTGAGTTGAAAAATCAACAAATGAGTTAGAATATTCTGGGTTTAAATGTGTTAAATCTTCCAGATACAAAGAATAGTATGGGATATGGTGTCATTAAAAAGCTTGATAGGTTCACCCAATGGTGAATTGATTATTATCTGTACATGGGGTATGGGAATGGGCAAGGCTAATTAATGAATGGAGCCAAGATTGCGAAGGTAAAGTGAATCATTCACAATAGGCCAGGTTTGCTGTCCTGACAAATACCCCTGCATCTCAATACTTTACAACAGCAAGGATTTACTACATGGCGAGCATAGTCAGCTCAGCATTCTGCCCCTCATCCTCCTCTTTCAAGGGCCCAGCCTAACAGGCCCTCCACCATCTGAATGCAGCTAGACACTGTGATATGGAAAGGAGAAACACGGCAAATTATGCACTGGTTATTTAAGGACACTCGCCAAAAGTGACACATCTTTTACTTTTACTTTTCATTAGCCAAAGCAAGCACATGGGCCCAGATAACTTCAAAGGAGCAGGACAGTGCAACTTTTCTATGTGCCCTAAAGGAAAGCTGAAAATATTGGTGAAAGGAGCTACTGACCACCACGTAAACTTTGCTGAAGATACCGGTCTAATCTTCTAGAAAACTAGTGGGTCTGTGCCCTGGAGGAATAACATAATTGGGTTTCTTACATAGGGAACCCCTGGCCAGCAGAAAAGACATCAACTCAAGCTCAGCTTTCATCAGAATCACCTGGCAGGCTTGTTCAAAATACAGATTGCTGATTCGCACACCTGGAGTTTCTTACTCAACAGGTCTGGGATGGTTCCTGGGATTTTTCTATTTCTAACAAATGTGATAGTGATACCTCTTATCCTGTGACCAAATTTTGGGATCACTGAAAAATGGTGGACTCAGATGCTGGAGATACTTCAAAAGTTTGATGGGAAGATGATGGGTTGAAATAAAGCGGTGACTGAGTGACAACAGAAGCAATGATAGACCCAAGAGACATTTTTGAGGATGAATTGAATTTGAGGTTTTATGACAATGGATGTTGGGATAAGAATGAAAGAAGATTTGAAATGACAACAGTGCATCTATTTGGGGCAGATAATTGCCCCATTTAATGAAGGTGGAGACTATACAGGATGGAGTAGGGTTAGGCATGAATGAATGAGGAATGGAAAGCAAGAGAAAGAGTGCAGTTTATGACATTTTAGCTTTAAAGTGCTTGAAAGCAGGGCAGCCCTGGTGGCGCAGTGGTTTAGCGCCGCCTGCAGCCCAGGGCGTGATCTGGAGACCCTGGATCGAGTCCCATCTCAGGTTCTCTGCATGGAGCCTTCTTGTGTCTCTGCCTCTCTCTCTCTCTTTCTCTCCCTGCATCTCTATGAATAAATAAATAAAATCTTTAAAAAAAAGTGCTTGAAAGCGCCTAGAGTTGATATGTGCAGTTGGCTGTTGAAATGCAGCTCTGGATCTCAGAAGAGTGCTAATACCTGAAGAATAGAGATTGAGAATCATCAGAGTATAATGGATGTAAAGCCACTGGATAAAATGAGTACATACAGAAAGAGTATTTTGCATGAGAATGTCAAAGAACCAAGATCAGAATTGTGAAGTGCCTTAATTAGATAAATGAAGAGTATTTTGAGAAGCCAGGATAGGACAATAAAACTGAATAACCTGAGGGTAGAAGAACTAGGTGAGTTCTAAGTGCTTAGCTGGAGAGCTAAGTGCCAGGAAATAAGAAAGGAGATAGACTGAACGATCAGGGAGTAATCAGTCATGTCAGACATTTTAGAGAGATCAAACATCACAAGGACTTAAAAGAGCCCTACAATAATTAAATGCCCTTTATTACTTTATTCAGCCAGGCCCTAACCCAACCACTGGGTTCATTTTCATCACAGGTCTTTTGTCCTCATCCCTGAATTAATCATGAAAACCATCAGAGCCACCAGGTTTATCCATTTAAAGCTGGAGCCACCTATGAGGAATTAGACCTTTGAGAATCACAGATACCAAAAGAAAGCTATCTTCCCTGGCAATGGGAGGGATGGTGAAAAGTGGGATGATTCTAAGCCTTGACAACACCTTAAAGACTGTTAGAAACCGGCATAGAGAGCATGCTGCCCCTGGGTCCTGCAGTTATGTATGTGCAGGTGATGTCCCTGTGCAAGTGATGCAACCCAGGGGGCCATCCTCTTGCTCAGGATTCTGAAAATCCTCCCAACCACCTTATGGAACATCTACTTTGTTTTTCAGATCCCATTCAAATCCTAAACTCTAAACTTTGTCTTTGACTTTTCATCTTCCTTAACTCAGACCTCTATATATCTATGTCAGCCTGCATTCCCACATATATCTCTTTATTGGGTCATCTAGTCCCTGGCCTGACTGGTCCACCTGGTTCTTGGGTTCAGATACAGAGAATTGCTCAGATCATGCCAGGATATGTGCACACCACAACCATCCTGCATACACCCCTCTGGCATCTTTCCCCAAATGATCCAGTCTAAACCTAACCCCTGCCTCCTCTTTATTCTGACTAGACTATGCCCAATATCCTGTTTAGGCTGCTGAGGATGCTGAGTATGGATGCTACAACCATGTCATGTAGTTTCACTGATGAAAAACGCCAAAATAGACCTAAACAGTGTAGCTATGTTTCAGAGATCGTGAAAAAAAGAAGTTATGTGTTTTTTGCTCTGTTTTTTCTTAAGCACATCTGTAGGAAAGTCCTTTTTAATCTTCATTTTATTTGAAAGAGAAAAATATTCTCTTTTGGATCCTTATCAAAATATTTCAGTTTAAATTATATCTGTGTGTTGAGTTCTTTTTTTGTATTTTTTGGTTTGAAAAATACCATAAATGATAAGTGAAATGATACGGACTATTGTGAAATTATTGTAGTCATTTATCATTTTCAATGAAAATGACGCAAATGTAAGAGAAACAGTTTCTCAAATAGTTACTCATTAGAAAAGAGCCAAGAAAGGGCATATGATGTTAACTTCAAGACTCTTGATCCAAATATCCTGGAGACTCTCAGTCTTGACTTTCTTTACTTTCTCATATCCACAGTGGAGGGAAATTTAAGTATGATGATTTAATGTCATTCTTCAGCCATGTTTTAATTTAGAAATGTTCAATAACTGTTCTATGAACAAGTATGTAAAACCACATTCTGAATTCTATCTCTATTTTTCTGATATTAGAGACTGAATGTGAGCAACACCTGCTCCATAAATAACTCACTGATTCATCTGAACAAAAAAAGTTCAGCAAAATAGTTGACTGCTTTATAATACAGATGGCATCTGTCATTTAAATAACTTTATTTAAATGAAATAGCAAAAATATCTGACAAATCTTTTTGAGACAAATACAGCAAAGAAATCTGGAATAACATCTAAGATATCAGAAGTTATTATTAGACCTTCAAGATTTCTTTTATTAGGGGTAAACTTGCATCTGTACCTCTTTCTCTGCGCCCCCCCCCCCTCATGAATTCCATCTGCTTGTAAGTGTCATTGCTGGAGCATGTAAGGAAACACTTCTGATTAGCACTAAAAAGGTCTAATGTTTGAGACCTTGAATGCAAAACTTCTGATAAAAATAAACTTCAAGGTCTCAGAATACTCTTATCAGATCAACTGTATGGTCCCAGAGTAGGTTGCTTAAATCTTCTTAGCTAAGCTTGAGAGTGCAAAGCTTAATACCCACAGGCTTGCAATCTTTTTGAATGTGATTATAATTCAGCACCAGCTTTGCATCCTGGATAAAGGTTCCCCTTGAACACAAAGTATGTTACATGCTTGTGTGCTAGTGATCAAAATACTCAGAGGATTATGGCACTTGCTGTTCTTAAACCTCCAAAATGGTGTTAAAATGCTACATCCAATCAGCTAAGCTGTAAATTAAATTTTTGTAGATTGAAGACATAATTTTATTTCATATGCCAGAAACTCATTTCAACCCTAGCATTTCTGTTAGCACGTTGCATCTAGTAGCATAACTCAAGAGGTTTAATGAAAGTTTAAAAACAATCTGTTGCAGATTTTGTGCCTAATTTATTTTTAATTGCAAATTGTACAACACATTATTGCCTGTGAAAATAGAAATTTAATTTCCTTCCTGTTTTTTTTTTCTTTTTAAATTTTTTTTTTATAACTCTAATGTAACCTTAGATAGGAAACAGCATTTAACATGCTGTTTTCTGGATTTTATTTCTTTATTCTTAGGTCCTTGATACACAGTCTTGGAAAATATAGTTCATGCTGCTTAGCATTATCCTTCAAACACATGCTTTCAGAACGTGCTATTTAGAATTTCTGTAAGAAGTTTGCATTTACACGATTATTGCAAGTGTGCAGCATGCACTGTGGTTACAACTCCGTTTCATGTGAAAATCCTCCTCACTGAATCTGCAGCTAACAATCTTCATCGCCATATTTAGAGTTATTTTAGATTGTGAAGCTTTATTGGTGAGAGAGTAGAAGCACACACAAGATAACTTTAATTATAAGCATAGCTGGAGAGTTTGTAAAAAATAGATATTCTGTTCCATATTGTCATAATAGCAGGAGAAAAAAACACTCTCTTAGCATGAAGTTTGCTATTTAATGTGACCTTTAGTTTTTTTTTTTTTTTTTAATTTGTCTTTTCTGTAATGCAATGAACAAAAAATCAACAAAAGCACTCATTCCGGTCTTTTCTTTTTGGGAAACTTTTGTCACACTCTGCTGCATCTGGTAGTTTGACTTTGGATGGGAATCTGAAATGAAGCTTAATGTGAGTGCTATCAAGTGATTCTAGGAAAATGTCAAAATACAAGAGAAGGAAACAAAGGTCTTCTGTGCTGGATTTGCATTCCCTGCTGAAATCTTTGGCACTTTATATCAGAAAGTGAGTGGTATTATTTATTTTAAATTCCCTGCCTTTCTATTCCTCCCCTGTCCTTAGAGAGTGGCCATCAGCTTGCTCCCCGCAGCCCTTTCTCTCTCTTTGCTGGGCATTGTGTCAGCCAAGTGAGCTGCCTTCATAGCTAGTGACAAGAGAAGGGCTGTGTCTTGCTGGAGAGGGGTGTGAATGGGTGTTGTGACTGGGACTCGGTTGGTTCTGTTTGCCTCCGCAAGGCCCAGCTTCCAGCAATGGCTAGATCAGTGTGATATCTTGATTCAGGTTTGCTGTTCTGAACAGGAACATTAGACGACATCACAGTCTCCACGAGGAACCCTTGTTTGAGTGAGTGCCTTGACCTCTTATAAGACATTATATAGTTCAAGTTTAGGTAGCACCTCGAACTGGGATGGGGGAGATGGACTTAAACTCTAATCTTTAAGCACTTGAACTGCATTACAGCTAAAAATTAACTAAAAACGAGGCAGGCCAAGGGTCAGGACAGTGTTTGATGTATAACATTAAGTTATAAATAGAAAAAGCCTTTTAAACTGGGGAGACTTGATTATTTTAAAATAGTATATTCACACAGAAAACAACTGGTTTGTTTAAAAGTTTTCACGGATAGTTGTTTTCCTGAGGCATTTGTATGTTTCTATTTAAAATTTTTAGAAGATGTAAGCCCCTTATATGATGACTTTTCCCCCATCATGAACTGTACATGCTCAAAGTATTGTTTAAATTTTCATTTCTTTAAGTATTTTCCTGTTTCCAAATCTGCCACATTGGTTCTGAACCTAACAAAGCATTAATATAAATTGTTCTTAATGAAGGGAATAAAAATGGAAGTTTGAAACAGATAAATGGCACCCCTATGCTATATTAGAAAAACTGATTATCTATTGTACTTTTGTAGCAGTAGAAGTATAGATTAAAGAGATTTGATGAAACTAGAGCCTTTTTAGATATCTGATTAGAGACTGAGACAGCCATCCCAAAGAAAGTTTCTGTTTGCTATTAGCAAAATTAATGAGGAATACGTGAATGGATAGAATCAGCTCCACAGGGCACTAAGAATACAGGAATGTATACATCCGGCTGATGCAATCATCAGAAATCATTTAGAAACCATTGTGGCAAAAACCACAATTAACTATGAATAGGATATGAACTAGTACCTGTTGTTGTAAATTCATACTAGAGAGTGAAGGACAGATTTCCAGAAAGAAAGTATCTATTCCCCATTTTTTTTTCCACAGCTTTTATGGATAGACAGTAACATGGATAGACCCTTTGGAGAGAAGTTTTGCTGTTGAGTGTGAGGGCAGCTGGACTTTTCATCAGCCTCAGCTCTTTCTAGCTAGATTTATGCTCTCTAATTCTTAATTATGTGCTCATAAAAGGGATGTGTGTCTCTTTTCTCTATCCATGTCCTTAGGTTCAGTGTACCCTTGAAATATTCTTGAAATATTCTCATACATGTGACTGTAGGGGCACACGCCCATGTGCGTGCACACACACACACACACACACACACAGGCTCTTGCTGGTTGGAGATTCCACAACTACACCTATAAGCTTTGAAGTTTTGGCAGTCTGCTGAAGAGGAACAGATCTTCCTTTTAATTGAAATTTTCAGAATGTGATAAATCCTTACTCAGGTGAGAAGATGGACATGAACGCACCTATTCCTTGCTTTGTGACTTTGCAACTTTAACTCCTTCCTGAAAGTCTTCCACTAAGTTAAAAAATAATAATAAAATAAGTAATAATTTCCTTTACTTTGCATGGGTAAATTTATGATACATTTCATCCCAACCCAAAATTGTTTGCAGTATGTGTGTGTGTATATAACAAAAACAAGTTTTTGCAAGTAAAATTTTTGAACATAAATATAATTTATATTTAAAAAGTGAAAAAAAAAAGACTATTGGTTTATTTCCTTTACTAAGTTTTAAACTATCTTGTAGCTCATAGATTTCTTGTATCCAAACTGAGCTTAAAAGGTAAAATTATAGCCACAAGGTAAGGCCATAGTTAGTGAGATTTAAACCAGGTGATTTTCATTTGAACAATTTTTATTTAAGGGTTGTGTGGTTCTATATCAAATGTATTATGAATATTCAATTCTAACTTGTATTATAACACACACATACACACAAATATAGTTATAGTCTAAAGGAAAAAATAAAGGCAAATATGAGAGCCCTTTGAAACACATGAGAATAGCATTTGTGTATCACACTGAAGAGTTTTTTAAATGTTACTTTTCATCTCTTACTAAAATGACCTATGTAAAGCAAAACATTTTGACTTCATTCAAAGATGGTGTATGATTCAAATTTATTCTTTCACTGGAAAATGTTGTGTTGGTGACTATATCTTTGTCTCAAAACCCAATGTCAAAATATCACTTCTTATGGTATATTTATTTTGTTGGGTGTTGGTTTTAGTTGAAAAAAATAGTTATACAAATAAAAAATGAGCCACTCAAAAAGTGGGATAGCTTTTCAAAAGGCACAAGAGGGGGAAAAAGTTATTAACAGCATTATTTGAGGTAAAGCTTCTAAATCTCATGCAATCTAGTTTGTCTCCTGACACAACCTTTGAAGTAATGAGAGATTTCCAGTTTCCTATGCCACAACCAGAAACTTCCACAATGGAACATTAGGGCCAGAAGATACCTTGGAGGTAATTAGTCTAAAATCCTAATTTTATATTTGAGGAAACTGGCACTATCAAATGATTTGGCCAAGGTTATAAACCCAAATGGGACAGAACCAAATCTCCTTGACTTCCAGTCCAGTGGTCTTCCCATTTTCTCTCCTGCTCTAACTGAACTGACTCCCAGAAATGATGCATCACAATTTCCTGGGATCTAATAGGTGAAAACTATCTGGGGCACTAATTCAAGTGGACATGGGTGGGGTTGGGAGGAGACAGACTTGAATTTAAAATCCTTGAAGGCACCATGATTTTTGAGTTCAAACTGTATCGTAGCTAAAACATAAGTAGTTAGAAAGTCAAAAAGATGATTTTAAAAAACCATTAAGTAAACAATTACAACAGGCTCTCCCACTGAGCAACAAATCAAATTGCCCTGTTGTGGAAAATGGAATAACTCTAAGCATATGTCCTATCTGCTATTGAGGTTTGACTCAAGGATAATCATTCAGCTGTGATCTGCTCAGCACTCTGCAAAATAATTAGAATTATGCACAGGAATCAAACAATGAGGATGAAAATAAGATTTAAGTGGCAACACTGGATATGACTTAGACTTGTGGTCCAAATTGGGCATCTTACTGCACATCCCCCACATCTAGACTTTTAGAGCTATGGCTGACAATAGTTGCAGTTACAGTGCATACTGTTGGGCAGATATGGCAGTGTGTGGCCTGCTGACAGCACTGGACAGCTTTGCCCTGGTCAGTAGGAGTGGAATCTATGTCACACAGGATCCAAGAGAACACATGAGGCTGGTCTATGTGTGTGCCTAATAGATAAATGGGTTAGAGAAAAGACAAAGCTTCCTCCCAAATATTATCAAGAGGCTGGCTGTCCTGTTTAAGAACTGAGACTGAGGGCACCTGGGTGGCTCAGTTGGTTAAGCCTGTGATTCTTGATTTTGGTTTAAGTAATGGCTTCAGGTCATGGGATCAAGCCTGGAATCAGGCTCCACACTCAGTATGGAATCTGCTTGAGATTCTCTCACTCTCTCTTTCTCTGTCCCTCCTCCTGGCTCATATTTTCTCTCTAAAATTTTTTTTTAAAGAATTGAGGCCACAAATAAGAAAGACAGTAAAAAAAATTCTGTATGTTTCCCCTTTCCTAGATTATAAAATGTTTTTGAGCAGGAAACTTTCATCAGTGCAGCACATATCCACTGAATATTGGGACATGGGTCCAGTACTCTACCTGGTGCTGAGTATATGGAGGTGAAAGATTTGGATATATTCTATGAACTCATGGGATGTAGAATCTTATGGATATAGAATCTTATTTCATAATTCCTTTCACTGTGTTATTATACAGTATTCAATAATCAAGTCAACCTATGTAGTCGTGCTTCTTAGCATACCATCATTCACTGATTCAGTAACATTATTTGCCCATTAAATGTTCTGTGCTATGATGCATCTGGACTTCATAATTTTTTTTTCTCAGAACTGATTTCACACAAAATAACAGAATGGGGGGAGACAGAAAGAAATGGAAAAAAATCCATGAATAGAAAGCTAATTTGTATTAATATTTTTTTAAGAGAGGGAGAGAAGAGAGTAGGGCAGAGGGAGAGGGAGAGAGAGAATCTTAAGCAGGCTCCATGTACAGCAGAAAGCCTGACTCGGGTCTCCATCTCATGACCCTGAGATCATGACCTGAACTGACCTAAAGAGTTGGATGCCTAACCAACTGAGCCACCCAGGTATATATTCATGTATGCAGACTAAACCAACAATGAATAAACATCATATTTCCTGGATCCAGCTCATTGATTTTAAGTTGTGGCAACCTGTAGATGTTTCCTCTTATTCTAACTAATCGACAACTTGATAACTTGTTATTCATATAAGATTTTAAAATTTTCATTTATCATCATGACATTTGACTGGCTGCTTTCTAAGTAAAAAGTATCCTACAAATCTCATGAGACTTTTAGTTCTACATAGATGATAAAGATAGCAGCCACAAGCACTTGTTCATACAGAGGTGCAGTGCAAAGAGATGTCCAAAGATATAATTAGAATTTTACTCCCTTTGAGTTACAACCTTGGACAAGTCATTTTAGATACTCTGGCCCAGAGAGGACATAGAATAATATAGTGAGTTCAAATGGTGGCCCTCAAAATAGGTCATCTAAGTAGGACTGACCCAGGAGTAAATAGGTGTTTCTAAAAACCAAAAGTACATGTCCACAATTGCTTAAAAAGTATAGTTGCTAGGTGAATTAATAAAAGTACAAGCAGGGGAAACAACCTCCTTTTATTTCTATACACTTTCAAATCATGAGTACCTGTATTAAGTTGGTCTTTTTTTTATTATGTTTTATTTTTTTTAAGTTGGTCTTTTAAGCATAGATTAAAAGGTATATGCTCTGAGTGAGTCCAAGAAAATGAAACATGGTTCTTTCTGTTAACAAAATGAAAGCCTGTGTAGTGAAGTAAGGCATCAACTTAGGCATGAGATAACAAGCAACACAGGGCCATAGTAAGCACTGAACAGCTACCTGCTAAACTTGGGTTAAGAAGGAGAAGAGGATGGTCTCGGTGAGAGACAAGACTTCTAACTCTGGTTCTAGCCCCTTCTACGAGCGGTTCACTAAACTCCAAGGAGTCCAATTATGCCTTCTGTACAATGTGGTTAAGTATCTGTACATCACAGGGAAGGGATGAGAATTCAGAGGAAGATTTTAGGTAAAGTACTTATAATACTGTCCCCAAATAATTGATATCTAAGTAAACATTAATTTCTTTCCCATTCTTTCTCTTTAACCATTTGACAAAAGGGACCAATATATTGGTTCTGCCCAATTTAGAGAGCTACTTTAAGAATAAAATGAGGTCAGGCAGTCCAGGTGGCTCAGTGATTTAGTGTCACCTTCAGCACAGGGCCTGATCCTGGAGACCCGGGATCGAGTCTCACGTCAGGCTCCCTGCATGGAGTCCGCTTCTCCCTCTGCCTGTGTCTCTGCCTGTCTGTCTCTCTCTCTCTCTCTCTCTCTCTCTCACTTTGTGTCTCTCATGAATAAATAAATAAAATCTTAAAAAAAAATAAAGCGAGGTCATACTTGTGAAAACTTTGAATATTGTCAAGATTTAAATGATTGTGAAGTATCTTTATTGGTAATGGATTTTTTTAATTCATTATGCCAAAAGGCTTTACCAAGAAATATAATTATATTCCAGAAGACTTCAAATAATCATATAAATGACAAGAGCCCAATGAACTACTACTTGAATGTGGGTTCCAACTTATGTTCACTTTAGCAGAGGGAATACAAGGGCTCCCCCTCAGGACTGCCTGAGGACAGGGGTGCTACCTACAAAGACATACCAGGCTGAGTTCATGAAAAACCATCAGAGCTTTAACTCTCCTGCTGTTAGTTCACAGATGACAGCATGGGGCAGAAGCTAGAACGAGTATAAGAAACATGTGCCTAACAGAGACGGTATTTATCACATACAGCGTACTGACTATGGAGCCCTTCTATTTGCATTCAAGTTCTGTTACCACCATCTACCGTATGATCTTGGTTAAGGGGTCTAACTTCTCTAAGCATTAATATCCTCCTTTATAGAGTAGGCCTAGTAACTAGGCTTATCGCATGGATTGTGTGCAGGATAAAATTAATGCCTGCCACGTGGGAAGTGTTCGGTGATTTTTAGCTATTATTCTTAAGTTTAAATATGTGATAACATGATACAGTTGTTTGTGCATTTATTAGACCTGAGTAAGTAGATGGGACCAGAAGGGTAAGTGTGGCAAGTGTGTGCTTCCTGCCCTCTGAAGCCTTGTGAAGGAGATTGCTCTTGGAATACAGACCCTGGTCAGACCCTGAGAGAGGACTTGAGGTCATCCTCGATATGTAACTGAGGCGAAGTGGAGGAGATACCCTGTGGACGAAGGCAAGACAAAAAAAAAAAAAGCTGTGCAAGATTTAGAGAGGCCAATAATAGAATGTTCGTAGTGAGCAAAGGGAGGGGACATGGCAATATGGAGACCATATAAGTGCACTGCGACACTCCTATTTCTCTCTCAGATTTGCTGTCTTGTCTATCTAGAGTAACAATCTTCCATCAAAATGCACAGCACAAAACAGCTCCATGATACCTGCGCTGCTCTGTTATTTTAATCCACTGAGTGAGGCCTGAACATCCTCAGTGTTTACTGTTCCTGCTTTCACTTATCCTTTGCCAGGACGTGTGAAAGCATTCTTTATTTACCTGCAAAAGTTGAGTAAGCACCATAGACCGACTTAAATTAGATAACTTCTATGAAGAATGGAGTCTAGCCATCTCTTTTCGTTAATGAGATTAAGAAAATTAATGAAACGATAAATCCTATCCTGTAAGGAAATGTGGGATATACACACGTATTGTAATTTAGACTGCTTAGGGTAAATACAAGAAGCTTCATTTTGTGAAGATCCATTGCAAAGGCTCTTATAGCAAAACATTAAAGCACGTGCATGAAGAAAGAGGCAAATTCTGCAGTGTCTATGTAGGAAAAAGTTGATTCCCTTTGGTAGTGGCAAATGGTGACGTGGGTTCTTGCGGACAAGAAGGCTCCCCTGATGTGCTTTTAAAATCATCGACTGTTTGTTTATCCTTAGCTAAGCCTAACACAGAAAGAAACGAAATAATGACCATGCGTTGATTGATTTCCCTTTTCTATTTTTAAGTGTAGGTAGTTGTTGTGATTGCCATATTTACTATTTCACTTTTGCAGCTTTTAGAGCGACAGAAATCCAGCCCCCTGTCATGAGTTTGAGATGTTAAACTGTCCTAAACATTGGCAGTGCTGTGATAGATGAGCATAACCAACAAACACTTCATACATTGTCACGCCAGGCTAATTTAGAGTGTTGCAAATTAGCAGTATGCAGAAAAGAGACCAATGTGGTAAAAGTTGGATGTGCGAAACTGCCAAGTGACAGGCTCTTCTGTGATGTGATGCGGTTTTATTAGTGTCTCCTAAGATCTAAGGCGGCTTTGCCTGGGTTTTGTGTGTGCGGTGATCATTTAACTATGTAAGCTGGCCCAAGAGCAGTGCTGTGAGCAAGATCACGTTTTTGCATAGTATTTGTTCTGAAATATGGATTAGTAATGAGCGTTACAAATAGGACTTGTCAGAAGAGAACCACAGAGACTTTTTGCTAAATCAAAGATCCATTCCTTTCACCAAAGATAGACTTAAATTCCATAGTTAATGATTTGTCCCAAGATCTGATAAGTATCCTTCAAATGTACAGTTGGTTTTACATGAGAGCTGTTGAAAAATACATCTCCACGCCTAAACACTATGTCTATTATGAAATCTGTACATGTGTTCTGTGCAACTTATTATCTAAAAATATTAGGGGAAAAATTGAGTAACTTTAAAATAAATTAAACTTCAACATTCAATTTGCTCTATATTTTCAAGCAGAATTAGTTTTAAGAATTAGTATTTTAGTTCATTTATTATTGGAAAAGACCTTACTAGCTTATTCAAGCAAGAAAATTACCCCAAAAGCTAGCAAGATTTATAATGCTTAGGGAAAAAAAAAAGGCAATTCAAAACCTAATGAGACATTTTAGGCCTCATTTACATCTCTAACCTGACCCATTTTCTGCAAAACGTTTTTGTTGGTAATTTACATACTAAAAGCTAGTTATTTATCCATCCCTAACCAAAAAGTTGATGAGATTACTAATACCATAGTGAAGTTAACATTACCCTAAAAGCTAAATATGGCCATTTCTCGAAGGTAGACTATTTGAGTCATTTATTTAGCTGTAATCTCCATTACATGCTGGCGATGCATCTAAATTCTGAGAGGATGACATGAAAGCTCAAATATCTCATTGCCATCCTCTTTTTATTGGCAGGAATTGCTCCAGGAATGCACATTTTGGAAATGAAGCACATTATGGTACTTTGTGTATACACGCACATGTATCTCCCCAGGAAAATAATGCAATGAAATGTATTCTCTAAAACAATGATAAAAATGTTGATCCATAAACTTATTTCATTTATAAATATATGTAGGCTTATACAGTTTTATCACAAATACATTTATATTTTAACAACATATATTTCTTTTCCCATTTTATATATTTACATTTGAGTATATATTATAGATATCGTTATATTATAGTATATATTAATGCAATGAAAATAATGAAAATAATGCAATGAAATGTATTCTCTAAAACAATGATAAAAATGCTGATCCATAAACTTATTTCGTTTATAAATATATGTAGGCTTGTACAGTTTTATCACAAATACATTTATATTTTAACAACATATATTTCTTTTCCTATTTTATATATTTATATTTGAGTATATATTATAGATTTTGTTATATTATATATCTTATTATTTGGTATGTAATATATATGGTATGTGTAATAGCACAATCAGTTGATAATTGTCACCTTAATAACTTATTCTAAAACAGTACTGAGTTTATAGTAAATTGGCTCATGCTCATAATATAGGCATCTATGAAATATGAACTGTTGATAGATCTTTAGTTTGGTGATATTCTGCTTAGAGGATCTGTCTTTTGCTGAGAGTGCTGTGTTGAAGTATCCTACTATTAATGTATTATTATCTATGTGTCTCTTTACTTTGGTTATTAATTGATACACTTGGCTGCTCCCAAATTAGGGGCATAATATTCATAACTGTTAGGTCTTCTTGTTGGATAGGCCCTTTAAGTACGATATAGTGGCCCTCTTTGTCTCTTATTACAGTCTTTGATATAAACTCTGATATATCTGATATGAGGATTCCTACCCCAGCTTTCTTTTGAGGACCATTTGAGTGGTAAATGGTTCTCCACCCCTTCATTTTCAGTCTGGAGGTGTCCTTAGGTCTAAAATGAGTCTCTTGTAGGCAGCATATAGATGGGTCTTGCTTTTTTATCCAGTTCGATACGCTGCATCTTTTGATGGGATCATTGAGCCCATCCACATTCAGAGTAACTATTGAAAGATATGAATTTAGTGTCATAGTATTACCCATACAGTCCCTGTTTTTGTGGATTGTTTCTTTGGGCTTCCTCTTTCTTTTATATTGTTTCTCAATATTTCTTGCAGAGCCAGTCTGGTGGTCACATATTCTCTCAGTGACTTTCTATCTTGGAAGCAGTTTATCTCTCCTTCTATTCAGAATGACAGCCTTGCTGGATAAAGTATTCTTGGCTGCATGTTTTCCTCATTTAGGACCCTGAATATATCCTACCAGCCCTTTATGGCCTGCCAGGTCTCTGTGGAGAGGTCTGCTGTTAATCTGATATTTCTCCCCATATAAGTTAAGAATCTCTTGTCTAGAGCTGCTTTAAGAATTTTCTCTTTATCTTTGAAATTTGCAAGTTTCACTATTAAATGTCGAGGTGTCAAACAGTTTTTATTGATTTTTGGAGGGGGATCCTCTGTCTCTTGGATCTGAATGCCTGTTTCCTTCTCCAGATTAGGGAAGTTCTCAGCTTTGATTTGTTCAGAGATAATTTGTGGTCCTCTGTCTCCCTACATTTTCTGAAATCCCAACAAGATGAATAGTATTCCTTTGCAAGCTATCATTTATTTCCGTAAGCCTTTCCTCATGAGTTCTTAATTGTTTTTCTCTTTTTTCCTCAGGTTCCTTCCTTTCCATCAACTTGTCTTCTATGTCATTCACTCTCTCTTCTACCTCATTAACCCTAGCAGTTACAGGATCCAGTTTAGACTGCATCTCAGTTAAAGTATTTTTAATTTCAGCCTGATTAGATTTCAATTCTGAAGTAAGGGAATCTCTAGAGTCCTTTATGCTTTTTTCCAGAGCCACCAGTAATTTTATAATTGTACTTCTGAATTATATTTCTGACATGGTATTTAAATTCGTGCCCAGCAATTCTGAGGCAGAGAGTATTACTTCTAGTTCTTTCCCTTGTGGTGAATTGTTCCTTCTACTCATTTTTGCCCAGTGCAGAGTGGCTGTATGAGTAAGCAGAGTCAAAAATATCAACCATGACCTAAGTAAAATACACCCCAGACCATTCCAAAGAGGTCAGAGACCATAAAATAAAAGATTAAGAACAGAACAACACAAAACAAAAGGACCACTAAAGTGGAAAACAAATTTTAAGACAAAATAGCAAGAATAAAAAAAGAAAAACAAACAAAAACAGAAAAAAAAGTGGTGGCGAAGTGGTGGTGGAGAGAGAATATAGTCTCCCCAAGGGGACCTAGTGGCTGGTCCTCTTGGCTCTGTGTGTCTTTTGTCCTATATGTTAGTAGATGCCCAATTCCAAATTCATATAAACCAACAAAACTTATATAGAGACCCAGCCTTGACCACAAAAACAGAAACAAGATAAAAGAGGGGGGCAGAACGGGAAGGAAGAGAGAATATAGTCTCACAGAATGAACTAACATGCTGTTCCACCGGGTTCTGGGTGTATTTTGCTCTGTGTGTTAGAGGACACTAACTTCCACCATGATAAATCAAAATGAGACGGAAAAAAACAAAACACAGAAACCCATAACTCATATATCTACCAAACTTAAATTGAATACATGGAAGGGAATCCAATAATGAAGAATATATCTAAGGATGTATCTAATTGTAGAAATAGGAAAGAAAGGAAAAAGCTTAAAAATGAAGAATTAGTAAAATATTGTAGCTAAGGCAGGAAAAGAGAAGCAATATTGGAGATTCTTAACCTGAGATAAAAATGAATCGTAGTGAAAAAACCCTCTAGATCTTGGGGATCCCCGGGTGGCTCAGCAGTTCAGTGCCTGCCATCAGCCCAGGGCGTGGTCCTGGAGACCTGGGATCGAGTCCCTCGTCGGGCTCCCTGCATGGAGCCTGCTTCTCCCTCTGCCTGCGTCTCTCTCTCTCTCTCTCTCTCTCTCTCTCTCTCTCTCTCTCATGAATGAATAAATGCAATCTTACAAACAAACAACCCTCTAGCTGTGCATTATATTGGCTCAGTCCCGCCTTGCAGCGCCGCCGCTCCCTGCACCTGCCGTCCCGCGCTCTCCCGGGGCAGGGCCTGCAGCGCCGCAGGTGTCTCTACCTGGGGACACGCCCTGCCCCCGCCCCCGCGGTCTGCCCTCCCCGCCCCTGGCCGAGGTGCTCCGGGGTCCGCACACCCGCAGGGCGCCCCCCCCGCCCGCGCCCCAGGTGCGCCCCCAGGTGCGTCCCCCCCCCGGGAGTGAGGGTTTCCCTCCCCCCGCCCTCCCACCTGCTCGGGGCCGCCGCGCGCCTCTGCCGCCTGCCAGCTCTTCTCTCGGACGTCGCAGCTCCAATCCGCAGGTGTTCAGGGTGCCCGGAGAGCGACCCGGGTGAGCCGGGGCAGGTGGCCTGAGGACCCTGCTCCTGTCCCCGCCCCCCTCCTGTGGTCTGTCCTGTCGGCTGGTCCCGAGCGGGGCTCCGCATCCCCGATACCTGGGGCCTTGCAAGCGACCCAGGTGAGCCGGGGCAGGTGGCCTGAGGACCCTGCTCCCGCGCCCTCTCGCCTCCTCCTCCCCAGGCCAATACCTAGATGTATAATTTACTTGGACATCACTTGGGCACATGTTTAGAGTTCCACTCCCAGACCTTCAAGACTGTCCTGAGGTGTGACTTACCTTCCCCTTTCTAAGTGGCATGCACCAGATTCTACTAAAACCCAGAAATTGAGAAGTGCTGAGTACATCTGTGTGGCTCCTCTTCCACGGAGCTCCTCACCAGCATGTATCGTGGGTCCTTTGATAAGTTCCTGAACTCTGGGGCAGTGTCCAGCCCGGTTTTAGTTTGTTCAGTATCTGCGGCAAATCCTCCTGCCTACGTCCATCCAGGATTTCATTATGACCAGGGCCGGTCTGGTACAAAGAAGGACCCAACCCCACCCTGCCAGTGGCCCTAGGAAGCCCAGCGTCTGAGGAGCTGGGACAGCTGCAGATCCACGCTCTCCCTGGACAAATGCAGCCCTTTCCTATTTCATTTGACTTTGCTCAATGAGTTTCAGGTTACATATTTGTTTTCAGAAACTCTGTTTGCTGTTATATTCTTCCTGCTAGAAGATTTACAAGAGGATACACGATCGATTATAAGCAGAGAAAACAAACTTTGGCAAATGTACTTGCTAAAAACTCATCTGCAAACTACATTGCCAGTCACCAAACCCTATTATCTTATGACATTTTAAGAATCGTGTTTTTGTGTCCTATCTTGAGGCTGTCAAATGCTGCTGGCACCGCAGCCGCTGCCTTCATTGCTCTTACCACCATCACAGTTATGGCTACCAGTAAATCTGGCTCGGGAAAAAAAAAAAAAAATCACACGAAGAGTTTGATTTCTCAACTCTTAGAATAGCTTGAAAATTGAGGTTCTGGTGGCCCCATGTGCTGGATACCAGTCCTTCAAATGGCATGCTGCTATTGACCAGATTTCTATGTGGCCACTTGGTAGATCTTTGGATGATGTACCTAATGCTATAAGCATTTGATAATATTCGATGAATACTTTTTTGTGTGTGTGAAAAGCTTTGACTTTGTGTTTATTTCCCGAGTATAGCCATGCACTTGGGAAATGCTATATACCAGATCTAGGTTTCTTATTACATGCTAACATCATATGGCACAGCAAAGCATTTTGAGAGGGGAGGGGCAGGGAGCATCTTGGGTTTGATCTGTGAGATGGGATCATTTACCTCTTCAATCTCATTTGTGTGAACTACCGTAATATACATCGACATACTCCAACTACAGGGCCTTTTTCCATTTTTAGTTACGCTGTGCTGTACTACAGTAAAATCTTTCACTGGCATCCTCTGCCTGGAATCCTAGTCCCATTAGATTCACTTGGCTGGCCCCTTCTCACCTTTCAGTCCTGATTTGACTGTCTCCGGCTCAGTCAGTCTTCTTGACCATCTTATCTAAATACCAACCCTCTCTCCATTACTGAATTATAATCCTCTGTTCACTTCCTTCTAGTGTAACTCACTGTGCTATTATTTTGCGGTCTTTTTGTTGGTTTGGTTTCCTCCCCTGGAATCTAGGTGCCGTGAGGGCAGGGGTCATTCATTACTACTCTGTGTAAGTATTATCCAGCATTTGTAGAATAGATAATTGATAGATATGGAATCTTAAAATATATTTAATTTCTAGGAAATACTAAAAGGGCCGTAGTAGTTTAAGATCATCACAAAATATCTTTGAAATGAGTATGTAAGAACTATAGTGTTCAAATGATATGATCTTCACAGAGCAAGACCCAAGACTCTCCCTGCCCCTCCCCTCCCAACATGCTTTGCTGTGCTATCATAAGATGGACAGGCTATATATACCCAACACATGATGACATCAGACTTGAATACTGTAACTTGAATATCCTAAGAAAATTAAATCCATTGGCAAGAACATCAGAACCAGAATCTTGATGAGCCTGCTACTTAACTATAGGCATCCATATGCTTTTAGAGTTTTATTTATATCTTAAGCGAATACTGTATACCTACAAATGCACAATCATATCAAATTTAACCATTTATTTCTCTTTTCCAGAAAAAATGAAACTTTAAAACTCACAGAATTGTGAATATTTGAACATCAGAGTTACCAATAAAAATCGAATTTATGTATGTAGATTATTCACGTGCAATCATAGTGATTAGTTGGTCTCTGTCTGAGGAATGTCCTTCTCTCTCCAGGCCAAGAGTTGTTTTCTGAGAGCTGTTGCTTCCTGAGAAGGCTTGGTGGCCATCCTTCTCCACGTAGGCAGAACCAGGGTGCCTAGGCCTGAGTTTGCTGGCACCTGGTTCACCTGAAGGTCAGAAACAGCTTCCTGGGACTACAGACAACGGTGAGTGCCCATGTGAGGCCAGGTGCTTTGATAGCCCTGTCTCCTGGAGAAACTCGTTTTCTGATTTTCCAGTCAGCCCTGTCATTCTTTGAGACATAACTTCTAAGGAACTGCCAAACATCTACCTCTTCTTTTTACACTTTTTTTGCACCCTGCCTATAGCCAGAATACCTCTGTAAATAAATGACATCTCGCTTTTGCTTTGTGCATAAGCGTGCAATGCCACACATGCCAACCCACAAGCAGAAAGAAAGAAATCGGGCTATTTTGTAAGTCTTTAATCTCAACATCGCATTTCTTTCAACATCAGTTAGAAATAGCTATTATCAAGTGTCCAGCTGCCAGGAACCTTTGAAATCCAGTAATTATTTATGAGAATTTTATAGAGAAGAGGTAGAAAACATAAAATAGCTTTGGTTCATAAAACAGGAAAGATAAATGTTGCCAGAAAAAAAATCTATAACAAGTGTGTAGTGAACTATGTGAATGAGAATCTGTTGTATGCTAGTGAGATCGTTAAATGGAAATCAAGTTTATTTGCCGTGTTAATGAGCAGATCCTGTGCATCTACATAAAGCCAGTTTACTTCATAAGAAATATATAAATCTAATTTTTAGTGTGAGAGTATTGTTGGGCGTGCGGTTGAATATATCCTAGAGCAAAACTATTATAAGGCTACACTTTGTTTTCCTTTTTTTGGGTGGTGTTATGGTCCCTTTCAAAGATTTTAATTTCGAATTGCCAAGTTTTTTTTTTCTAAACACAACTATAATTTTATTATTCACTTTATAAACAAGAATTATAAAAGCAAATAAGCATAGACATTTACTACTTGCTGCACCGTATATCCTCTGAGTGCTCCACTATTTTATGGTCTCTGACTATATTCAAAGAGAGCTCATACTGGCATATGATGCAGGCAAAGATTGAGAGCAGGAATTCTATAGAACGTCTAAATGTCACAGGTGTTATTGGAATGCAAATGTACTTTTCTATACATTTTCTAGGTATTATATATAGCAAGAGTTCTACACCATATTTTTACACTTTATTTTCTTACTTTGTCACCTATTACCTTTTCCCAACTTACTAGAAACTAAAAATACCCTCATGAAATTAAGAGCACGGATGCTTTGGCAAATAAAGACAGTGCAAGTTTTCTGCTGTCATTAGGATATAGGCTATATATCATTTTCCAATATTGCTGGTGGGTTGAACTGAACTAATTACATGCTGAGAGAAATCTTCCTGACATGGGACTCCTGTCTGTCAACATGGGATAGATTTTACTTTGGAGATGAGTAATTTGGGTAATCTAATTATTTGAAGAAGGAAGGAGGATAAAAATTAGTAATAAAATTATAGGAAAATTATATTTCAATAACAGTAGAATTAAAAGTCAGAAAACATATGTAATTAATGAAGGGGTTCATTTTATTTGGTATTTTAACCATAAAATCAAAGTCTACCTTCTTTCATTGACAGAACTCATCATTAAGTTTTGCAGAAATTAAAATTAAGAAACATTTTCCTTTCAGAGCAAAGTGAGATGGTACATTTTTTGTTGAATACATTTTATGAAAATGTATGAAAAAAACCTGTCACTTATGTCATTCTGCATATTTTTAAGTCACATTGTTCATTGAGCTACTAATTAATATGTAGGGAAAATGCTGTATTTAAATGATATCTTCATTTACTTACTGATATTACTTTAATGGGAATATATATATATATATATATTTATATATATATAAAATCATTTAACACAGGCATTCTTTAAGCCCTTGAAATTTGTGAATATCCAAACTGTGTTCCATCTGATGATATCACCACAGCATCATTTATAGTTAAATGTGCATTCTTTATAAGTACTATAAGTCATAAATATGATGGGTTCTATTTTTTATGATAGCATTTTTGGAGTTAGTTACCTGGGTAATATTCATTGCAAACACTTTCAGAGCAATTTCGCAGAAATAAAACAAGTTTTGAAGGGCTACAACTGCTTTCGTACTAGAAACAAGAATATTTTAAGGAGAAAAAAGCATTTGCTCCTTTTCCCCCTAATGATTTTATTGTCTTTGGGATCGTGGGAATTTACTGTGGGAAAAAGAGAGGTGTGTTGCCATTCAGAATTGCTTTGCTCATCTGGGAGCTTCAGCATCCAGTTCAGAATGTGACCTAACTTGTTCAAATGACACTGGTGTCTCATATTCTCCTGCTATCATTTCCATTTACGTTTATGTTTTGACAACACTCTTCAGCGGAAAGCATAAAAAACACCCAAGTGAACCTCTTGAATCCTCATTTGTAGGCCTGGATGCATTATTCGAGCCCTAATGATTCCATAATATGTGGTGTCACCAAGGCGAATGAAAATCTCACTTTGGATTTGCCACTGCAATAATTTTCAGTTATAGGCTATAATTAATCTGAATAATGACAACAGAAGAAACACTTAAGGAAAGTAATTTTAGTCTTTAGTTAAAGAAGTTTAATGTAAGCAACATTCTTCCACTTCACAAATATTTATGTGCCAGGAACTTTGTTGCAAGGTGTTGGGGATCATGAAACTCACACCTACGCTGTGTTATCATTACAAGGTTTTCTGTGTGATATACAAAGTAAAGCATAAAAATATGTCTCAGTTTACATGTAACTGGCAGAGCTACCATTGTCATGGAAGGGAAGAGGGGGCACTCTGGGGATTTGCCAATAGAGTAGACTTGAAGCCTAAGGTATCAATGTAAGAAAGAACAATGTGATGTGCATAGCAGAAAGAACAGATACAGAATTCTTAAGACCTGGCATGTTTGTTGAACTGAAAGGAGTCTACTGTGTTTGGAGCATAGAAAGCAGAGAGGACAGTAGAGATCATACCACTGCAATGAGTGCAGGAAGGTGACACAGGTCCTTGTAGACCCTTTTCAAGAAATTTTACCTTTCTTCTAAGTGCAATGAGAAACCACTGGGAAACTTAGGCAGGAGAGTGATGAGGGAAGATTTTTATTAAAAATCACCACTCTGGGGGCACCCAGGTGGTTCAGGTGGTGAAGCATCTGCCTCTTGATTTCAGCTTAGATCATGATCTCAAGGTCATGAGATTGAGTCCTGCATCGAGCTCTGCACTAGATGTAGAACCTGCTTAAGATCCTGCTTTTCCTTCTCCCTGAGCCCCGCTCTCCCCCAACTCATTCTCTTGCTATCTCTCTCTCTCTCTCTGAAAAAAAAGAAAAAAAATAATCATTCTGATTTATGTTTTGAGAATAGAATGGACCTAGAAAGGAAAAGACATGGGAAGACTGATTTGGCAGATTTTACACCAGTTTAGGGTGAAAAATGGTGAAGGAATAAGAGTCTGGTAGAAGATGGAGACAAGTACATGGATTTCACAGCTGGTTTTTTTTTTTTTTAATTTTTTTAAAATTTTTTATTTATTTATGATAGTCACAGAGAGAGAGAGAGAGAGAGGCAGAGACATAGGCAGAGGGAGAAGCAGGCTCCATGCACCGGGAGCCCGACGTGGGATTCGATCCCGGGTCTCCAGGATCACTCCCTGGGCCAAAGGCAGGCGCCAAACCGCTGCGCCACCCAGGGATCCTCACAGCTGGTTTTAAAAGAGAATGCGAAAAAAAAAAAAAAATAAAAAAAAAATAAAAAAAAAAAGAAATAAAAGAGAATGCGTCAGATGGGTTAGAGATGAGAAGAGAATAGCCAAAATGACTCACCTGTTTCCAATTGGAGAAACATGATGGTCTTCTTAATTTTTGTTATGTTTGGTTTGAAGTGGCTACAAAATATCTAAAATGGATAGAATATCTGTGGTCCTGGAGCTCAGAAATATGGACAAAGGTTTAAATTTGGAGTCATTGGCTCTTACAAGGTAACTGAAGTCATGATGGAAAATGAGATTGTTTGGAGAGAGGTCATAGAGAAATTAAAAAAAAAAAAAAAGTCCTGAACACAAAGAATGTGAAGGTCTCTAAATTTTAATCATTAGGTAGAGAAGGAACAATGGAGAAAGGAGACTGAGAAGAAATAGAAGGGTAGAGAAAACATAGAAAATGTGATTGTGATAGGAACCAAAGGAAGAAGAGAGTGTTTTAACAAAGTGCTAAAAGGTCAGTAAGATGAGAATTATGAAGTATCTCCTTGAACTAAACAACAAGAATATCATTAGGAGCTTTAGCAACAGAGCTTTGATGGAGCATTGGCTCAAAATCCAAATGAAAGAATGTTGTTAAATGGATGATAGAGGAAGATATAAGATCAACAAGTGCAGAAAAGTCTTTTCAAATTTGGCTATGAAGTTGAGAACATAAATAGGAATGCATAGAGGGAAAGATGTGAAATGAACAGAGGAGTTTTTTTTTTTTTAATGATAGCATAAAATTCTGGAGAAAATTGGCAGAGATGGGGTGCAGCAATCCAGAGTAGATGTCTTTAAAAGGAAAAAGACTATCTCTCACATTATATCACAAGATAAAGAGGAAAGATTGGATGCTAATGCTAAAAATTTTATTGATTTGATGATGGGAGGGTCAGGTATTTGCTGTAGGAAGCGATTATGGTTAAAAAAATGAGCAACAATAGAGTCATGGGGTAGAGGAGATGGGGTAGAGGAGAGTAAGGAGGGTTTGAAATAGTCATTATACTGAATGGAGAAGAATAATGGCTTGAGAAATGCAGTGGAATAGCTCAGCATTGCTGAGAGGTTGAGGTTGGTGACTATGACTTTTCATAGGACTGCATGATTTTCTCCAGCCCTCCAGCAGGAAAACTCACAGAGTGGCATTAATCCAGGATGAAATTTTCCAGTGTGGAAAGAACAAAACAGCATGAGATCGCAAGATGGTGTTAAAAGAATAATTAATTTGTGTGGCCATTGATACTGAGCAGCATAAGAAATGAAACAAAGACCAGAAAACCAGGTGTAATGATACTGATGGAGTCACATAAATGATTGAGCCAATAGGGCAGAGGGATAGAAGCTTGTGCTGAGACAGAAGGATATTTTATTTAACATTTTAAAGTAGAGTTTCAGGTATAGATAGCCTATTCTGTTACACTGAGAGTGGGTAGGTGAAGTGGAATGGATAAAAGGTCACTGAAAACAAGAATATCAAGAGACTCAGAGGTCATCAGATCATGCCATCCAGTGATGGCAGTGATCAGGATGGGGAGAGCCAGTTGCCCAAATCTTTTTTTTTTTTAAGGATTTTATTTATTTATTCATGAGAGACAGAGGCATAGACACAGGCAGAGGGAGAAGCAAGCTCCATGCAGGGAGCCCGATGTGGGACTAGATCCTGGGACTCTGGGATCATACCCTGAGCCAAAGGCAGACACTCAACCACTGAGCCACCCAGTTGCCCAAATCTTAAACCAATGAAGAAATTTATCTAGAACTTTAGCTGTTATAGCAGAGAGAAGAGATTAAGGGAGGTGTGACTAGGTAAGTAAGTATGGACTCCAAGAATAGTTTTCCCTCAAGACAATGAAGGGATGATGCCGGGCAAATGCCGTGGGCAAAGAGCAGAACATTCATCTTTAGTAAACAGTGCCATCCTATCCTTATTCCATGAGGTCTGTCTGTGTTATGTGGTTTGAGAGGAAAGAATGGTCTTCAGTACAAACACCTACACCACTAATCCCACAATAATGCCTCAGTATGTTACGATGCCCAGGTCCTTTACTAACTCCCCTTGGCCAACAAAGGAATGTTCTAAATCTTAGAATTGCACAAGAGACTCTTTGGCACAGTGATCAGGGAATCCTGGATTTGAAATGTGGTTCTGCCACCTTATTGCTTTCTAGCTGGTGATTGTAGGTGTGCTAATTAATATCTCTGTACTACAATTCTTCATGTGTGAAACGAGAATAAAAAATAAGTGCTGGAGGGTCTGGGTCACACAGTTAGTTGACTGTCGGTCTCTTGGTTTCAGCTTAGGTCATGTTCTCAGGGTCAAGGGAACTGGGCCCTCCCTGTGTTGGGCTTCTCATGAATCTCTCTCTCTCTACTCCTCACACTCATGCTCTCTCTCTCTCTCTCTCTCTCTCTCCCTCTGAAATGAATAAATAAATCCTTAAAATAATAATAATAAGAATAAGAAGAAGAAGAACAAGAAGAAGTGCCAATGCGGGATTGTGAAGATTGGTGAAATAATGTATATGAACCCAGCTAGCATTACTTGTCACAAAGTATTTAATAAGTAGATACCAGTGGCCTTATTATTATTATCATCAGCTGTCATGCATACCATTTTGCTAATATTTAAGCTCAAATAATTTAAAAAGGCTTCTTGGACTTTTCTGTGCTCTCTCCTGCCTCCATGACATTACCCATTCTGAAATACCCCCAAAAGTACCTGTTACTCTACACCTGACATCCCTGCACATTCCTCTTAAACTGGTTCAAGCCCCAAATTTCTATTTCTTCCAGCCCAAAATATGTTCTATCATCAAGCTGTGTATAGTGAACAGGTAATCTTATCTAAATAATGTTTTAATTTAAAATGGCACAAAAGAGAAATTATGATAGGTTGCTAAAAGATATGTTATTTATTTTTCTTCTAGAAGTAGTACCAGGCAGAGAAAGCAGGTGGGTGCAAGAGACAGGCAGCCTGTTAATTAATTGGATTGAGTGAGGAAAGCAAATATTATTTTCTTCATCATTTTAAGCACTGTTTTCTGTGCAACCAACTAGGAGAATAGAAAATTATGAGTTATAATAATCTTAGGAATTTTGAAAATTCTAACATTCCTCCCATCATGCCTGCTGAGCAGGGGTCTTAATCTAGCAATATTTCAAATATGATAGAAAAATGTTTGAGTAGCATTCTTCAAAGGTATGTAAAACATTAAATTCTACAGAAACATATCTAAAAGACCTAGTAGTATTTCAAGGTATAATAATTGGGTTTTTATTTAAATGAGTCACTTTTTAAGATGCCATATGCCCAACAGGAAAGCAATGGTGTGAACAAAACTTCAATGTTTTTTTAAAATAATAAATAATATCGGTTGCTTACATATTGATGATATTGTTTCTAATCTAATGGAACAAAGCATCATCTGCAAAGAGGCGTAATTAGCTTAGTCTTTCAATATATGCTCATTGCAATTTTTTACAAAGTTAATGGAGGGGGAAAAAAAGCTTACACATCTGAAAGTAGTGGATTCAACTTAATTTTTCGTATTAGTGACAAGGTTGCCTGACAAGAGAATCAAGTGTAAGAGATTGTAGAACAGGCATTCTCAGCAATAGAAATCAGATAAACATGAGTTGTTCAACCACTGTTCCTATATTATGATGACAAGGGGAAGGGCAGCAGCATTCACTGAGCATTTCTCTGCTGAAAGATCTTAGGATCACTCCTTATGGCCTATCTCATTTAATCATCATTCACTAACTGTAGTCCCAATTTTCATACTTAAAAAAAAACATGATACTAAAGAAGATTGACTTAGTAGAAAGCACAGCTATTAAGTGACAGAGCTGGAATCTGAATCCCGTCAGATGCCAAAGCCAGTAATCTGATCACTGACGTATGAACTCTTGATTTATCCTTGGATTGTCTAGAGAGCCTTGGACCATTAACCTATTCATTGCAAGTTCTTAGCCAATTTGTTCTGATGTTGACATAACATAGATAAGGCAGCTAAGGGCTTAAAACCAAAGAATGAACAAATGATTTATGGAGTCTTAGAAAATGCAGCAGGACTGCTAGAACAAATTTTGTCAAAATTTGTCATTTTCGTTCAAAATTTTTAGATTGACAAAGCAGGAGTCAGGATTCTAAGCTAACAGAACAAAACTCCTGTCATAATAAACTTATGAGCAAGACACTGAAAGGGGAGCTAGCTGATAGAACAGATAGGCAGTGCTTGTGCTGAGAGTTTGCATTACCAAATAATTATATTGACAAATGAAGGTTATAGATATGATTATGGAAATTATGGATTAGAAGGGGGTTTAAATGTGTAGAACAGATTATACAAATTTTCTGTTGAAAATATTTTAGGAAATATTTTGAAAGAATGATATAGTAGGGATTTCTAAGTCTACAGAGTAGATTAAAAGATTTTAATTGCAAGACAACATTCTCTGAATAATTTAGAAATTTAATTCAGAATTGTCCATAGACTGGTGGAGGCATTTTGAAAAGAAAACGGGTATGAGCTCTCTATAGCTCAGCTCTTGCCTTGGAGTAATTTATTTGTGGTTTGAATATTTAGTAGAAAAATGCTTTCCCAACTAATAGACAACATTAATACAGGGATATTCTTTCTCTAAACAAAGTCTTTAGAAGTATTTGAGTTCCTCATGACCTTAATTGGGATAAAACAGAACACACCCAGAGAAAGTGAATTAAACCTAATCGGGAAAGTTTATTCACAGTTTGCATTTTATAATAGAAGATGATTTTAAAATAGTGATCATGGCATTTCAAAATGATTTCTATTCATTTTTAATTTCTTAATATTGAATAGCATATAGGAAAGTAAATGTCAGTGGGCTCTATAGGAGCTTAAACTTGGTGAAGTAATAATCCTGTTGGTAAGCAGCTTATTATGAAAAATACAAGTCAAAAAAAGGCAGAGCAAACAGAAACATCAATATGTTTTCCTCGAGTTTAGAATTATTATTTATTTTAGAAGTTTGAGTCAATTTCATTATTCTGTCTCCTTCTTGGTAGTCAATTTATTGTTTAGGGCTCTCTCGATTAAACCCTGTCACTTCAGGGGAAGTTCAAGAGAATAGTGCATTATTGATATTACAGAAACAGTTGTTACTGATCAATACATTTTGAACCACATACGGGTATATCTTTAAGGACATAATTCATCAAAAACAGGCTTACTGGGGCTCTTCATGCTATTTTCATTGATTTTTCCTTTTGTGGGAAGACATGGTAGATAGTCTATGTGTGACATAAGAGTTATATTCAAAATAAAGAAGTCAGTTGCTCAAAAAAATGCTCCGTTACAAAGAAAAAAAAATCAAGTGTAAGGATTTTAAAGGAGAAATAAAATTGAATTTAAGTTACTATTCTCACATTTTAATATCCTGTGCAGAAAATGTAATTGAATTACTTACATTTTTTTAAAAAAAAGTTTACACATAAGGAATACCAAATTCAAAGTGTGAATTCCATTCTTGACTTACTGTATGAAATGGAGGTAGAAAATTACTTTTATTTAGTTTCTCATTGCCACTGCATAGCTTTCTTTTAAATTTAAAATCAAGTATAAGTATACATTGCTTTATGCTGTGTTCTACATATTTGTCTGTTAAGGCAAATTTTAAAAGAACAATTGAAATTCACATTGTAGGGCCCCTGGATGGTTCAGTGGTTGAGCATCTGCCTTTGGCTCAGGGTGTGATCCCAGGGTCCTGGGATCGAGTCCCACATCGGGGACCCTGCATGGAGCCTGCTTCTCCCTCTGCCTATGTCTCTGCCTCTCTCTGTGTGTCTCTCATGAGTAAATACATAAAATCTAAAAAAAAAAAATTTTTTTTTTCTAAATTGCAGTTTAAATGTTCCTCCATTGGTGAGTGGATACATAAATCAAATATATCCATCTAATGAAACATTGGTCATTGGTCATAATAAAAAGTAATGAGTTGCCAATACACATGACAAGGAGTAAATATTTATGGAAAACAACACACTAGAGTAATGTATCAGATGGCTAGGACTGATGAGGTTTTGGGATGAATGAGTGGGGGAGATCAGGTGATCAGTAAAGCCCTAAATGAAGCCTGGACTAGAAGAGAGATAACCTCTAAAGTGGCAGATTGGACATTCGATGGCTATTTGAGTCAGTTGTCACATGTAGCTGTATACACAGCCTCTATTTTCCTCACAAACAGGATTTCTTTATGGCAATCCCAGAAGATGGGTCCAACAATGGTGGATTGCACTTTTAATGAAAAAAATTAGAATAATCGGCTATTTGGTCAAGTATTGGGGTTAAAATGCAGAATGTGGCCAACATATCTGGATTTCAGAAAATAAACAAAAAAATCACTTTTTGAAAAGCGAATAAACCTCACTTATAGATCAGCTCTTTCCCACTACTTCTTCTGCTGAGCTCTACTTATCTGTCTCATAAAACAATTTAAGATATGTCCTCGTTACCCCTCATTTAAGATTCTCTACAAATACTGAAAAGAATACAGTATCTTGATTTTATGCTAACATTATACATGAGAATGCAGGTTTGTAAGATGAGAAGGTTATTATTCTCTTAATAAATCAATTATTTGCTGTACACAAGGGTTCATTTAGGAGACTTTACAATGTGAATTTCTTTTCTTTTTTTAAGATTCTATTTATTTATCCATGAGAGACACAGAGAGGTAGAGACATCTGGAATTAAGATACTATTAACTATTTGAGAACAAGTGTTCATATAGACCTACACTTTTATTTCTCTTTGGTAAATATCTTGAAACTGGGATTTCTACGTAAAATATATATTTACTTTTAAGACATTGACAAATGGGGATCCCTGGGTAGCTCAGCAGTTTAGCGCCTACCTTCGGCCCAGGGTGTGATCCTGGAGTCCCAGGATCGAATCCCATATAGGACTCCTTGCATGGAGCCTGCTTCTCCCTCTGCCTGTGTCTCTGCTTCTCTCCTTCTCTCTTGTCTCTCATGAATAAATACATAAAAATCTTAAAAAAAAGAAAAGACATTGACAAATGGTTTTCCAAAGTGCTCATAGCATATTGCATTTGCATGACCAGTATATGAGACTTTGATTTGTACCGTATTTCCACCAAAACTTGGTACTACCAGTTCTTTCCATTTACGTCACTGAGGTGGTTATGTAGTGGTATCTCATCGAAATTTCAATTTGCATATCTGTAGTGGCTAGTGACATCAAACATTTTGTATGTGCTTATTGGATACTGGGATATCTTCTTTTATTTATTTTTTTAAGGAATTTTTTATTTATAAGAGAGAGAAAGAGAGAGAGACAGGGGAAGAAAGGAGAGAAACTTTAGCAGACTCCATGCTGAGCGCAGAGACTGATGTGGGACTCAATTTCACGACCCTGAGATCATGACCTGAGCCAAAACCAAGAGAGTCCATTGCTTCACCAACTGTGCCCCTCAGGCACTACTGGAATATCTTCTTTTATAAAGCATCTATCTGTTCAAATATTTTGTCCTTTTAAAAATATAGTTATTTATCTTATTATTGAGTACTTTGTGTGTTCTGAGTAAATCTTTTGTCAGATATATGTTCTGCAAATATCTTTTCCCAGTGCATGACTTACCTTTTCATTTTCTTGATAGTGCCTTCTGAAAAGCACACATTTTAAATCTGAAGTAGAGTTTATCAATTTTTTCCATGATTCGGGATTTTTTGTATCCTATTAGAAAATCTTTGTCTAAAGTCACAAACATTTTTGCCTCTGTTTCCTTTTAGACGTTACATAATTTTGGTTTTTATATTCAGATTTCTGATTTATTTCAGTTTTTACATATGGACATCCAATTGTCCCTGCACCATATATTCAAAAGTCATCTTTTCCTCACTGAATTACCTGGAACTTTGCCAAAAACCAATCACGTATATAAAAGTGGGTCTATTTATAGACTATTCTGTTCTGTCAATCTTTATCTTTATGCCAATAGCACATATTGTCTTAATTACTGTAGCTTTATAGTAAGTCTTGGAAATCACGTAATGCAAATCCTCCAACTTTGTTTTACTCTTTGGAAATTATTTTAGCTACTGTAGTTCCCTTGCATTGCCGTGTATACATTACAGCCTTTCAAACTCAAAAACCTGTTTGAATTTTGATTGGAATTGCATTGAAAAAATAAATCAATCTTGGGAGAATTGAACCCGTAGCAGGATTAAATTTCTTTTCTTATTTGGCTCTTACATTCAGCAATATTTTGGAGTTTTCAGTATGAAGATCTTAGACATATTATTTTTTATTTATCTCTGCATATTTTATGATACTGATGCTATTTTAAGTGACATTTATTGTAGATTTTTATTTTCCAAATGTTTGTTGCTCATACCTAGGAATATAGTTGATATCTGTGTACTGATACTGTGTTCTGTGACATTGTGAAACTCATTTATTAGTTTTAGGAATTGTTTTGTGTATTCTGTAGTACAAATGAATAATCATTTCATCTGTAAATAAAGACAGTTGTATTTATTGCTTCCCATTTATGTTCTTCAGTACAAATCTGAATAGAGATGGAGAAAGCAGACAACAGTGCCTTTTTACTGATCTTAGGGATAAAGCATTCAGGCTTCTACCAGTAATAGGATTTATCTCTAGGTTTGTCATAAACAACGTATATCTGGGGTGTTGCTTTTTTATACAGTCTCACAATCTCTGTCTTTTAATTGGAGTCTATTTTTATTTATGTATTTATAGTTTAGGAAATATATATTTATACTTAATGCCATTATTGAAATGATCTGGTAAAAAGTTCCTAATTTATTTTTCCATCTGACCAGATGTTGTTTTCATCTTTTTTCCTGCTTTAATTTAGGTTAAAGGAGTATTTTTAGTATTCCATTTTATCTCTACTGTAGGCTTATTAGCTAGCTATCATCCTTTGTTTCTTTGTTTTTTAAGTGGTTGCTCCAGGGCTTACAGTATACACCTTTAAATTATCACAGACAACTTTTCAGCAGCATTCTTCTGCTTCATGTATACTGGGGAAAATGTGCAACTTCTACCTTTATTTCTTCTCTCATAGTTACCTTCTGTGCTAATGCTATCATACTTTTTACTTTTAAGTGTTATAAACTCCACAATACACTATGACAATGTTTTATTTTCAAGGGTTAACTACCTTCTAGAGAGACTGAAGGAAAGAAAACCAGATTGCTACTTACCTAAATACCATTTCCGGAGATGTTCTATCTCTGAACATCCAAATTTATCTTTTACCACTCTCCTTTTGTTTGAAAAGCATCCTTTACTGTAATTTGCAGTGCATATCTGCTGATGATGAATTCTCTCAGATTTTGTTTATCTGACAAAAGGTTTTATTTGACCAATGTTTGAAAAATGTTCTCACTAAATATAGAACTCTATGCTGACGTTTTTCTTGTGATTTAAGGATGTTGCTCATTTTTGGACTGTCATTACACTTCTATTGCAGTCATTTGTGACAGTCTATTGCCATTCTTCCTCTATACCTGATGTATCTTTTTTTCCTCTGGCTACTTTTAAGCTTTTTTTCCCCATTCTTTATCATTGCTGTTGAGCAATTTGGTTATACTGTCCCCTGGTGTGCTCTTATTTGCATTTATTCTGTTTAAAATGTATTGATCTTCTTTGGTTTGAGGGATTATGGTTTTCTTCAAATTTGGAAAAATGTTAGAAATTTTAGGTATAATTTCTTCACGTTTGGTGTTTTATTTTTTGTTTGTTTTTGTTTGTTTTTGTTTTTGTTTTTGTCCAGCTCCTCCTTTTCTAGAATTACCTAACAATTACATAAATTAGTTTGATGTTTTCCCACAGGTTATTAGTGCTCTCTTGATTTTTTTTTCCCTCTGTCTTTTTTTCTCCACTTTATTTTGGATTATTTCCATTGCTATGTTTTTAGGGTCAGTCATCTTTCTCCAACACATAAAAAAAAGCCATATATCTTTTAATGATACATTAAAGTGTATCATTTACTATTAAATTTATTCAGTTTACTTTTTTGCTTTAGATATTTTATCTTTAGAAGTCTCATTTCATTTTTTATAAGTCCCATTTCAGTTTCTTTTCATGATTTTCATATTTCTTCTCAAAATTCATAAGTTTATAGAGCATTTTATAGTGGCTGCTTTAATGCTCATTCCCATCTTTCATCTGAATTTGTTCCTTCAATTGTTGGATTTCTCTCCTAGTTATGACTCATATTTCCTGGTTGTTTTGCATGTCTACTAATTTTGGGTTGCATGGTAGACATTATTACATTTTTTGAATCTGCATCTTGTTTCATTCCTTTATAACAAAAGTATTGGACCGTGTTCTCACATGCAGTTAGACTACTTGGATTTAGTTTGAGCCTTTCAATGCCTCCTTTTAAGATTTGCTAGAGAGGGTCCAGAGCATCTTTAGGACTAACGGAACCTCAATATTAAAATGCTACTTGATTTGAGAAATCTACAAAATTGTCCATATGTTATGATAACTTTCCATTCTAGTTGATGCCAACACAAACTCCTCTTAAACTTGTCTAATCTCTGGGTATCTCCAGTGGTAGTACTGTTTGTTTGTCTGTTTTCCAATAGTTCTTCCTCCAGCTTCAGGCAGTTTCTCCTTATGCATAGACAGAATAAAGATTCAAGGGAGTGGGACCCATCTACAGATCTCCAGAGTCCTCTCCAACACTCTGCTCTGTGTGTTATAGCTGCCCTGGACTCTATAAACTCATTCTGTGTCTCCTCTCCTTACTGCAGTGGCTGGACTTTTTTAGAATTCCTCCTTCTGTGCTGTGGCTTGGAAACTGCCTCCAGGCAGTAAATTGGGACAGTCTTGAGAATCATCTCATTACTTGTCTTAGGGATCAGAATCGTATGCTTCCCATCATACAATATCTGAAAACTATTATTTCAAGTATTGTGTCTGGTTTTATCATTAAGACAGGATGCTCTATCTTGTTCATTTTACTCGAATATTCTCAGAAGCAGAAAATTTTCTTTTCTTCTTTTATTTTTCTACTCCTTATTCTTATTCTTTTTTTTGGGGGGGGACGCATATTTCATGTGTCATTCCTACCAGGAAGCTACCACTGATTGCATTTTTCAAACTGAGTGCATCTCCATTCACAGTGATCCTATTTGTTATGACACTTATTTTACCTTGCATACTGAGTGTTGGCATCCTTTTGTGCCTCGCAAAATGGTCACCTTTGAGTATGTGGACTGGATCTTCTTCCATTTCCATGTCCTCATACAAGCACTTTACCAGTATTGGATTAAATCAATCAACTTTACTACTCCATAACAAACAGCTTGAATTTCTCTGCCCTGTTCACATATTACAAATATTTCTCACCTTGATTTTCTAGACTATCCATAATATGGACTATTCCAGTATCTGACCTTTTTCTGTAAGAGCCTCATTGCTTAGCAATGCTGTAGGGCTCAACATTTATAAAACTGCACAACCCACTTGCCTCTAGGCTTTTCCTAGGAAAATAGAATATCTTCTATTGGTAGAATTATAGAATATCCTCTTCCATCAACCCTACCAATAAAAACTCTGTCCTTCTTTTAACATACATATCAAACTCTCCATCTTCTTTGATTTTTCTGCTTGACCACCATTTTTAACTCCTTGGAAATTTATTCATACTTGTCATGTTGCCTACTTTATCTTTCCTATTTGATTTGATTCTATCCATTCCTCTCTATTCCATAGTATTCTGTGTATTTCCTATTTAAGACTATTTTATGTTTCATAACATTATTCTATTTTTAGATTAATCATACCCACAACCCAACCTAATTTTCCCAGTCTTATTCAACTAGGTTTTTTCTTTTCTTTTTAGAATAGAAGCAATGCATTTCTTCTTTAAAAAAAAAAAAAAAAAGCTTCTCTAAAAATACTGGGCATTCTATAATTATTTAATCAAAAATGGAAATAATAAAAGATTTTGGTTGTAATTATAAGTAGCAAATATTTTAATCTAATAACTTTATGAGGTATAATTCATGTACAAAATTCACCTTTCTAAATTGTACAATTTAGTACTTTTTAGTATGTTCACATTTTTAGCCACTCCCCACCCCAAATACGTCATAATTATTAGCAGTCACTTACTATTGTCTCCCTAGTTTCTGGGAGACTTTCTGTCTGCTTTCTGAGTCTACTTTCTGTTTCTGGATTTGCCTATTCTGTACAGTTTATACAAAGTTAATTATAGAACGTGTGGCTTTTTGTGACTTCTTTCACTTAGTATAATGTTTCCATAAAATTTCCAAGGTTTATCCATGTTGTAGCACATATTCCTTGTTAATTCCTTTTTATGGGCAAATAATATTCCCTTATATGAATATACCCTGGTTCGTTTAATCATTCATAAAGTGATGCATGTTTGGATTGTTTATACTTTTTGGTTATCATAAATAATTCTGCTGTGAACATTTGTGTATAAGTTTTTTTGTGTAAACATGTCTTCATGTCTCTAAAGTATATGCCTAGGAGTAGAACTGCTGGATCAATGGCAACTCACTGTTTAACTTTTTAAAAACTGTCAAAGTTCTTTAAAAGTAGTTATGTTATTTCACTATCCAACAAGCACCCTAGTTCACCAACAATTGTTATTATTTACCTTTTTTATTGTAGCAAATTCTAGTTGATTTGAAATGGTATTTAATGGTTGGTTTGATTTATATTTTCCTTGTAGATATTTAAATTGAGTACTTTTTCCTGCTTATTGGCCAACTACATATCTCCCTTTAAGAAAAATCTATTCACATTATTTACATTTTATTTTTAGGCTCTTTGTTGTTGATTTGTAAGAGTTATTTACGTATGCTGGATAAAATTTATCAGATATATGATTTGAAAAGGACTTATATCATTCTGTGAGTTGTCTTTTCACCTTCTTGATAGTCTTTGTTGAAGTAGAAATATTTTTAAGTTTTTAAAATTCCAGTTAATCTATTCTGTCATTTGGATTTTTGGGTGTCATAGCTAAGAAACCACTGTCTGACCCAAGCAAATTTTCTCCTATATTTTCTGCTAAAAATTTTACAGTTTTTAACCCTTACATTTGTGACTTTGATCCATTTTGAGTAATTTTTGTATGTAGTTTGAATAAGGATTTAATAACTTTGTTCTTTAAAGATAGGTTTTTCCAAAGAATGAAAATTTTGTGCCCATTTTTTAAAAAGAAGTTATTATTCTATTATCATGTTCTTTATTTTTTTTAAGAATTTTATGTATTGGGCAGCCCAGATTGCCCAGCAGTTTAGCACCACCTTCAGTCCAGGGTATGATGATCCTGGAGTCCCGGGATCTAGTCCCATGTCAGGCTCCCTGCATGGAGCCTGCTTCTTCCTCTGCCTGTGTCTCTGCCTCTCTCTCTCTCTCTCATAAATTAAAAAAAAAAAAGAATTTTATGTATTTATTTGACAGAGTGTGAGAGACAGAGCACGAGTTTGGTGAGGGGGAGAGAGTGAGGGACATGCAGACTCCCCACCTGACCCAGGACCCAGGATCATGACCCAAGCCAAAGGCAGGTGCTCAACCAACTAGGACACCCAGGCACCCCAATTATCATGTTCTCTAGTAGGATCAACACATACGTGTGTTGAGGGAGAAAGAAAAACTGAACAAAAACTTGATGGACTCACATATTTATGACAGCTTCTGTATTTTTTTTATTTAGATATATTTTACTGAATAATACATGTCTCAGAGTTATCAACTGAGTGTTATGTTGCCTATGATTGCTTAAAAGCAAAGAGTACTTCTTAGAAATTATATTTTTATCAATTTCCCTTAAACTCCATTCCTCTGAAAATACATCATCCCAAAATGATAGTTGGAGGAAGCCAAACCCCTGAAATGAATAACTTTAGAATTACACACACACATACACACATATAGAAATATTTATATAAATGTTATATTTCTTTACTAGCAAGATTCTAGATACTATAAAAATTATGCTTTAAAAAGTAAGATGTTACAGGCATGTATTTTAAAAGATCACCAGGGGTGATATACCACTGCCCTGGAATAGTTCTGCAGTTTCTCCTCCCTCCACTTCAGTGTAGCACTTTCAGTGAGTGCTGAAGAGAGGAGAGTTCAGGGAAGAAAATGACAAGGACTGGGCCACAGAAGATGGCCATAAGCGCCTTCTAAATTGCCTTATTTTGAAACTCCACAGTTGACTCCACACTTCACCTTCAGATGGTGAATCAGATACAGCCTACATGCTATGGCTTATTCCAGGCAATCATACTCTTGACATCTGTGTCACCATGTGGGAGGACTGTGCTCATGTGGAAGAAGGTTCATTCTCATAGAATTTAAGGGTGGTGTTGCTATAAGGAAACCACATGCCACAGTGTGATGGCATCATGCTGTGTGAGCCGCCTACACTTTTCAGGAACTGATTGTGTGTATGCAATTTATTCTTTGAGAATCCATTATTATAATACAAGAAATTGTTGGAAAGGTAGAAGGAAGAACACATCACAGTCAGATTATAATAACTATTTAGACTATTTAAAATCACTCAGCTTGTTCTATATTAGAAAAACAAGCCCTCTACAATTATGTAGTTTATACATTTTATCTGGCTTTCTGATTTCATACTTGAGACAGAACATGTTATTACATATTTTAATGTTGATGTTTAGGAAAACAGTTGTTCAAAATGTGAAATATTGCCCCCAAACATTTATCGACTGAAGCAAAATATTTCTCTCAAATTGTTTAGGTTTCTTACACAAATTTTGAATATGTTGGTATATTATTTTATCCAATCCTTTTAAGAAATATCCCTGATTCATTCAGTAGTTCCTCCTTGCTACTCTCAAAATTCGTCATTGGCATTCTTAATTTAGATTTACATTATCATCTTCTTCAAGGTGTACATCTTT
This sequence comes from Canis lupus dingo, assembly GCF_003254725.2. Classification (NCBI taxonomy): domain Eukaryota; kingdom Metazoa; phylum Chordata; class Mammalia; order Carnivora; family Canidae; genus Canis; species Canis lupus. Next base: position 49,766,158 of record NC_064258.1, on the reverse strand, counting down.
TACACCACAAATGCAGTATGATATATATCTCATTACTACACTGATTGCCTCCTTTTAGTGGATTTAAAAAAAAAAAAATGAAGGGGCATGCCAAACAAACTGGGTAAAAAAAAATACACCAAATTGCAAAGTTCCTGTTAAGTAAGTAAGTAAATAAATAAATAAGAGTGAGGGATAAAGGAAATGAGCATTAAGTATACAAGAACATTGTAAATCCAGGATCTGAGACAAAAGGAACAGGGGAAATAGCAAGGAATAAAAGAAGTTGGGGACTCACTGGCATTGACACAATTTTTAAATGTGATGCAAGTGACTCTGGTGTTAAAGAAAGAAAAATTAGTGATCTCTGTTTTGTTAGCTAACAATGACCACTATTTTCAGTACTCTTATCACATTCAAGGAAGAAGATTGATCCTACATTATATATTTTCAAGATTTTCCCAGCTAGATAATTTAAAATTTACAGCCGGGAAAATTTTTTTAATTTAAAATTTGAATTTCTATTTCAAGTTCTATCATCAAGTGTATTTAACCAAATATAATGTGAAATCAAAACACGCACACACACACACAAAGGCAAAGTATTTCCTTAGTTAGACCACTCGTTTTATTTCTTTCTCTTATTTCTCATTTACATTTTATCTCTATCCCAAATGTGCTTGAATTTTCTGCATTTCCCTTTACATAGTAAAGGACAAACACAGAGTGGTTTCTATTTCTGTATGCATCATCCCCAGATGGGAATTCCAGTCAACTTAAGTCACAACTGATCATGCATGTTTGGCCACCATCTGTAAAGTACTCTCTTAAACCCCTTCATCTTTGATTCCCTTCCCCTTCTTTTGCAACTACATTTATGTAGTATAACACATTAGTGCTGGAGCTTTTCTCCAGCTAGTATGCCTAGGATCTACAGCAGAAAAATGAAATCTCAGATCTGTTTCTCACTCTATCTTGCTGCCAAGTTCTTGAGGTGGATGCCTATCTTTTTATCATTCCAACCTAAGTTTCAACTTTTTATAAATGTTTGAGTTTTGCCAGCACTTTGCCTTTGGACTCACTGATTTAACATGCTTTTCACATGATATCCTCAGCTTTCCTTACAAATACAGCTTTTGGAAATGTCACTACATTTTCCTAACTTCTTTTGAATCCAGTGGACCCATTTGCCTCCTCTATGTAAATTTGCCTTTTGCTTCCTTTTGGTATATCAGCTTGTAAATCTAAGATGTCAAGTTGGATATCAGAAATTTTTTTTTAGTACATACATGAATTAATCACTAACTCTGTTAAATTGATAAATGGTTGACCTACAGGTGTCAGATCTAAACATCTACCATAAAATGTTAAAAAGTTATTTTTTTTTAGTCAAGTGGCTCTTAATTGTCATGCAAAAACTTTTCCATTAGTTTACTCCAGGTGTATCATGAATTTTGATTTGGAGTGATACAATGTTATGCTTCCTGACATAGCAGTACAATATAAGCTTAGAATACATTACACCCTCATAATCAGATTTACTCAATCCTTTCTATTTTCCCCCTTTCCATATATAATATGATTTGTGATGATGTCTACTTTTATCAATTATTATGGCAATTAGGAAACAGTCTAACTGGCTCAAATATCTTATTTGGAAAGAAATGTAGGTACTTTACAGTCAATCAACTTTGAAGATATTTATTCATTAAAATCTTGTTCTGTTCTTAGAAATTGGGTTTAGACATAGTTTTGAATAGCATTAGACTTCAGTAAATAAGTAAGTCATGGCTCATGGCCAGAATAGTAAAACTGACAGAAAAATTGTTAGTAATTCCTAAACATCTGTAGTTTTACATGAATGTAACAAAATACCAATTCCAGAAAATTGTTGTGAGTAGTTAAATGAAAAACTAATTTCTTGGTCCTTTTTCTGTTACTTTAAAATAATAATTTATATATTTTCCTTTAACTGTCTTCTCATCCAAAAATGAACAAGTTCATAAAATTAGACTTCATTAAGTTGTTATGCTTGGGACTTGCTATCTTTACACTATACTCTTAGAAAAACTACTTCATTATAACCCCAGAGTCATTTTATGACATGTACACTATGAGAAAACAGCAGAACCTCCATGATGTCTTATTATTAATTTCGATTATTATGCACAGCATGCTATATTACTGCAGTAGATCTGATTCATCTCAGAACATAGCACATGGGATAATGAAATGTTTTCCTTCCCAAGATGTTAACTGTGTCTTCTTTCTGCCAATTCATAGTGTAAGATGTACTACTAATTGAGAAAAATGAAGGTAGCTTCACCAATGAGAGATTATAAAAATTATTTTAAATAAGCTATTTACCAATGTATTAAATAAATTATTTTGAGATCAAGTCAGGAGTCCTCAACCATATAATAAATTACCTCGTAAGAAAGAAAATAATTTAAAATATGCTTGGTTAGTTTTAGTTTGTTGGGTCTTTGTAGAGAATTGATGTTGAGGAAAGAGTATACCTAGGTGGTTTTTTCAAAGCTCTTTAAATTTTTTTCAGCCTTTATACACATAAATGCATATATATAAAACCAAAGTATTTGTTTCATACCACATAAATACTTGATGGTAACTGCTTGTACTATTTTGCTACCACTATGGTAGGGAAGCCGGGGTGTTGAAATAGGCCTGTAGGGTTGCTCTGTGAGTCAATGACAAACTTCCAAAAATATGTGTTCCCTAAGTCATTTCAGTCCTAGAGCTGTAAAACAGCATGTTCCCATAGTGATGGGAGCTTCCTGACGTATTTCTGGCTCCAGATTTCCATTCAAGTTTAGGGACCAAGTATTTCCTCTGTTAAAGAGCTGGGATTTAAACCTCTTTAGCCTTATCCTCTTTAGAAATACTCTAAATGAATCAGCCCATAGTAATAAGATCTGTCCAAAATACTTGTTATTGCCACTTTTTGTTCATCCTTAATTGCTTATAATTATTGACTTAGAAAAACAAATTCTGGCATCAGCATGTATATAAAATATGCCTACCAAATCATGATGCTATAGGTCATAAGGTGAAAAGTTCTATCAAATACCAATAATTTTACCCCTTGGTATGAAATAACTAATTTATTTTACCCAGTTGTTAACATGTCTTTGAGTATTTTTCATTTATTGCATAATTTTCTTGTTTTCTTGTTGATTAAAGAAAATAGACATCATTTAAAAGAGGTTCCATGAGCACTATGAGAACCAAAGCATTGCATGCTGATTTTTCAACATATCCAATCCCTGACTAACATAAAAAACTGCCTTATTAGCTTCCATACTGTTAATTTTAAAAGAAATATCAGCAATGAATCTTTTTCTTAATATTAATAAAAATACTATCTGAAAAAAAGAAAAAAAAAAGGAAACTGGAGTCCAGTGGAAACTGCATCCACTTTGTTAGAAATTATCACATTCCTGGTTTTCTTTTATTATTATTAGTAGTAGTAGGAGTACTAGTACTAGTAGTAGTAGTAGTAGTATCATCATTTTAATATTTCAGTTAAAGCATTATTTTGCAGCAATATATACAGAGATTCAGGAACGGGAATGACTCACTTTCCTTTGGGTGTAGAACTGGTAGTGGTAGGGGCTGCTGAGCTGGGCATTTAAATATAGCTCTGGTGAAATGAAGACAAACAAACAAACAAACAAAACTGTGGATTTGGTTTGTAGACATCTGGGTTCAAGCCTTAGATGCTAAGGTTGTTTAAGTCCCTAACCTCATCCAGCTTCAAACGTATATAGGAGGTGGTGCCCTCTAAGCCTAAAATGATTTTTTATTTTTGAGGCTGTTGTTCACCTGCCCAGACATCTGTCTAAAAATCTGATATGCACAAGAGTTGGCTTATTTTTCCTTTGTCATTGATGTATAAGAGGAGGTGAGAGGCTATTGGACCCTGCTTGAGGAAGATGAGGGTGGATATGAAGAGAGAACAAAAGGCATGTAATGCGGTAGTCGTATTCTAGCAGAAGGGGAAACAGCCCTTCAGACAGGAAATTCAAGTGACTGAAGAAGTTAGGGGCTTGGAGACAAAGTATGACATGTATGGGAAAGGGATTTGATCTTTTGTTCAAAACAGGACATGAAGTCACTTGGGTAGAGTAGAGCTGAGGAATTGGGGAGCACCAAAGGATGCCCCAGGCACAGAGCCTATTTCCAGGCCTCTCCATGCATGAGGAACCAGAACAGATGCCAATGAGACAGTTGGAGGCTGGGGGTAGGGCTAGGGAATCTTCCAGACATGGATGTGGGAGGTGAACATAAGTCCTTGTTCTTGGAGTTATTTAGGGCAGAGGGATTGTTTTTGTTTCTCATGTTTTGAGTAGTAGTGAAGCATAATCACTAAAAGCAAAGCATGGGCCCTGGATCCAGCCTGCCTGGCTTAAATCTGGGCTCTTATAGTTACTAAGTATGTACACCCTGGGAAGTTACCTATGCTCTCTGGGCCTCTGTGTAATAGTACCTACTTCCATAGGCTTGTTATGAGAATTAGGTGAGTTAATATATTTTAGAACAGTACTTCCACAAATCCTGGTCATAATAGTAGAGATAGTTTTGAATTTGGCTGATCTAATTTTGCTTAATTCTCCTTGTCATAGACATCCTCCTATCAGCCATGAAATATAACAGGCCCATGCCAAGAATTCAAGAATAGATATAAATAATATTTTAATGAAATACTTTTAAAAGCCAAAATTAATGTAAAAAAATCTATAATGGACAAAATATTAAATTTCAAACGGCAACAAAATATTAAAATTGAAGGCAAGGATCCGTCAGCTTATTTATGTAGGTGCTTGTCACAGTTACAGATCATGCTACAATAATTGTGTCTCAAAGCCATCATTCTTGAATACATGTTGGACCATAGTGACAAAGGATCACTAGAAAGATAAGACATGCCTATCGGTTGCTCATTTTCAACTTATCTTTCTAACCCTGTAGCCATTTAACCCAATTGTACTTATGTAGTTATGTGTATGTGTGTGTATATATATATATCACTAGAATATTATGATAGATTCGGTTTTTAAAATTCAGTTTAAAATACAGTTCAATTTTTACAGCTTTTAAAATACTGTGATAAGTTCAATTTTAAAAGGGTTTTGCCAGTTAATTCTGATGTACCATGAAAGACTAGAAAATAATTCTAAAAAAAAAAAAAAAAAAAAAAAAAAGGAAAACGAAAATAATTCTAAGAAACATACCAAAAAGTTTGAATCATCCATCCAGCAAATATATATTGAGTGGCTACTCCATGCCGGATTCTGAATATGATAATGAAAGTTTTGATCTCTCTGTGCAGCGATTTTTAACTTTCTTCCTTGCATGGAAATCCAATACGCAAAGCTGATGAATTTTGAGTTGCTCTGGTTGAATGGGACACAGGGTGCCAATTGCCTGCCCTTGCCTTCCTAACATATAGCCTTCCACCTAGAGCCGTGGCTATTCAAGAGACCCTTGACTCCAAGGGTTTGAAAGAGTTTTAAACACGTGACTGTGCAATAAATATCTTAAAGTGAATAACAGTGTAGTCCTCAAAAGACAGGGGAAAAATACAATTTCCTTAGGAATATTTCATCGGAGACTATAATGATCATCGTAAAATCATAAACTTTATATTTACACTTCTAATTTATAGTATATAATGAATACTGTAAAATTATACAATGACTATTATAAAAATATACTTTGTGTAGCAAAAGCTAATCTATTCTCTGGGAATTTTGCCCTGAATGAGGCACCGACTCATACCTGAATATCTTCTGATACCAGTGAATCGCAGCCTCTATTCCCTCTTTGGCGGAGCATTGGGAAGTTTTGTTTGGTGTCTTTATTTGGGCCCATGTAGACCATCAGGCTCCAATGTAACAAAGTCATGCAAATGAATTCTCTGTCTCTGCATTTATTAGCTGGTGCTCTTCCATGTGAAAACACTGTGAAGACAGGAAAGTTGTTCTGGGGGTTTTATTGAGCAATTGCTGTTAATTGACTGAAAGTGTGAGAATCAAGAATTCCGAAATCTGTTCCTTTGCTCTCTGGAGACAGTGGGGACGTCTATAGAATATTTTTGCCTCTGTGGCATATTTGAGATGTGAGACACATTAACAATGAGAAGGGTTCCGGGTCAGAATCACTCTGCATCATAGATGCCATTATCTGCTGATTTAGCGCAGCTGAAAACTGCTGAAAAATAATCCTTTTGTGTGCCCTTGTCAGTGACTTCAGCCTAGAGTTATAGAAAATCAGCTCCACCTGAGTCAGATAATCATTACAAAATGAATTTTGTTCTTGACTCAATGGAAGTAATTGGGGGGAAATATTTGATAGGCAAGACAGAGATTAGCTTCAGTTAAAGCTCTCGAGTACATAAAGTACTAAGTGCCGCTAATAATTGAGCCGGTGCTGGCATGGGCAAATTATCCTTCAAACTGAATGTGGGTGATCACTGAAAATGCATCGCTGCCCCCCAAAGCTCGCCGCTCTCCTTTCCCTGCACCCTGGCGAGGGGCACTTGGTTCATCCCGGCGAGGTCTCCCCTTGCAGCGCGGAGCTGATTCCCCTGCAGGTGGTGCGGTTCCAGCGGGGAAGCCAGGATGGGGCTGACTGTTCCCTGGGGAGGGACATCCTGTAAAAACACCAAGGTTGAGAACTGTCATATTCACAGCAGTAGGTGCATTTTCCTCAGAAATTAATGGAGCAAGCTGGGCAAAAATGTTTTTAAGCTACATCTTCCCTAGAGTAAGATGCAAATTCAAAGCTCTTTTGAAGCCCTGGAATGAAAGTTAAAGATAAGACTTTTTAGTTTTTTGACATTGATAATATAGGCAACCCTGGCACAACGAATGTGAAATGGAAATGCCTTAGATAAGTGGGGTAGATGTTATTCAGGCTGGCTCAGGATGCAGCCACAAATCCTTTCTGAGCCTGTTTACCTGTGCCACTTTTAATATATGATTATTGGGACTTTACTTGTATACGTCGTCTTCCAGTGAGCCACAGACAAGCAGTTTGATCAGATCATGCTGGTATATTTTTAGGGTGTAATAAATACATTCACTGAGTGCCTTTAACCCTGAAAATAACATCGGTGAGAGAAGCAGTAGCAGCCTTTGGAAGTTCTCTGTTCAGTGTTCTGCAGGGTGAGGGAGGTGGAAACAGCATTACTTTTCACTGCACAGCATGCAATAATCTTAAATTATACATCCCATTCAAGAAAGGGAAGAGAGAATTATGTGCTAAACTTAAAAGAATATACAGCTCTTTCTTAAAGAATGTGTCCGTAAATGTTTTGAATGAGTTTGTGACAGCCACAGTGAAGGTTTCTGAGGCTCCAAAACTACCTCTTCTATTCGTGTAATTTAAGTAAAGGAAAAATCTAATACAGAAGCCCTGTCCACCTTGGATGTTTGTGCATAAGGACAGTTCTCTGACTGGAACCTGGGCAGTCCTTTCCAGAAAGACATATTTGTCCAGCACCTTCTGGAAACACACACTCTAGGTACACATGCATCATCACATTGATCTGAAAAGCGCCAGAGACCCTTGTGTGTTTTTCTTTTAAGATTTTATTTATTCATGAGAGACACACACAGAGAGAGAAGCAGAGACACAGGCAGAGGGAGAAGCAGGCTCCCCATGGGGAGCTCGATGTGGGACTCGATCCCAGGACCCAGGATCACGCCCTGAGCTGAAGGCAGACGCTCAACCACTGAGCTACCCGGTTACCCTGGGACCCTTGTGTTTTTTGCTTCACTTTACGAACCAGGAATTGTGGCTTGCTGAGGTTAGGTAATTTGCCTAAGAGAAAAAAGGAAAACCGGACTAATTTTTCCTTTGTTTGTATGTTTTGCATTAATTCATTCATCTATCCATTTAATCTCGTATGCAAAGAATATTTCTCGAGTTACTACTATGTGTCAGTCACACATACCTCCCAACCACTGGCTAGTTTTGTGGTGCTCAGTAAATCCCCAAATTCTTCTGTGATCTAGTTATCTCAAATGAGAACTTCAGAGGAGAAAATGCCCTGGAAATTGGAAGCTTGAATAAGTGATGTTTTAAGATCCCTTCTAAGCTGTTTTTGTATTTCCTTTTTTTTCTCTATTGACTTACTAATATTTACACCTCTAAGATCTGTGTCTCACTTCTGTGTATTTTGTACTTGAAAGTTCCGGAAAAATTCAGAATAAATTAGGTCACTATCCTTTTTATATTTTTCTGATGAATACACACACACACACACACACACGCACACACACATGCATACACATCATGGCTAGCTAGCTAAGTGACTTTTCCCATATCCATATATTCAAGACCAGACAAAATATGACCTGGCTATTGCTCCCAGGTGGAGCCTTTGTTTGAAAAAGAATTGCCTTATATACATAAAATATTTTTATCAGAACTTAAAATTTTCAGTCACCAAATTGCTGCCAGCAACCAAAAAATATTCGGATCCAACTAATTGGAAAGCATCGGAGCATGAGCATCTGGGTATGATTCATTATCTCTGATGATGTTTCCAATTACTCATATGTATTTATACATTCTGAATCATGTGAGTACTTACAAGGAAAAAAACAGGAGCCCACAATTTTGGTTTTATGTGTTTGAGTGAGGGTTAAGAGATTTCTAAGTGGCCTAACCAATCCTCTGCCCTTTGCAGGAGGACAGGGTAGTCTATTTAAATCATTAATGGTGGAATAAGATTTGCAGCTTGCTCTTATACATGAGCAATGAACTGGATTATATTAAAAGTTGTCTCCAAACATTCCATAAAAATTATAATCATATCAATTAAATGCTAGTGGCAAATATTTCAATTATCCTTAATGGGACAGAGCTTATAAATGAGCATATTGGGAGACTACTGGTATTTTATGTGTAACCATTCTCTTCAAAAAGCAACAATTATAGTTTCACTCATGAAAATCAGCCCATAAAATATAAATGTGCTACAAGCTTGGAGTTTATTTTAATGTAGCATTATCATACGGTATTGTAATAATCTTACTATTTCTCTCTGAAAAGGCTATAAAAACAAACATTTAAAACCATAAATTGGTGTGGTCTTTTATTAAAATGTCATCTCTAAGTAGACTCAGAATTTCTTTTCTAATTTTACTGCCTCTCCTTGCTGCCTGATAGATACAGCAAGTTGATTATGAACCTATTGTCACACCACGCTGCATTGGCCAACAGCAAAGATCACAATAGAAGTTCTGAACTTCCATTCTATCCATTTACATTTGCAAGATTCGAGTTAATTTTTTTTTTTTTTAATCATTGCTTTTAAAAGTACACTGGCCATTTCCAATCCGTCACTTTCAGTGAAGACAGAGAAGTTTATTAATTCTCTCGGTAAAAGAGCATTCCCTCTCTTCAACGTACTTTCTTTAGATATATCAAGAGATTTAAATTTAGATATCTGAAGCTCCCGCTAGATGACACGTTATTAAAACATCTGCCTTTCCATAAGCCATTCTGTTCCTTGCCATTCCACATGTCCTTTCTACTTCACCAGACAAAATTGCCCAATCTAAATTTCAGCTCAAGTGTTTGATGGTTTTCACGCTGAGCTCAAACTGTTAATGCTTCCCTGAGAGAATAGAATTGAAACGGGATTTAATCTAAAATAACAAAATAGAATAAAGGTTTTACATATAAATAAGTAATGCCCTGCACATTCTTATGCAAGTTTTTCTTTTCTAGATTTTGAATGTTGTAGGGTGAAATGACAAATTGCAGAGATTCAGAAATTGACCCGATTGCAAAGAGCACTCAAAATAAATGAACACCCTGTGTTGTCTGCCGTCCAATTAATGCACTTTGTTGAAGCCAAATTTAAAATTATTTTTAAAAGCTATTCCTAATATTAACTTTTAATTTCATATGGTTATTTTAAACAGTGACATTTTCAAATATCATGTTAGGTAACCATTATGAACATCTTGGAAAATGCTAATTGGTAGATAATACCTTTCCTGGTAGACATGTCACAAAAGACTTAACTTGCAACTGTGCATTCCCTTGTAGAACCCATACTTCAAGTGACTACGCATCACAAAGCAAATAACAGATTACCTATACATAGCAGGGCTGCAAAAACTAGAAGCAGGATTTTGGAGAGAAACCCTGTGGTCTTTGCCAGAAGGAATTTAAAAACCTGTCTTTTAATAGAGTGGTCATAGCACCAGAGTGATCTGTCTGTCCAGCCCTCCTTTCTCTTAAAAAAGAGCCCACTGTTCCACTCTCACAAATGTGATCTCTCTCAGTTAAAAATAGGGAGAAATTGTAGTACCGTATGGAAAATGTTAATAGGAGCCATTTAAACATAAAATCATCATTTGTACTACTTTGTTGATACTGAAAAGATAAATCTCTTTTGACCTGTTTTCTATATGTATGTGTGTGTATATGTGTATGTGCATATTTATATATATTTGTTTTATAAACAGATTTTAAATGTACAAAAATTTTACATTTTAGGATGTAAATTGAGTTCTTCAGCCATAGTGTGAGAAGAACAAACTGCTTTTACTCACCTCACAGGACAGATGTAAGACTGAAAGGGAGACAGAAGATTTTGAAAGTGCTATGTAAAATTTTGAACTCTAGGCCATTGTACAATTTCAGCTATTCCTTAGCAATCACATGATATATAGGTATGGTTAATTAACATCACTATGTGATCATATGAATAAATTTAAGTTACAGATAATCCCAATATTCTTGAAGGATTGGCCGTGAGTTTAACCACAATTATGCTACACAGAAACCGAGCTGAACTCCTTTGCTGAATTGCTAAGAAAACCACTATATTTGTGTAAAATGTTTACTTTTCCCTTCTCTTCTCTACTATCCCTATGAAATAAAAACATATATGTTTAATTGAGATTAACACCTGAAAATAGTTGCTCAGGCACAAGGCCATTGGGAGCATAGAGTTGTATTTCTGTTTCAATGTGTCATTATTAGGAAAATGTTGAACAAGTTCAACTTGGGAAAGATTAAAGTCAACCATTAAATGAAGAAGTGGATTCATCTTTTATTGACATTTTTGTTGGCATGGTGTTTGATGTTAACCAAACATAAAATTCTATGTTAATTTAAGCATATTGAGCATTTTCATGCAGACCATATAATTGTAATATACATAATTAAGACATTTTATTTTCAAATTAACTGTTGATACTATTCTAGAATAGACATCCACTGTTGATGAATTGGCTGTATTATTGAGATAGCCGATGGTTTCAGGTCTTTCTGCTAAAATTAACATACCTGTATAAAGATAGAGAAACCATGAAACTTTCTAGTATGAGTTTAAAAGTCAAATGAAAGTTAAGATTTATATGGCATGGTTCATGGATGTTGGCAGCGTTATCCTGAGGATAAAAAATGGTGAGGGAAATCATTGTGATTTGAAAGTAAAAGTGACTCTTTAGAGTTGGAAATATTTTTTCTTTTTTTTTAAGGTGGAGATTTTCCCTGTCACAGTAGTATCGTTAATAGTTCATATCATAATAATATCATTTTTCATACTATAATAGTTATTTGTCATGAAACCATGAGAATAAAACTAGCTTTTAGAAATTCTCCAGGAAAAGCCAAAATTAAGTAGTTAAAAGAAAGTATACTTACTTCAGGATGCTGCTTTAAGAATTGTGTAATTACTATTTGTATGAGAAAAAAATAACAACCTAAAAATAATCTGTGATTTCTGGGTCACCTGGGTGGCTCAGTCAGTTAAGTGTCTGCCTTTGGCTCAGATCATGATCTCAGTGTCCTGGAATCAAAACACAAGTCAGGCTCTCTGCTCAGTGGGGAGTCTGCTTCTCCCTCTCCCTCTTCCCCCCTACCACTCATGCTTGCTCTCTCTCTTTCTCTCAAATAAATAAATAAAATCATTTAAAAAATCAAAATGAAAAATCTATGAATATTTATTTCCTGGACTTTGTAAAAAAAAAAAAAGACTAAACTTTATTGTTTCTATATACATTTCAGAAGTAATACAATCTACCTTAAAATATTTGCACAGTACTGAAATGTACCAAATAGAAACTTCCCACCATCACCATCTACCTTCCTGAAAGATAACACCTATGAACAGTCGAGCGCTGGCACAATCTTTCAGGCTCTTGTTTTCCTGTGAGTATAGAACTTCAAGTGACAATACATATAACCAGATGCCTTTTAAAGATCTCCTCCTTTCCATGTGTACATATGTCCACACTGGAGGGTATTTAGGTTGCTTATAAGTCTTCACTTTCACATGTTTCAGTAAATGTTCTCTACATGCTGAGGGAAGGAATAGGTGTAACCTTATGCTATAACCTTCTTGTGTTCAACAATCCTATGAAATACTTATTATTATCTCAATTTCCATAGCAATGAGACTAAGGCACAGAGAGGTTAATTTGAATAGAGAAGCTACATAACCACGAAGTTCTGGCTCTCCAGTCCAAGCTTTCAAAGACAGGCTGTTTTCCAGAAGCCTGTGCAGAACCCCAGCTGTGAGGGGTTGGGTTCATTTCTTCTCCTCAATTTCTTTGTGTACCAAAGGAGAGAGAAGTATTCTATGTGTCTAGCACAAAGGAAGTGCTCAATAAATGTTAGCTATCATTATTCTTATCATGAATTTGATATCTATGTTCATACATTCTTACTGACATGTCTAGAAGACAGATTTCTAGAAGCAGTGCTGCTGGGTCATGTCGTTTCAAATTTGGATTTTTATTATGATGTTAGCAATTAGCATTGAAAAGGCATCAAACCCAATCCGATACAGGTAAACATCAAAGCAATGAGGAAGTATTTATTAATAATCAGCCCTTAAGAAAGTGAAGTTGAATGCCTTCCCAAGAGAGGGACAAGTTGTGGGGGGATACTTTTTAAAATGCAAGTGAGTTTCTCCTTTCAACATATAGGCTGAGAATCATTCTACAAATGTGTTCTCCCTCCTCCCACTGGGTTCACTCACAGAAATGCTACTCGTATTGACTTCCATATTTTGTGATTGTTTTGCTGTTCATGTGAGCATGGTTGCAATTTTTACTAGAGTCCACATGCTCATTTTGTCCATCCTCACCACTGAAACCATGCAGGGAAATGAGTGGTGTTGTTTGAACATTCCAAATGTACAGGTATGGACTGTAGATCTGCTGTGGAGAAATGCTTGATTGTTTCAGATTGTGAATTTCTAAATGGAAGTCATTGGTCTGTTTTCTTTTTTACATGCATTCACTGAAGGTGAAGCATCAAATGGAGGCTTTGTTGATGACTGTGGAAAATTCTTCTCTCTTTTCACCCTCCAAAAAAAGCTCTCTTACTAGCATGAAAGATATTCTCGCTTTTGCTTTTTGTTACTTTTTGTTACTTTTGCTTTTACTAAGTAGTTTCTAGAAGATCTATTGGATGTTTTGTGTCTCTGTATTTTGCCAGGCTTTTCTTTTATATGTCTGTACAATTTACCATTCTTTAATTATATCCCCATCCATTGACTAAAATCTCAAAGAAGCAGACATAAATAAAAAATGGAAGAAAGGCACAGACCATCCACAGGCAATAGTTCTTCCTGGCATATGATGTTCAAATGCCTAGAGTAAGATAGGAACGACCTACCTTTTGTACCACAAAACAGGGGGTATTCTGGATGCTAAAAATAATTGTCACTATTTTTTGTGTATATCATTGCCCTTTGCAGGTGAAAGCAGAAAATTTTTGCAAAAATGTAGAAATACAACTGTTAGTGGCTAAGTCTGAATTTTTCGTCTTCAACTCAGTCTTAAAGAGAATTTTTCACTCTCCTAGAAAGACTTAATATCAAGTGGCAGGTTGAGACTGACCAGGTATTTCCTTGATGGTTTCAGAGGGAATTGTCCAGAAGCTGTATCTTTCTTGCCAGTTTAATATTGCTTTTTCAGAAAGGTATTTTTAATTACTATTTTCAGCTTGAGACTGCTGTGAGACTTAGCTATTGAGAGAGGTATAATTTTCCTGTTTGTTGTCAGGCATAGAATGTTCACACTATGATGCTAATTGGGTGAGCCTCATCAGAAAGGAAGGCAGAGACCATCATAATCGTTCCATGGATTAAATCCTTAGCTTTAATAAGGTAAACTCTTTCAAACTCACCTATAGGTCTTAGAAATAATACTGAGAGAAAGTTTGCTGAAATATACGTCAAGAATTAAAAACAAAAGATGTGGGATTGCCTTCTCTTCTTACCACCACGTATACTTCTTTTTAAGACTGATTTACAGTTTAATTGTAAGCTAATTGCTTTTCTAGTTATAAATATTGTTTCTTTAAATTATCTTATGTATGTTTTTATGACATTCATGATTTGAGGATTTTACATTTGATTTGGTTCCTGGGCCCAAGTCTAAAGATCAGAGTCTGTAAAGAAAGGGGATGAAAATGCGGTCGACACAAGTCTCACTGTGTTCTTCATCTTATTATAAAAATCCTTCAAACTTCTCTTGTAAAATGCCATGCAAGTTCTTTATCAGCAAACCTACCCCCTCCAACCAGTTAATCAGTCCAGAGTTCTTTTCTGGGTACTCAAAGCTGATCCTGATCCCTTGATTTTTTTTTTAATTTATTTCCTGTGCATAGAATATATATTTAAAGCAAAATGAAAGGTTCAGAAACTTTCAAGTATTTTCAATTTTATAGATATTTTTTCAATTAGAGGTACACTTTTAGTTTCTTTTTCTTTTTCTTTTTTTTTTTTTTTTTGTTTAAACTTTAAAGGATCTGCCTTGTGCTGCAAACGCAGCTTGTTTTGTATTTCCCAGCTCTAGCGTGTGTGCCGGCGTGTGTGTATTTTATCCCAGCTAGTTATAACCTGATAACCTGATTTCATACTGTGCTTTAGCACAACAATACAGTCATCAAACTAAAGCAACACAGTAAGCGGTCACATTAACCATCATTGTGCTTGATCACTCGGGAGAGATTAAATTTATTCATTTTTACTATAGATAATCAAATATTAAAACATGTTAAGGTAAAGAGAGGTAGAACTATTGAGCTGTGACGTGCTCATTGCCAAAACAATGTCCTATATGTGATGTGTGACGCTCTTGGCAAGATGTTTGGAGGAAATTTCATCAGGTCTTTCTGCTTCTCATTTGCATTTGGTTTATCTAAAGTGAAATCCATTCAATTTTATTGAACTGTAATTCTAGTAATTTACAATATTTACATGCTGCGGTTAGATTGAAATCAGTCCTTAATTCAAATTCAATCTAAATTTACTGCATAGTAATTAGGGCTTTGTAAGTGACACTAGGGGCCTATTGATTTAATGAAAAACTTAACCTTACAGTAAGTGTTTAATTAGTTGCTGCAGTAGATTCTGTTCTGTCCTAAATTGTGGACTTTAGAGAATCAGGTACTAATTTAAATTACACAACTATATAAAGATCAGAACTAATTTTTTTTTTTTTTTTACATGTAGCCTAACAGATGAATTAATTTCTTCCTCTGAAAAGGATAGTGGAAAGAGGCGGTAATGAAAGTAATTTCCTACTCTGCCTAATTTTATGTAAGGCCGGGCTAGCTATCCTGGAAATGATTACCTAGCTCTGTTAAATATTGATATAAAGAGTTATGAAAATTAAAAGTCAATGAGATTTCTTACAGGATTATTTTGTAAATGGAAAACTGAAACAATATACATATCTGCTTAGGGAAGAAAGACTCTTAGTACAGAAAGAAAAATAAAAGATTACCCAAAAGAAAACCAAAGGTGTTTTTCTTCAGATAATGTTAATCGGCAGCCCCAAGTGTCATTTTTAGCAATCATATTAATTTTCTAGATGAGAATTTAAAACATTTAAATCGACCATGGTGATTTTTAAATGGTAGTCACTGTTTAAATGATGGTCTCTGTTTAAATAAACCTAAATCAAAACAAACTATTTTAATTGCAAGCGGTATTTTTTCCTAATCTAAGAATTAAAATAAAATGTTGAAATGAGGACACTTTTAAACTGAATTTTAACTTGTCTATAACCTGTCAGACCTATAACTCATTTCTTTTAGTATACATTTGTGTTCTCGAAGCTAGAAATAGTAATGTTTCTATATAAATCTAAGAGATTGATGCCAAAGGAAAGAAGATTCCTGCTGGCACATTATTCATTACTTGTCTAATTTATATTAGATGTACTAAAGGTACAGTGAAAGGAGACTTTTTTTTAAGCCAGTATCTTCTTTGATTTTCCATTTCTTGTGAGAAACAGAATTATTTGGTGGTTAAAAAAAAAAACAACAACAACAAAATATATATTCTAAAATGAAGACAAAGTATTTTAACATATATTTTCAAATAGTCAAGTAACTATTAAAAGCATTCTAGATAGATTACACGGGTAACATCACTTATATATAAAATTGGAATTGATTAATAATGATAAAGTTAATTCATTAATGCTACATTGATTCCTAATATTATAGTGAGTGAATCAAGCATTTCAATATTGATCAATACTGAATTAGTTCTAAAATAGTAAGCTATAGCTGCAAGGCAGGTAATATGAAATAAAATCTAGTTTATGCCTCAGAATGATTGGAACACCTGTCTCAAATGAACCAATTCTTACGAAAATTAAAAATGTTTAAAGAGATCTCATCTTAAACATTCCATTTTACTATAAAGCTGCGGGAGAAGGATTGTATTATAAAATACAAAATTCCTAATATGAATAGAGAAATTAGAATGGTACCCAGAAACTTGGGAGGGAAAAAATAAAACTGTAATATGTGTTTGAGTTTGTCTCAGACTTTATTTCGTGAAAACATTTTGCAAATACATCTTTCCTTTCTTGACAACACACCAGATTCAGTCTTCACCGCCTTGACAATACACCAGATTCAGACCTCATTCCCCCAACACACCTCAGCATGGAAGCAATACACACCAGGTACAGAAGGTTGAAAACCACACACTCTTCTCTTTTTAATGCTCGCTCTGATGAATGGCACACACAGAAGCCATATTGCCCATCTCTCAGAGTGGCCTTCGGTGCCAGCACAGCTGAAATCTGGAGGCTTGCCGCATTCACATTGTCAGCTTAAATACCCAGTAAGGACTCAAACTGGGAATAAGACAAAGTACCATTGCATGTTGATCCACTTCACTGGCCCCACCAATTAGCTGTGAAGAATATGGCTCATTTAGAAGTGTATATGATAATACTGAAGCATAACTGAAAATTAGGTATATAAAAAAGGAGGTCATTAGCTTGCACTTGTCTTATCTTCAGCTAAATGAATCGCAGATAAAATCAAATAGGATAAGTTAAGTCTTCTTAAGCTTTTGAGCCCTTTCTCATGTACTTACATTAGATGGATCTCTATAAAGAAAGTTTATAGCATTGCTATTTACAACACCACAGTTAATGTTGTGTTACAGTTTTCATTACCAACCTCTATTTTCAGAGGTGCATAGCTTTAACATAAAAAGTTGTTCTAGGTTAAAAAGAAAAGCAGTGTGGTAGATTACATCTGGAAAATAAACCTACAAGCAGTATCTATTGAATTTTCAAAGTATTAGAATTCCAGGATAATGCACAAATACATTGGCACCTGGTATATCTTAACGAATTGCTATAGATTAAAAATGTAATCTTCTAATAGAAAATAAAAATGTAATTTCTCTGAAATATATACTTCGAGTATTTTTGTTTGTGAGGAAAAAAATTGAAATGCAACTCATTATTGGTGGGATTTAACCAAATAAAGAGAATAATGAAGTTTGCAATTATTTAAAATCATAATTATGAGTTACCTGCAGTTTTATGGATTATGCACTTACCATAAAAAACATTATGAGTACTATAAAGATTTATAAAGTATCATCTTTATTATAAAAAATATTGTCAATTAGAAAATGTAAAATATCTCCAGAAAGGGGGGGGGTGGCGGGTCATAGCTGACTTGTAACAGATTCTAATATACACACTAGGTTGGATAGGTTGATAGATTAGTGGTGGCTGTTTTTTGTCTGTTTGACTATTAATTTTTCAATTCCTGACCCTGGCACTGTTTTGAGCAAGCCTGACAACCATAGCCTGAAACATCTTGATATATCTGACCTCCTCAAAATCTAGAATCCCTCAATTGAAGGCACAAGGTCCAGAAGACCCAATCTGGGAGACTTCTTTCAACATTTATCTGCTCCAGTGAGTCTCCATTATATCCAGACACCTGTATGTCTGTCCCTAAAGGATGCTAAAAGAAAAGGAATATGGTGTCCAGGCTTTGATAAATACCCCTTGATGACAGGATCTGCCTCTGGGGGACAACATGGCCATGAAAAAAACACTTCACTCTGCTAGTGTGGCTGTTGAAACTCTGGAAGTAAATGCTGATTCTTGAAACTCATGAGAATGTCAGGCTCCAGTCAAACAGATAATTGAATTGCCTATTGGGCTGAGCTACTTTAAGATGATCATAGATTGTCTCAGATAGAGTATCTGAGGGAAAGGCTGTGGAACAAACCCGAGCTTTGCAATCAGGCAGTCAGTGGGATTTTGGGCTTTACCATTGAGCCTCTGCTTGACTTCTCAGAGCTGTGTTTCCTCTAAATGAGAAAATTGATATTCACTTTGCATAGTAATGGCAAGAACTGAATGATATTTTATTAAATGCATGTCCTATACTGAGTACTCTGTAGATAGAAATGATGGTAATTATTATTATACTCATCAACAGTAGTACAATTGGTGAGTGTTTGGCAGCAAGCCTTTAGGATTCCCTTGGGTTGATTCCAAGTTTCCCTATCTCTGACCTCCATGAATTCTCACCTGTGTGTCATTTTTAAGGTTACTAAGCAGCAAAATCAAGACAAGCCACAGGCTGAATATCACCTCTTTCTCTCTAAGGGTTTCATTTTTTTGATTCAGTAAGCAGCAGTATTAGAAATTTGATTTCGAATCAGAAAAATAATGTAGGAAATGTTTGTCGATTTTACCATGTTTTGGGCTGATATCCAGGTTTTTTTTAAAGATTTTATTTATTTATTCATGAGAGACACACACAGAGAGAGACAGAGACAGAGACAGAGACACAGGTAGAGGTAGAAGCAGGCTCCATGCCGGGAGCCCGATGTTGGGACTCGATCCCGGGACTCCAGGATCACGCCCTGGGCCAAAGGCAGGTGCTAATCCGCTGAGCCACTCAAGGATCCCCTCCAGAATTGTTTTAAGTTGTGTTGACATCTTGTCATCTAAGGGACTCCTTCAAAATAACTGTATCTTTGGCTGTCTTGAATATATACATTGTTATCTAAGTGACTTTTTAAAAATAACTGCAGTATTTGGCTATCTTGGATATATACAGTCAATTAAACTGGATTTGATACAAATTTATCAGTCAGTTGGCCAAAAGGACTGTCTTGATCATTGTCTTATTTACTTGTACGGTTTTAAATAGATTTGTATTATATGTTATATGTATTATAGCAAGTATACCTATATATATTACAACAAATGTAAGCATAACACAAGATTTAGTGTTCTTATTTTTCAGGCTGAATGCACACAGTAGATAGTATTTGAGTCACCAAATCACACTGAATGGTAAATGTGTCATAAGGAAATATTTGCCAAATCCCCCAAGGCAATGGCATTTGCCTCATCAGAAACCTGGCTGAGCTTCCTCTCTAGCATTCTGTATGAGACAAAGATCACCTAGCAGCAACACTTTCTTTCCATTGCTACTTTTGTTAACATCAAGGTCCTCAAAGCATTCAATAATATCCTCTCAAGAACGCTGCCAGACCCAGTGGCAAGTGACCAGAGGGGACTCTCCTGCAAATTGTCTAGATGCTGAGAAGCCCATTCATTCATTTGCAGGCAGTGCACTGCAATTCTGAAAATGCCCCATGTTTCTTCCCAAGGCAGCCTCTGTCCTGAAAACCTCTCTTCTGCTCCATGAACAATATTATTGAGTTTTAGGACTTTACTGTCTCTAGAAGAATCACAATTGTGCCACTTCTGGTTTCCTCTTCCGACAAACCTTTACTTGGCGATGGCTATCAGAAAGCTCAAGAATAAGCTAGCAAAGCAATTCTAAAAATACAGAAACCAGGGTGGGCTTTAAAAGTACAATTGTATGTGTTCCTGTGTGAGGTATGATGTGTGTGTGTGTGTGAGTGTGAAAGATAGTAAAAATCAGATAAGGCCGAGATTACAAATTTAAATCATAATATTGTGGGTTCTTTACTTTCAGTAATTTATTCTCAGTAATATTCCTAGTTTAGGAATTTTAATATTTAATCTGGGCACTATTTAAATCATCTGGAAGGCTGACTGTTTATTTTAAAAAGCTATAAAAATATCTACGCAAATCTAACTACACAAATAGAACAGTATAGTAGGAAGAACAATCTAATAATATGTATGTGTGTGTTTGTATAACTAGAAATTCCAGATATAGAAAGCTAAAATATATTAAGATTTTTCAAATAGCTAATTTTACCCTTTTTTTTTTTTTTTGGTCAATCCTGGTTTTAAGCATAACCAAAAAGCAAAGTTCATGGAAAATTTGATTTCCCGATAATCACAGTACACATTTAATAATTATTTTCCATTTGTAAATTATCCATTAGGATACATTTCTGGTTCAGAAATGATATTTCATTTCATTTCATTTGAAAATGAAATATTTTCAAATCAATTGATCTGAGAATAGGTTGGTTCAATAAAGTTCTCGATCTTAATATAGCTATTTATATTATATTATGCTTGCATAGAGTTAAGATTATATTTTATATTTGGATAACCTATTTTTCGTTTGCATTTTGATGAGGGAATATTTTTAATGTATACCTGGGGATGACTCAGTATCACCAGATGGTATTTTGCCATCCACAGGTTCCACTTTGCCTGTTTTGCAAGTTTGTGACAGCCCACAGGGATACGCTGAGGCATCCATCCAGTCAATAATGTATCTGGGACAACTTTAATGCTGCAAACATCTTTATGAGTTTAAACAGCATCCGTTTGTCCTTCTACAATAAAATTGGTTAATACAATAAGGCGTGGTATTCCATCCAGAAAGAATGCACTGTGCTGATTACCCTGATCTGGGCAAGAGGATGGAATTAATTATAATCATTTTTACAGAATTTTCAAATAAGACTAAAGAAACTCTTACTTGGTTTACGTTGACTCTTATCATGAGTACAGAAAATCATTTCAGTAAGAACACCCTACATATTGGTAAGAATTATAATAACAGCAATTGCTATCAATAATAACTTCTGTCATTATTAGCAGTCACATTATTTTTAAAAATTAGAATCTATAATGTGATGTGTGCTGTGCAGAACTTTTACCCTTTGATGAGTCTCTAGAGTCTTGTGCTATGGAGCAAATAATTTTCCATCTGTCCTCAGATTTTTCAAGTATCGTGCTCTTGATGACTTGAAATTTTCTGGGCTTTTCCTCTCCAATCTTCCAAGAAATGGAATTTTACAGTTTTTATATAAAACAAACTTGCTATTTAACATCTTTTGAAGGTAAAATTATTTTTTATTATCTTAAAAGTTAATTTTGATTCTGTTTGTAAATTTGTTCTTTAAAATACCTTCTGAGACTTTATGGTTTAAGAATATCATTTATGGTCTTCCTGAAAAAAAAATTGTTCTTGAATTTTATGGAAAATCTGACACTTATTCACTTCAAGAAGGAATGGAATGGTAAATGCCCTTTTGAACAGAATAGGTTTTATTAAAGCCCAAGTATAAATTTTGCTTGATTATTGATTTTAGTTATAAAATAGGAATAAAAGTTGAATCACAATGAAAAAAATTAAGACATAATTCATGTTCACATTACAAACTTTCAAAGCATAAATATAGGACCACTAAAAAATGAATATATATTGATCATTCAAAATAAAATGGAATTTAATTTTATATGATTTTTCTCATACATGTTTCTTCATTTCTGTCAGCTTTTCCCACTCCAAATCTCAGGGGAGAAATCTTAAAAACAGATAATGAGAGTTGAGTTATTTATCACATTCCTGAAATAATTAATTAATTAATTTTAATGCTTTGGTTAAATAAGGAACAGGTAGTATTTCCCATTATGTGAGATATGTATTTTAGGAATTCCCTAAAAAGTAGATACAGAGATAGTCCTGCCAATTAATCACTTTTGAAGGATGTTGAATAGTGCTAAGTAATGATTCTCTTGAAAACTCATTGTTGAAAGTTCGTACAGATGACTGCTATTAAAGTATATTATTCTAGATGTGATTTCACTTTAAGCCAGAAAGTGGACATTAATTTGTAGTTTTCTACATTGGTAATTTATCTACTTATGTAAGTCAATTCATTTAATATATTCTGACAGTTTGGTCTTAATAGAGCACAAGTGAATACCACTTCCTTAACATATTATGTGAATTTTTAAAAAATTGAAATCATATGATAATGTTCTTTTTACCATTTCTTCTAACGAATGGCATTTTGGGAGCAAAAGTATGTAACTGAATATACCTGAGTTTATTATTAACCTACCTTTCTCCTTTGTAGGACTAGAGAAACTTTTTTGTCATTGTATTATTTCCCAGTTACTATTACACAAATATAGTGTGGCTTTATAGTCGCTTTATAGACCATTATTAATGATATTCTTTTAATGCTTGAAGCCTGACCTCTAGGTTTATGTGTATGCATTATCTGCATAGGAGGTCCATCCCACAATTCTTCAAAAAGACCTTCTTAATTTGAGGATTTTTAAAGTTGGAATAAAATTAAGCTTGTGGAGGATCCCTGGGTGGCTCAGCGGTTAAGCGCCTGCCTTCAACCCAGGGCCTGATCCTGGAGTCCCAGGTTTGAGTCCCACATCGGGTTCCCTGCATGGAGCCTGCTTCTCCCTCTGCCTGTGTCTCTGCCTTTCTCTCTCTGTGTCTCTCATGAGTAAATAAATTAAATCTTAAAAAAAAATATTAAGCTTGTGTGTATCTTTGGGAAAAAGCTAAATACTGCTTCTCTTTTTTCCAAAATACCACATATTTTAGCAAGTCCCAAAAGAACAGGTTGTAGAAATTTAGTCCATCCCTTTTTAGCTAACAGAGTCACTGAGAAAGAAATGAAATAATAAATATATACTGACAGTATAAAAGCATAAGCATAACATATTAATTATTTTAATGATGTAGATTTTGTAAGATGGAAGTGAAATCAGAAAGAATAGGGATCTGGTCCTGATGAATTTGTTTGTTGTCTATTAGCATACATGTTTCTTGTTAAAGCAGCAATGAACATCTTTGGCTATGACAGAAATTATGATTTTTATGGTGAATATTTTCACTTAGACAGTGGGCATGAATTCTATCTTTGTATTACAGGTTTGGTATTCCAGCTACATTGAATTGTTAAATACAACACCAGACAAATTCTGGTGTGATCATAGGCACATCTCTTAATCTTCCTGGGTCCACTGTTCACATCTGAAATATGGAAGAGCTAGGTTAAATAATCTTTAGTTCTCTTGAAACTATGAATTTTTATGTATATCTATTTAATGTACTTTCTCTAGTTAGTAATGGAGATAAGCTCTTTTTAACTCAAGTTGGGATAGGGGGAGAGATTAAATATATTGGCTACACTAACCCAAAAGAAATAGACTCCATCCATTTGATTATTACATCCATTTGATTATTTCCAAGTTCTCACTCCACCCCAAATTCAAATAGAAATAAAAGTCAGGAGTGCATAGTGAGAAAGAAAATTTTGAATGCCCAAACTCAGAGCAGTGAAGTTCATGCATAATGAAGAATAGACACTAGGGAGATTTTTGGTCTAAATATGTAAAGATTATCCTACCTAAATCAGAACTCACACTTCAACACATCCTAGATGAATTCTGCAAACATAAGCATGCCAGAAGATTAAGATAACCAAAAGAGGATGGTGTTACTG